>NC_137063.1:12378721-12911221 GCF_032717465.1 Coenobita brevimanus
GGACATGGAATGAAATTGAAAAAGTCAAGCTGCTTGAAGGACATCAAGAAATATAGCTTTCCTTACAGAAGTATAGACTTATGGAATAGCCTGAACAAAGAGATCGTCCAGTCTAAAAACTTAAACGAGTTTAAAGTTAAATTCGACTTATTGAGAAACAGCGACGGAAACCCACGAGCATAGTACATTCCGTGTATATCACAATTAGGTATATTAGGTAAATACTTAAATATTTGGAACGACTTAGACAAAAAGGTGGTGCATGAGAAAAACATTCACATGTGTAAAGGTAGACTTGATAAATGTGGATATGGAGACAGGACAACACGAGCATTGCTCAATTCCTGTATACTACAAATAGGTAAATACAAATAGGTAAATACACACACACAGAGTCTGATCCAATCCAATGAAACAGCGAATGAAGAGATAAGGAATTTGAAGCTGGAAAATGTTAAATTGAGGAGGAAACTAGAAGAGAGTACTAATAAAACGGAGAAGGTGAGTAATGTATTAGAAGAACATAAGGCAAAGTGGGCACACGTAGAAGAAGAACAGAAAGAAGTGGTCAGCTTAAGAGAGATCATCCAGGAAGAAAGGGAAATGAACAAGAAAGAAATGGAAGAAAATGTAGTGAAAATACTGAAGAAAAAAGAGAAAGTAGTGAGAGAAACTGTAGAAAGGAGCAGATGTGTGGTAGTATTTGGAAACAGGGAAGAGGAAGAAAAGGTTAGGTTCGTAAGACTCGAGAGAGACACGAACCTGGTGAGAGGAATATTAGGCAAGATTGACCCCGAAGGAGACAAGTGGGTAAAAGAAATTGAGGAAGTGAGGAGGATAGGGCCTTATAAGAAAGGGGAAACAAGACCAATGAGAGTCAAGTTTACATCAGAAAGTGTGATAAATGAGATACTTAAAGTGACCTGGAAATTAAGCAAAGAGGCGGGGATGGAAAATATTATAATAAGAAAAGATCTGAATGAAGAAGAAAGAGAAGTTTTAAAATCATTAAAGGAAGAAGTAAAGGAAAAAAATGACAAGAGGACAGAGGAAGAATGTAATACTTTTTTTTGGAGAGTATTGGATATGAAAGTAAGGAAATGGTATTTAAGGAAATAGAAGTGAAGGAAACTAAGGGGGATGGTTGTGAAAGATCAGAAGTTGAGGAAGTGGTACGGACAGAGAGTAGGAGAGAAGAGGGTATTAAAAACGTCAAAAATAATTTGAAGGTGATATATACTAATGTTGATGGTTTCATATCGACAAGGATCGAAATTAACGATTTCTTGAGAGAACATGAACCTGATGTCATGTGCTTTGTAGAGACCAAATGAAGAGAAGATATTGATGTTCATTTGGGAGATGGTAAATACAAACTGTGGAGAAAAGACAGAAAAGAAAAAAAGGGAGGAGGAGTGATGATAGCAGTGAAGAACAACATAAATGGAGATACTGTGGAAATGAGAGAAGGCAGGGGTGAAGTGATATATATGAAATTAGAAACTGGAGAGAATGTTAAGAGAGATATGGCGGTAGTGTATGTTTCCCCAAAGACGAGAACATGAAAGGATGACGAATACCACTAGATGTTGTCAGATATGGCTAGCTATTTACAAAAAATAATTGAGATAACCAATAATATAATTTTGGTGGGTGACTTTAATTGTAAAGAGGTGAACTGGGAGGAATGGTACTCGGGAGGCGGCGAGGATTCGTGGGGCACTATGTTATTAAATATAATAATGAATAATGTGATGACGCAATGGGTCAAAGAAGAGACACGGTTTCGAGGTGAGGACACACCAGCAAGGTTAGATTTACTGTTCACCAAAGAACCCGATGTAATAGAATCATTGGAATATCTCTGTCCTTTAGGAAAAAGTGATCATGTGGTCATTGAGTTCCAGATGTTAATAGGAAACGTCGAGCTAAGAGACGAGCTTCATAGACAGGGAAGATACAACTTTGGGAAAGCAAATTTTACAGGATTGAGAAACTTTTTTGAAAATGCGGATTGGAGAAAATTCAGAGAAACAAGAGAGATACAGAGGAAGTGGGATATCTTTCTAGACCTCTATAATTTGGGAGTGGAAAAATTTATACCAAGAGTAAGAGGGAAACAAAACAGGAAAAAGGAGTGGTTTAATAGGTGTATGATAGCAAAAAAAGAGAGAGATAAGGCGTGGAACAATTGGAGAAAGAGAGGTAACGACAGAACAAAGGAAGAATATAAAAGAACAAGAAATGAATACACAAGAATACGTAGAGAAGAAGAAAGGAATTTTGAAAAAGGTATAATAGACAAAAGCATGGATGAACCGAAACTGTTTTATAGATTTGTTAATGGCAAACTGAAACAAAAGGAAGGAATCACCAAACTGAAAGTAGAAGGAGAGGTCTTTAAGGATGCAGCAATGCAAGCAGAAATAATGAACAAACGTTTCCAGTCAGTTTTCACTAAAGAAAAGGACCTTGTGGAAGGGGAGGGAGTGATTAGAAATGTTCCGGTGATGAAAGATATAAAAGTGGAGGTACAGGAAGTGTATAAATTACTGGAAACTCAAGATGTAAGGAAAGCCCCAGGACCTGATGAAATTTCTAATTGGGTACTGAAGGAATGCAGAGAACAACTGGCGGATAAAATTCACAGCTTAATTGTATGCTCACTGGAAGAAGGGAAAGTGCCAAAAGAATGGAAGAGGGCAAATGTGGTACCAATTTACAAGGGAGGAAACAGGGAAGAACCCCTGAATTATAGATCAGTGTATCTAACCAGGATGGTCGCAAAATTGTGTGAGAGAATCCTGAAAGACAGATGGATAAAATATCTGGAAGAGATGAATATTTTGGCTGAATGTCAGTTTGGATTCAGAAGTGGAAGGTCATGTGTTTCAAACTTGTTGAGCTTTTACTCAAGAGCGATTGATGTGGTACAGGAGAGAGATGGTTGGGTGGATTGTGTGTACTTAGACTTAGAGAAGGCCTTTGACAAGGTACCTCATAAGAGACTAATGTGGAAACTAGAATATATAGGAGGACTAAAGGGGAAACTTCTGGAATGGATGAGAGACTTTTTGAGAGACAGACAAATGAGGACAGTAATAAAGGAAAAGATGTCTGGATGGAGGGAAGTAACAAGTGGAGTCCCTCAAGGCTCAGTGTTGGCGCCAGTAATGTTCCTGATTTACGTAAATGATATGGTAGATGGAGTGAACAGTTATGCAAGTCTGTTTGCTGATGATGTAAAGATCTTGAGGAAGATAGAGGTTGAGGAGGATTGTAAAATACTGCAGGAGGATTTGGATAGGATACACAATTGGAGCCGGACGTGGGAAATGAAATTTAATGTAAAGAAATGTAAAATATTGGAAATGGGTAAAAGTACCAGGAGACCATCACTGAATTATTTTTTGGGTAATGAATTAATCACAAAAAGGAGAGAAGAGAAGGATTTGGGAGTGCTGGTCCAAGATAGTTTGTCACCAGAAAAGCACATTAACAAGATAGTTGGAGAGACTTATAAACTCTTGACGAACATAAGAGTAGCATTTCATTATATGGATGAGGAAATGATGAAAAAATTGATAGTGGCCATGATCCGCCCCAGGTTAGAATATGCAGCGGTAGTGTGGTCCCCACACAAAAAGAAAGATATAAACAAGATTGAGAGAATACAAAGAACAGCAACCAAGATGGTCCCCAGTCTGACAGACTTGTCATACAGAGAGAGTCTGGAAAAACTAGATATGCCTTCGTTAGAGGAAAGGAGAAAGAGGGGAGACATGATTGCGGTGTTCAGGACCATGGTGGGAGTAGATAAAATTGACAAAGAAGATCTGTTTGTATGGGATAAGAGAGCAACAAGAGGACATGGAATGAAATTGAAAAAGTCAAGCTGCTTGAAGGATATCAAGAAATATAGCTTTCCTTACAGAAGTATAGACTTATGGAATAGCCTGGACAAAGAGATCGTCCAGTCTAAAAACTTAAACGAGTTTAAAGTTAAATTCGACTTATTGAGAAACAGCGACGGAAACCCACGAGCATAGTACATTCCGTGTATATCACAATTAGGTATATTAGGTAAATACTTAAATATTTGGAACGACTTAGACAAAAGGTGGTGCATGAGAAAAACATTCACGTGTGTAAAGGTAGACTTGATAAATGTGGATATGGAGACAGGACAACACGAGCATTGCTCAATTCCTGTATACTACAAATAGGTAAATACAAATAGGTAAATACACACACACAGAGTCTGATCCAATCCAATGAAACAGCGAATGAAGAGATAAGGAATTTGAAGCTGGAAAATGTTAAATTGAGGAGGAAACTAGAAGAGAGTACTAATAAAACGGAGAAGGTGAGTAATGTATTAGAAGAACATAAGGCAAAGTGGGCACACGTAGAAGAAGAACAGAAAGAAGTGGTCAGCTTAAGAGAGATCATCCAGGAAGAAAGGGAAATGAACAAGAAAGAAATGGAAGAAAATGTAGTGAAAATACTGAAGAAAAAAGAGAAAGTAGTGAGAGAAACTGTAGAAAGGAGCAGATGTGTGGTAGTATTTGGAAACAGGGAAGAGGAGGAAAAGGTTAGGTTCGTAAGACTCGAGAGAGACACGATCATGGTGAGAGGAATATTAGGCAAGATTGACCCCGAAGGAGACAAGTGGGTAAAAGAAATTGAGGAAGTGAGGAGGATAGGGCCTTATAAGAAAGGGGAAACAAGACCAATGAGAGTCAAGTTTACATCAGAAAGTGTGATAAATGAGATACTTAAAGTGACCTGGAAATTAAGCAAAGAGGCGGGGATGGAAAATATTATAATAAGAAAAGATCTGAATGAAGAAGAAAGAGAAGTTTTAAAATCATTAAAGGAAGAAGTAAAGGAAAAAAATGACAAGAGGACAGAGGAAGAATGTAATACTTTTTTTTGGAGAGTATTGGATATGAAAGTAAGGAAATGGTATTTAAGGAAATAGAAGTGAAGGAAACTAAGGGGGATGGTTGTGAAAGATCAGAAGTTGAGGAAGTGGTACGGACAGAGAGTAGGAGAGAAGAGGGTATTAAAAACGTCAAAAATAATTTGAAGGTGATATATACTAATGTTGATGGTTTCATATCGACAAGGATCGAAATTAACGATTTCTTGAGAGAACATGAACCTGATGTCATGTGCTTTGTAGAGACCAAATGAAGAGAAGATATTGATGTTCATTTGGGAGATGGTAAATACAAACTGTGGAGAAAAGACAGAAAAGAAAAAAAGGGAGGAGGAGTGATGATAGCAGTGAAGAACAACATAAATGGAGATACTGTGGAAATGAGAGAAGGCAGGGGTGAAGTGATATATATGAAATTAGAAACTGGAGAGAATGTTAAGAGAGATATGGCGGTAGTGTATGTTTCCCCAAAGACGAGAACATGAAAGGATGACGAATACCACTAGATGTTGTCAGATATGGCTAGCTATTTACAAAAAATAATTGAGATAACCAATAATATAATTTTGGTGGGTGACTTTAATTGTAAAGAGGTGAACTGGGAGGAATGGTACTCGGGAGGCGGCGAGGATTCGTGGGGCACTATGTTATTAAATATAATAATGAATAATGTGATGACGCAATGGGTCAAAGAAGAGACACGGTTTCGAGGTGAGGACACACCAGCAAGGTTAGATTTACTGTTCACCAAAGAACCCGATGTAATAGAATCATTGGAATATCTCTGTCCTTTAGGAAAAAGTGATCATGTGGTCATTGAGTTCCAGATGTTAATAGGAAACGTCGAGCTAAGAGACGAGCTTCATAGACAGGGAAGATACAACTTTGGGAAAGCAAATTTTACAGGATTGAGAAACTTTTTTGAAAAATGCGGATTGGAGAAAATTCAGAGAAACAAGAGAGATACAGAGGAAGTGGGATATCTTTCTAGACCTCTATAATTTGGGAGTGGAAAAATTTATACCAAGAGTAAGAGGGAAAGAAAACAGGAAAAAGGAGTGGTTTAATAGAAGGTGTATGATAGCAAAAAAAGAGAGAGATAAGGCGTGGAACAATTGGAGAAAGAGAGGTAACGACAGAACAAAGGAAGAATATAAAAGAACAAGAAATGAATACACAAGAATACGTAGAGAAGAAGAAAGGAATTTTGAAAAAGGTATAATAGACAAATGCATGGATGAACCGAAACTGTTTTATAGATTTGTTAATGGCAAACTGAAACAAAAGGAAGGAATCACCAAACTGAAAGTAGAAGGAGAGGTCTTTAAGGATGCAGCAATGCAAGCAGAAATAATGAACAAACGTTTCCAGTCAGTTTTCACTAAAGAAAAGGACCTTGTGGAAGGGGAGGGAGTGATTAGAAATGTTCCGGTGATGAAAGATATAAAAGTGGAGGTACAGGAAGTGTATAAATTACTGGAAACTCAAGATGTAAGGAAAGCCCCAGGACCTGATGGAATTTCTAATTGGGTACTGAAGGAATGCAGAGAACAACTGGCGGATAAAATTCACAGCTTAATTGTATGCTCACTGGAAGAAGGGAAAGTGCCAAAAGAATGGAAGAGAGCAAATGTGGTACCAATTTACAAGGGAGGAAACAGGGAAGAACCCCTGAATTATAGATCAGTGTCTCTAACCAGGATGGTCGCAAAATTGTGTGAGAGAATCCTGAAAGACAGATGGATAAAATATCTGGAAGAGATGAATATTTTGGCTGAATGTCAGTTTGGATTCAGAAGTGGAAGGTCATGTGTTTCAAACTTGTTGAGCTTTTACTCAAGAGCGATTGATGTGGTACAGGAGAGAGATGGTTGGGTGGATTGTGTGTACTTAGACTTAGAGAAGGCCTTTGACAAGGTACCTCATAAGAGACTAATGTGGAAACTAGAATATATAGGAGGACTAAAGGGGAAACTTCTGGAATGGATGAGAGACTTTTTGAGAGACAGACAAATGAGGACAGTAATAAAGGAAAAGATGTCTGGATGGAGAGGGAAGTAACAAGTGGAGTCCCTCAAGGCTCAGTGTTGGCGCCAGTAATGTTCCTGATTTACGTAAATGATATGGTAGATGGAGTGAACAGTTATGCAAGTCTGTTTGCTGATGATGTAAAGATCTTGAGGAAGATAGAGGTTGAGGAGGATTGTAAAATACTGCAGGAGGATTTGGATAGGATACACAATTGGAGCCGGACGTGGGAAATGAAATTTAATGTAAAGAAATGTAAAATATTGGAAATGGGTAAAAGTACCAGGAGACCATCACTGAATTATTTTTTGGGTAATGAATTAATCACAAAAAGGAGAGAAGAGAAAGATTTGGGAGTGCTGGTCCAAGATAGTTTGTCACCAGAAAAGCACATTAACAAGATAGTTGGAGAGACTTATAAACTCTTGACGAACATAAGAGTAGCATTTCATTATATGGATGAGGAAATGATGAAAAAATTGATAGTGGCCATGATCCGCCCCAGGTTAGAATATGCAGCGGTAGTGTGGTCCCCACACAAAAAGAAAGATATAAACAAGATTGAGAGAATACAAAGAACAGCAACCAAGATGGTCCCCAGTCTGACAGACTTGTCATACAGAGAGAGTCTGGAAAAACTAGATATGCCTTCGTTAGAGGAAAGGAGAAAGAGGGGAGACATGATTGCGGTGTTCAGGACCATGGTGGGAGTAGATAAAATTGACAAAGAAGATCTGTTTGTATGGGATAAGAGAGCAACAAGAGGACATGGAATGAAATTGAAAAAGTCAAGCTGCTTGAAGGATATCAAGAAATATAGCTTTCCTTACAGAAGTATAGACTTATGGAATAGCCTGGACAAAGAGATCGTCTAGTCTAAAAACTTAAACGAGTTTAAAGTTAAATTCGACTTATTGAGAAACAGCGACGGAAACCCACGAGCATAGTACATTCCGTGTATATCACAATTAGGTATATTAGGTAAATACTTAAATATTTGGAACGACTTAGACAAAAAGGTGGTGCATGAGAAAAACATTCACGTGTGTAAAGGTAGACTTGATAAATGTGGATATGGAGACAGGACAACACGAGCATTGCTCAATTCCTGTATACTACAAATAGGTAAATATACACACACAGAGTCTGATCCAATCCAATAAAACAGCGAATGAAGAGATAAGGAATTTGAAGCTGGAAAATGTTAAATTGAGGAGGAAACTAGAAGAGAGTACTAATAAAACGGAGAAGGTGAGTAATGTATTAGAAGAACATAAGGCAAAGTGGGCACACGTAGAAGAAGAACAGAAAGAAGTGGTCAGCTTAAGAGAGATCATCCAGGAAGAAAGGGAAATGAACAAGAAAGAAATGGAAGAAAATGTAGTGAAAATACTGAAGAAAAAAGAGAAAATAGTGAGAGAAACTGTAGAAAGGAGCAGATGTGTGGTAGTATTTGGAAACAGGGAAGAGGAAGAAAAGGTTAGGTTCGTAAGACTCGAGAGAGACACGATCATGGTGAGAGGAATATTAGGCAAGATTGACCCCGAAGGAGACAAGTGGGTAAAAGAAATTGAGGAAGTGAGGAGGATAGGGCCTTATAAGAAAGGGGAAACAAGACCAATGAGAGTCAAGTTTACATCAGAAAGTGTGATAAATGAGATACTTAAAGTGACCTGGAAATTAAGCAAAGAGGCGGGGATGGAAAATATTATAATAAGAAAAGATCTGAATGAAGAAGAAAGAGAAGTTTTAAAATCATTAAAGGAAGAAGTAAAGGAAAAAAGGGACAAGAGAACAGAGGAAGAATGTAATACTTTTTTTTGGAGAGTATTGGATATGAAAGTAAGGAAATGGTATTTAAGGAAATAGAAGTGAAGGAAACTAAGGGGGATGGTTGTGAAAGATCAGAAGTTGAGGAAGTGGTACGGACAGAGAGTAGGAGAGAAGAGGGTATTAAAAACGTCAAAAATAATTTGAAGGTGATATATACTAATGTTGATGGTTTCATATCGACAAGGATCGAAATTAACGATTTCTTGAGAGAACATGAACCTGATGTCATGTGCTTTGTAGAGACCAAATGAAGAGAAGATATTGATGTTCATTTGGGAGATGGTAAATACAAACTGTGGAGAAAAGACAGAAAAGAAAAAAAGGGAGGAGGAGTGATGATAGCAGTGAAGAACAACATAAATGGAGATACTGTGGAAATGAGAGAAGGCAGGGGTGAAGTGATATATATGAAATTAGAAACTGGAGAGAATGTTAAGAGAGATATGGCGGTAGTGTATGTTTCCCCAAAGACGAGAACATGAAAGGATGACGAATACCACTAGATGTTGTCAGATATGGCTAGCTATTTACAAAAATAATTGAGATAACCAATAATATAATTTTGGTGGGTGACTTTAATTGTAAAGAGGTGAACTGGGAGGAATGGTACTCGGGAGGCGGCGAGGATTCGTGGGGCACTATGTTATTAAATATAATAATGAATAATGTGATGACGCAATGGGTCAAAGAAGAGACACGGTTTCGAGGTGAGGACACACCAGCAAGGTTAGATTTACTGTTCACCAAAGAACCCGATGTAATAGAATCATTGGAATATCTCTGTCCTTTAGGAAAAAGTGATCATGTGGTCATTGAGTTCCAGATGTTAATAGGAAACGTCGAGCTAAGAGACGAGCTTCATAGACAGGGAAGATACAACTTTGGGAAAGCAAATTTTACAGGATTGAGAAACTTTTTTGAAAATGCGGATTGGAGAAAATTCAGAGAAACAAGAGAGATACAGAGGAAGTGGGATATCTTTCTAGACCTCTATAATTTGGAAGTGAAAAAATTTGAACCAAGAGTAAGAGGGAAAGAAAACAGGAAAAAGGAGTGGTTTAATAGAAGGTGTATGATAGCAAAAAAAGAGAGAGATAAGGCGTGGAACAATTGGAGAAAGAGAGGTAACGACAGAACAAAGGAAGAATATAAAAGAACAAGAAATGAATACACAAGAATACGTAGAGAAGAAGAAAGGAATTTTGAAAAAGGTATAATAGACAAATGCATGGATGAACCGAAACTGTTTTATAGATTTGTTAATGGCAAACTGAAACAAAAGGAAGGAATCACCAAACTGAAAGTAGAAGGAGAGGTCTTTAAGGATGCAGCAATGCAAGCAGAAATAATGAACAAACGTTTCCAGTCAGTTTTCACTAAAGAAAAGGAGCTTGTGGAAGGGGAGGGAGTGATTAGAAATGTTCCGGTGATGAAAGATATAAAAGTGGAGGTACAGGAAGTGTATAAATTACTGGAAACTCAAGATGTAAGGAAAGTCCCAGGACCTGATGGAATTTCTAATTGGGTACTGAAGGAATGCAGAGAACAACTGGCGGATAAAATTCACAGCTTAATTGTATGCTCACTGGAAGAAGGGAAAGTGCCAAAAGAATGGAAGAGAGCAAATGTGGTACCAATTTACAAGGGAGGAAACAGGGAAGAACCCCTGAATTATAGATCAGTGTCTCTAACCAGGATGGTCGCAAAATTGTGTGAGAGAATCCTGAAAGACAGATGGATAAAATATCTGGAAGAGATGAATATTTTGGCTGAATGTCAGTTTGGATTCAGAAGTGGAAGGTCATGTGTTTCAAACTTGTTGAGCTTTTACTCAAGAGCGATTGATGTGGTACAGGAGAGAGATGGTTGGGTGGATTGTGTGTACTTAGACTTAGAGAAGGCCTTTGACAAGGTACCTCATAAGAGACTAATGTGGAAACTAGAATATATAGGAGGACTAAAGGGGAAACTTCTGGAATGGATGAGAGACTTTTTGAGAGACAGACAAATGAGGACAGTAATAAAGGAAAAGATGTCTGGATGGAGGGAAGTAACAAGTGGAGTCCCTCAAGGCTCAGTGTTGGCGCCAGTAATGTTCCTGATTTACGTAAATGATATGGTAGATGGAGTGAACAGTTATGCAAGTCTGTTTGCTGATGATGTAAAGATCTTGAGGAAGATAGAGGTTGAGGAGGATTGTAAAATACTGCAGGAGGATTTGGATAGGATACACAATTGGAGCCGGACGTGGGAAATGAAATTTAATGTAAAGAAATGTAAAATATTGGAAATGGGTAAAAGTACCAGGAGACCATCACTGAATTATTTTTTGGGTAATGAATTAATCACAAAAAGGAGAGAAGAGAAAGATTTGGGAGTGCTGGTCCAAGATAGTTTGTCACCAGAAAAGCACATTAACAAGATAGTTGGAGAGACTTATAAACTCTTGACGAACATAAGAGTAGCATTTCATTATATGGATGAGGAAATGATGAAAAAATTGATAGTGGCCATGATCCGCCCCAGGTTAGAATATGCAGCGGTAGTGTGGTCCCCACACAAAAAGAAAGATATAAACAAGATTGAGAGAATACAAAGAACAGCAACCAAGATGGTCCCCAGTCTGACAGACTTTTCATACAGAGAGAGGCTGGAAAAACTAGATATGCCTTCGTTAGAGGAAAGGAGAAAGAGGGGAGACATGATTGCGGTGTTCAGGACCATGGTGGGAGTAGATAAAATTGACAAAGAAGATCTGTTTGTATGGGATAAGAGAGCAACAAGAGGACATGGAATGAAATTGAAAAAGTCAAGCTGCTTGAAGGATATCAAGAAATATAGCTTTCCTTACAGAAGTATAGACTTATGGAATAGCCTGGACAAAGAGATCGTCCAGTCTAAAAACTTAAACGAGTTTAAAGTTAAATTCGACTTATTGAGAAACAGTGACGGAAACCCACGAGCATAGTACATTCCGTGTATATCACAATTAGGTATATTAGGTAAATACTTAAATATTTGGAACGACTTAGACAAAAAGGTGGTGCATGAGAAAAACATTCACGTGTGTAAAGGTAGACTTGATAAATGTGGATATGGAGACAGGACAACACGAGCATTGCTCAATTCCTGTATACTACAAATAGGTAAATACACACACACAGAGTCTGATCCAATCCAATGAAACAGCGAATGAAGAGATAAGGAATTTGAAGCTGGAAAATGTTAAATTGAGGAGGAAACTAGAAGAGAGTACTAATAAAACGGAGAAGGTGAGTAATGTATTAGAAGAACATAAGGCAAAGTGGGCACACGTAGAAGAAGAACAGAAAGAAGTGGTCAGCTTAAGAGAGATCATCCAGGAAGAAAGGGAAATGAACAAGAAAGAAATGGAAGAAAATGTAGTGAAAATACTGAAGAAAAAAGAGAAAATAGTGAGAGAAACTGTAGAAAGGAGCAGATGTGTGGTAGTATTTGGAAACAGGGAAGAGGAAGAAAAGGTTAGGTTCGTAAGACTCGAGAGAGACACGAACCTGGTGAGAGGAATATTAGGCAAGATTGACCCCGAAGGAGACAAGTGGGTAAAAGAAATTGAGGAAGTGAGGAGGATAGGGCCTTATAAGAAAGGGGAAACAAGACCAATGAGAGTCAAGTTTACATCAGAAAGTGTGATAAATGAGATACTTAAAGTGACCTGGAAATTAAGCAAAGAGGCGGGGATGGAAAATATTATAATAAGAAAAGATCTGAATGAAGAAGAAAGAGAAGTTTTAAAATCATTAAAGGAAGAAGTAAAGGAAAAAAATGACAAGAGGACAGAGGAAGAATGTAATACTTTTTTTTGGAGAGTATTGGATATGAAAGTAAGGAAATGGTATTTAAGGAAATAGAAGTGAAGGAAACTAAGGGGGATGGTTGTGAAAGATCAGAAGTTGAGGAAGTGGTACGGACAGAGAGTAGGAGAGAAGAGGGTATTAAAAACGTCAAAAATAATTTGAAGGTGATATATACTAATGTTGATGGTTTCATATCGACAAGGATCGAAATTAACGATTTCTTGAGAGAACATGAACCTGATGTCATGTGCTTTGTAGAAACCAAATGAAGAGAAGATATTGATGTTCATTTGGTAGATGGTAAATACAAACTGTGGAGAAAAGACAGAAAAGAAAAAAAGGGAGGAGGAGTGATGATAGCAGTGAAGAACAACATAAATGGAGATACTGTGGAAATGAGAGAAGGCAGGGGTGAAGTGATATATATGAAATTAGAAACTGGAGAGAATGTTAAGAGAGATATGGCGGTAGTGTATGTTTCCCCAAAGACGAGAACATGAAAGGATGACGAATACCACTAGATGTTGTCAGATATGGCTAGCTATTTACAAAAAATAATTGAGATAACCAATAATATAATTTTGGTGGGTGACTTTAATTGTAAAGAGGTGAACTGGGAGGAATGGTACTCGGGAGGCGGCGAGGATTCGTGGGGCACTATGTTATTAAATATAATAATGAATAATGTGATGACGCAATGGGTCAAAGAAGAGACACGGTTTCGAGGTGAGGACACACCAGCAAGGTTAGATTTACTGTTCACCAAAGAACCCGATGTAATAGAATCATTGGAATATCTCTGTCCTTTAGGAAAAAGTGATCATGTGGTCATTGAGTTCCAGATGTTAATAGGAAACGTCGAGCTAAGAGACGAGCTTCATAGACAGGGAAGATACAACTTTGGGAAAGCAAATTTTACAGGATTGAGAAACTTTTTTGAAAATGCGGATTGGAGAAAATTCAGAGAAACAAGAGAGATACAGAGGAAGTGGGATATCTTTCTAGACCTCTATAATTTGGGAGTGGAAAAATTTATACCAAGAGTAAGAGGGAAAGAAAACAGGAAAAAGGAGTGGTTTAATAGAAGGTGTATGATAGCAAAAAAAGAGAGAGATAAGGCGTGGAACAATTGGAGAAAGAGAGGTAACGACAGAACAAAGGAAGAATATAAAAGAACAAGAAATGAATACACAAGAATACGTAGAGAAGAAGAAAGGAATTTTGAAAAAGGTATAATAGACAAATGCATGGATGAACCGAAACTGTTTTATAGATTTGTTAATGGCAAACTGAAACAAAAGGAAGGAATCACCAAACTGAAAGTAGAAGGAGAGGTCTTTAAGGATGCAGCAATGCAAGCAGAAATAATGAACAAACGTTTCCAGTCAGTTTTCACTAAAGAAAAGGAGCTTGTGGAAGGGGAGGGAGTGATTAGAAATGTTCCGGTGATGAAAGATATAAAAGTGGAGGTACAGGAAGTGTATAAATTACTGGAAACTCAAGATGTAAGGAAAGTCCCAGGACCTGATGGAATTTCTAATTGGGTACTGAAGGAATGCAGAGAACAACTGGCGGATAAAATTCACAGCTTAATTGTATGCTCACTGGAAGAAGGGAAAGTGCCAAAAGAATGGAAGAGAGCAAATGTGGTACCAATTTACAAGGGAGGAAACAGGGAAGAACCCCTGAATTATAGATCAGTGTCTCTAACCAGGATGGTCGCAAAATTGTGTGAGAGAATCCTGAAAGACAGATGGATAAAATATCTGGAAGAGATGAATATTTTGGCTGAATGTCAGTTTGGATTCAGAAGTGGAAGGTCATGTGTTTCAAACTTGTTGAGCTTTTACTCAAGAGCGATTGATGTGGTACAGGAGAGAGATGGTTGGGTGGATTGTGTGTACTTAGACTTAGAGAAGGCCTTTGACAAGGTACCTCATAAGAGACTAATGTGGAAACTAGAATATATAGGAGGACTAAAGGGGAAACTTCTGGAATGGATGAGAGACTTTTTGAGAGACAGACAAATGAGGACAGTAATAAAGGAAAAGATGTCTGGATGGAGGAGAAGTAACAAGTGGAGTCCCTCAAGGCTCAGTGTTGGCGCCAGTAATGTTCCTGATTTACGTAAATGATATGGTAGATGGAGTGAACAGTTATGCAAGTCTGTTTGCTGATGATGTAAAGATCTTGAGGAAGATAGAGGTTGAGGAGGATTGTAAAATACTGCAGGAGGATTTGGATAGGATACACAATTGGAGCCGGACGTGGGAAATGAAATTTAATGTAAAGAAATGTAAAATATTGGAAATGGGTAAAAGTACCAGGAGACCATCACTGAATTATTTTTTGGGTAATGAATTAATCACAAAAAGGAGAGAAGAGAAAGATTTGGGAGTGCTGGTCCAAGATAGTTTGTCACCAGAAAAGCACATTAACAAGATAGTTGGAGAGACTTATAAACTCTTGACGAACATAAGAGTAGCATTTCATTATATGGATGAGGAAATGATGAAAAAATTGATAGTGGCCATGATCCGCCCCAGGTTAGAATATGCAGCGGTAGTGTGGTCCCCACACAAAAAGAAAGATATAAACAAGATTGAGAGAATACAAAGAACAGCAACCAAGATGGTCCCCAGTCTGACAGACTTGTCATACAGAGAGAGTCTGGAAAAACTAGATATGCCTTCGTTAGAGGAAAGGAGAAAGAGGGGAGACATGATTGCGGTGTTCAGGACCATGGTGGGAGTAGATAAAATTGACAAAGAAGATCTGTTTGTATGGGATAAGAGAGCAACAAGAGGACATGGAATGAAATTGAAAAAGTCAAGCTGCTTGAAGGATATCAAGAAATATAGCTTTCCTTACAGAAGTATAGACTTATGGAATAGCCTGGACAAAGAGATCGTCCAGTCTAAAAACTTAAACGAGTTTAAAGTTAAATTCGACTTATTGAGAAACAGCGACGGAAACCCACGAGCATAGTACATTCCGTGTATATCACAATTAGGTATATTAGGTAAATACTTAAATATTTGGAACGACTTAGACAAAAAGGTGGTGCATGAGAAAAACATTCACGTGTGTAAAGGTAGACTTGATAAATGTGGATATGGAGACAGGACAACACGAGCATTGCTCAATTCCTGTATACTACAAATAGGTAAATACAAATAGGTAAATACACACACACAGAGTCTGATCCAATCCAATGAAACAGCGAATGAAGAGATAAGGAATTTGAAGCTGGAAAATGTTAAATTGAGGAGGAAACTAGAAGAGAGTACTAATAAAACGGAGAAGGTGAGTAATGTATTAGAAGAACATAAGGCAAAGTGGGCACACGTAGAAGAAGAACAGAAAGAAGTGGTCAGCTTAAGAGAGATCATCCAGGAAGAAAGGGAAATGAACAAGAAAGAAATGGAAGAAAATGTAGTGAAAATACTGAAGAAAAAAGAGAAAATGGTGAGAGAAACTGTAGAAAGGAGCAGATGTGTGGTAGTATTTGGAAACAGGGAAGAGGAGGAAAAGGTTAGGTTCGTAAGACTCGAGAGAGACACGATCATGGTGAGAGGAATATTAGGCAAGATTGACCCCGAAGGAGACAAGTGGGTAAAAGAAATTGAGGAAGTGAGGAGGATAGGGCCTTATAAGAAAGGGGAAACAAGACCAATGAGAGTCAAGTTTACATCAGAAAGTGTGATAAATGAGATACTTAAAGTGACCTGGAAATTAAGCAAAGAGGCGGGGATGGAAAATATTATAATAAGAAAAGATCTGAATGAAGAAGAAAGAGAAGTTTTAAAATCATTAAAGGAAGAAGTAAAGGAAAAAAATGACAAGAGGACAGAGGAAGAATGTAATACTTTTTTTTGGAGAGTATTGGATATGAAAGTAAGGAAATGGTATTTAAGGAAATAGAAGTGAAGGAAACTAAGGGGGATGGTTGTGAAAGATCAGAAGTTGAGGAAGTGGTACGGACAGAGAGTAGGAGAGAAGAGGGTATTAAAAACGTCAAAAATAATTTGAAGGTGATATATACTAATGTTGATGGTTTCATATCGACAAGGATCGAAATTAACGATTTCTTGAGAGAACATGAACCTGATGTCATGTGCTTTGTAGAGACCAAATGAAGAGAAGATATTGATGTTCATTTGGGAGATGGTAAATACAAACTGTGGAGAAAAGACAGAAAAGAAAAAAAGGGAGGAGGAGTGATGATACCAGTGAAGAACAACATAAATGAAGATACTGTGGAAATGAGAGAAGGCAGGGGTGAAGTGATATATATGAAATTAGAAACTGGAGAGAATGTTAAGAGAGATATGGCGGTAGTGTATGTTTCCCCAAAGACGAGAACATGAAAGGATGACGAATACCACTAGATGTTGTCAGATATGGCTAGCTATTTACAAAAAATAATTGAGATAACCAATAATATAATTTTGGTGGGTGACTTTAATTGTAAAGAGGTGAACTGGGAGGAATGGTACTCGGGAGGCGGCGAGGATTCGTGGGGCACTATGTTATTAAATATAATAATGAATAATGTGATGACGCAATGGGTCAAAGAAGAGACACGGTTTCGAGGTGAGGACACACCAGCAAGGTTAGATTTACTGTTCACCAAAGAACCCGATGTAATAGAATCATTGGAATATCTCTGTCCTTTAGGAAAAAGTGATCATGTGGTCATTGAGTTCCAGATGTTAATAGGAAACGTTGAGCTAAGAGACGAGCTTCATAGACAGGGAAGATACAACTTTGGGAAAGCAAATTTTACAGGATTGAGAAACTTTTTTGAAAATGCGGATTGGAGAAAATTCAGAGAAACAAGAGAGATACAGAGGAAGTGGGATATCTTTCTAGACCTCTATAATTTGGGAGTGGAAAAATTTATACCAAGAGTAAGAGGGAAAGAAAACAGGAAAAAGGAGTGGTTTAATAGAAGGTGTATGATAGCAAAAAAAGAGAGAGATAAGGCGTGGAACAATTGGAGAAAGAGAGGTAACGACAGAACAAAGGAAGAATATAAAAGAACAAGAAATGAATACACAAGAATACGTAGAGAAGAAGAAAGGAATTTTGAAAAAGGTATAATAGACAAATGCATGGATGAACCGAAACTGTTTTATAGATTTGTTAATGGCAAACTGAAACAAAAGGAAGGAATCACCAAACTGAAAGTAGAAGGAGAGGTCTTTAAGGATGCAGCAATGCAAGCAGAAATAATGAACAAACGTTTCCAGTCAGTTTTCACTAAAGAAAAGGAGCTTGTGGAAGGGGAGGGAGTGATTAGAAATGTTCCGGTGATGAAAGATATAAAAGTGGAGGTACAGGAAGTGTATAAATTACTGGAAACTCAAGATGTAAGGAAAGTCCCAGGACCTGATGGAATTTCTAATTGGGTACTGAAGGAATGCAGAGAACAACTGGCGGATAAAATTCACAGCTTAATTGTATGCTCACTGGAAGAAGGGAAAGTGCCAAAAGAATGGAAGAGAGCAAATGTGGTACCAATTTACAAGGGAGGAAACAGGGAAGAACCCCTGAATTATAGATCAGTGTCTCTAACCAGGATGGTCGCAAAATTGTGTGAGAGAATCCTGAAAGACAGATGGATAAAATATCTGGAAGAGATGAATATTTTGGCTGAATGTCAGTTTGGATTCAGAAGTGGAAGGTCATGTGTTTCAAACTTGTTGAGCTTTTACTCAAGAGCGATTGATGTGGTACAGGAGAGAGATGGTTGGGTGGATTGTGTGTACTTAGACTTAGAGAAGGCCTTTGACAAGGTACCTCATAAGAGACTAATGTGGAAACTAGAATATATAGGAGGACTAAAGGGGAAACTTCTGGAATGGATGAGAGACTTTTTGAGAGACAGACAAATGAGGACAGTAATAAAGGAAAAGATGTCTGGATGGAGAGAAGTAACAAGTGGAGTCCCTCAAGGCTCAGTGTTGGCGCCAGTAATGTTCCTGATTTACGTAAATGATATGGTAGATGGAGTGAACAGTTATGCAAGTCTGTTTGCTGATGATGTAAAGATCTTGAGGAAGATAGAGGTTGAGGAGGATTGTAAAATACTGCAGGAGGATTTGGATAGGATACACAATTGGAGCCGGATGTGGGAAATGAAATTTAATGTAAAGAAATGTAAAATATTGGAAATGGGTAAAAGTACCAGGAGACCATCACTGAATTATTTTTTGGGTAATGAATTAATCACAAAAAGGAGAGAAGAGAAAGATTTGGGAGTGCTGGTCCAAGATAGTTTGTCACCAGAAAAGCACATTAACAAGATAGTTGGAGAGACTTATAAACTCTTGACGAACATAAGAGTAGCATTTCATTATATGGATGAGGAAATGATGAAAAAATTGATAGTGGCCATGATCCGCCCCAGGTTAGAATATGCAGCGGTAGTGTGGTCCCCACACAAAAAGAAAGATATAAACAAGATTGAGAGAATACAAAGAACAGCAACCAAGATGGTCCCCAGTCTGACAGACTTTTCATACAGAGAGAGGCTGGAAAAACTGGATATGCCTTCGTTAGAGGAAAGGAGAAAGAGGGGAGACATGATTGCGGTGTTCAGGACCATGGTGGGAGTAGATAAAATTGACAAAGAAGATCTGTTTGTATGGGATAAGAGAGCAACAAGAGGACATGGAATGAAATTGAAAAAGTCAAGCTGCTTGAAGGATATCAAGAAATATAGCTTTCCTTACAGAAGTATAGACTTATGGAATAGCCTGGACAAAGAGATCGTCCAGTCTAAAAACTTAAACGAGTTTAAAGTTAAATTCGACTTATTGAGAAACAGCGACGGAAACCCACGAGCATAGTACATTCCGTGTATATCACAATTAGGTATATTAGGTAAATACTTAAATATTTGGAACGACTTAGACAAAAAGGTGGTGCATGAGAAAAACATTCACGTGTGTAAAGGTAGACTTGATAAATGTGGATATGGAGACAGGACAACACGAGCATTGCTCAATTCCTGTATACTACAAATAGGTAAATACAAATAGGTAAATACACACACACAGAGTCTGATCCAATCCAATGAAACAGCGAATGAAGAGATAAGGAATTTGAAGCTGGAAAATGTTAAATTGAGGAGGAAACTAGAAGAGAGTACTAATAAAACGGAGAAGGTGAGTAATGTATTAGAAGAACATAAGGCAAAGTGGGCACACGTAGAAGAAGAACAGAAAGAAGTGGTCAGCTTAAGAGAGATCATCCAGGAAGAAAGGGAAATGAACAAGAAAGAAATGGAAGAAAATGTAGTGAAAATACTGAAGAAAAAAGAGAAAATAGTGAGAGAAACTGTAGAAAGGAGCAGATGTGTGGTAGTATTTGGAAACAGGGAAGAGGAAGAAAAGGTTAGGTTCGTAAGACTCGAGAGAGACACGAACCTGGTGAGAGGAATATTAGGCAAGATTGACCCGAAGGAGACAAGTGGGTAAAAGAAATTGAGGAAGTGAGGAGGATAGGGCCTTATAAGAAAGGGGAAACAAGACCAATGAGAGTCAAGTTTACATCAGAAAGTGTGATAAATGAGATACTTAAAGTGACCTGGAAATTAAGCAAAGAGGCGGGGATGGAAAATATTATAATAAGAAAAGATCTGAATGAAGAAGAAAGAGAAGTTTTAAAATCATTAAAGGAAGAAGTAAAGGAAAAAAATGACAAGAGGACAGAGGAAGAATGTAATACTTTTTTTTGGAGAGTATTGGATATGAAAGTAAGGAAATGGTATTTAAGGAAATAGAAGTGAAGGAAACTAAGGGGGATGGTTGTGAAAGATCAGAAGTTGAGGAAGTGGTACGGACAGAGAGTAGGAGAGAAGAGGGTATTAAAAACGTCAAAAATAATTTGAAGGTGATATATACTAATGTTGATGGTTTCATATCGACAAGGATCGAAATTAACGATTTCTTGAGAGAACATGAACCTGATGTCATGTGCTTTGTAGAGACCAAATGAAGAGAAGATATTGATGTTCATTTGGGAGATGGTAAATACAAACTGTGGAGAAAAGACAGAAAAGAAAAAAAGGGAGGAGGAGTGATGATAGCAGTGAAGAACAACATAAATGGAGATACTGTGGAAATGAGAGAAGGCAGGGGTGAAGTGATATATATGAAATTAGAAACTGGAGAGAATGTTAAGAGAGATATGGCGGTAGTGTATGTTTCCCCAAAGACGAGAACATGAAAGGATGACGAATACCACTAGATGTTGTCAGATATGGCTAGCTATTTACAAAAAATAATTGAGATAACCAATAATATAATTTTGGTGGGTGACTTTAATTGTAAAGAGGTGAACTGGGAGGAATGGTACTCGGGAGGCGGCGAGGATTCGTGGGGCACTATGTTATTAAATATAATAATGAATAATGTGATGACGCAATGGGTCAAAGAAGAGACACGGTTTCGAGGTGAGGACACACCAGCAAGGTTAGATTTACTGTTCACCAAAGAACCCGATGTAATAGGATCATTGGAATATCTCTGTCCTTTAGGAAAAAGTGATCATGTGGTCATTGAGTTCCAGATGTTAATAGGAAACGTTGAGCTAAGAGACGAGCTTCATAGACAGGGAAGATACAACTTTGGGAAAGCAAATTTTACAGGATTGAGAAACTTTTTTGAAAATGCGGATTGGAGAAAATTCAGAGAAACAAGAGAGATACAGAGGAAGTGGGATATCTTTCTAGACCACTATAATTTGGGAGTGAAAAAATTTATACCAAGAGTAAGAGGGAAAGAAAACAGGAAAAAGGAGTGGTTTAATAGAAGGTGTATGATAGCAGAAAAAGAGAGAGATAAGGCGTGGAACAATTGGAGAAAGAGAGGTAACGACAGAACAAAGGAAGAATATAAAAGAACAAGAAATGAATACACAAGAATACGTAGAGAAGAAGAAAGGATTTTTGAAAAAGGTATAATAGACAAATGCATGGATGAACCGAAACCGTTTTATAGATTTGTTAATGGCAAACTGAAACAAAAGGAAGGAATCACCAAACTGAAAGTAGAAGGAGAGGTCTTTAAGGATGCAGCAATGCAAGCAGAAATAATGAACAAACGTTTCCAGTCAGTTTTCACTAAAGAATAGGAGCTTGTGGAAAGGGAGGGAGTGATTAGAAATGTTCCGGCGATATAAGATATAAAAGTGGATGTACAGGAAGTGTATAAATTACTGGAAACTCAAAATGTAAGGAAAGCCCAATGACTTGATGGAATTTCTAATTGGGTACTGAAGGAATTCAGAGAACAACTGGCGGATAAAATTCACAGTTTAATCATATGCTCACTGGAAGAGGGGAAAGTGCCAAAAGAATGGAAGAGGGCAGATGTGGTACCAATTTAGAAGGGAGGAAACAGGGAAGAACCCCTGAATTATAGACCAGTGTCTCTAACCAGGATGGGCGCAAAATTGTGTGAGAGAATCCTGAAAGACAGATGGATAAAATATCTGGAAGAGATGAATATATTGGCTGAATGTCAGTTTGGATTCAGAAGTGGAAGGTCATGTGTTTCTAACTTGTTGAGCTTTTACTCAAGAGCGATTGACGTGGTACAGGAGAGAGATGGTTGGGTGGATTGTGTGTACTTAGACTTAGAGAAGGCCTTTGACAAGGTACCTCATAAAAGACTAGTGTGGAAACTAGAATATATAGGAGGACTGAAGGGGAAACTTCTGGAATGGATGAGAGACTTTTTGAGAGACAGACAAATGAGGACAGTAATAAAGGATAGGATGTCTGAATGGAGGGAAGTAACAAGTGGAGTCCCTCAAGGCTCGGTGTTGGCGCCAGTAATGTTCCTGATTTACGTAAATGATATTGTAGATGGAGTGAACAGTTATGCTAGTCTGTTTGCTGATGATGTAAAGATCTTGAGGAAGGTAGAGGTTGAGGAGGATTGTAAAGTACTGCAGGAGGATTTGGATAGGATACACAATTGGAGCCGGAAGTGGGAAATGAAATTTAATGTAAAGAAATGTAAAATATTGGAAATGGGTAAAAGTACCAGGAGGCCATCACTGAATTATTTTTTGGGTAATGAATTAATCACAAAAAGGAGAGAAGAGAAAGATTTGGGAGTGCTGGTCCAAGATAGTTTGTCACCAGAAAAGCACATTAACAAGATAATTGGAGAGACTTATAAACTCTTGACTAACATAAGAGTATCATTTCATTATATGGATGAGAAGATGATGAAAAAATTGATAGTGGCAATGATCCGCCCCAGGTTAGAATATGCAGCGGTAGTGTGGTCCCCACACAAAAAGAAAGATATAAACAAGATTGAGAGAATACAAATAACATCAACCAAGATGGTCCCCAGTCTGACAGACCTGTCATACAGAGAGAGGCTGGAAAAACTGGATTTGCCTATCTTAGAGGAAAAGAGAAAGATGAGAGACATGATTGCAGTGTTCAGGACCATGGTGGGAGTAGATAAAATTGACAAAGAAGCTCTGTTTGTATGGGATAAGAGAGCAACAAGAGGACACGGAATGAAATTGAAAAAGTTAAGCTGCTTGAAGGATATCAAGAAATATAGCTTTCCTTTCAGAAGTATAGACTTATGGAATAGCCTGGACAAAGAGATTGTCCAGTCTAAAAACTTAAACGAGTTTAAAGCCAAATTTGACTTATTGAGTAACATCGATGGAAACCCACGAGCATAGTACATTCCGTGTATATCACAATTAGGTATATTAGGTAAATACTTAAATATTTGGAACGACTTAGACAAAGAGGTGGTGCATGAGAAAAACATTCAAGTGTGTAAAGGTAGACTTGATAAATGTGGATATGGAGACAGGACAATACGAGCATTGCTCAATTCCTGTATACTACAAATAGGTAAATACACACACACAGAGTTGAATAAACTGGAGAAGGTTTTTCAGAGTGAAATGGATTAGATTAACCCTCTGAGATTCAAATGACTTTTTCGATCGTCATTTCAAATCCAACCTCAGAGATTTGGATGACGCTTTTAATCGTCATTTTATGAATCTTTTGTAAAATATTCACCGTAAATCACATTTACGAAGCATAAGAAATAGGTTCGAGCATGTTGTCACGGAATGGTTTCTCTATGTGTGAGGGTACTGCACAGCTGGTGTGACTCATAGCTTTGTTTCTTTATAACACTATTCTTGGTGAATATTTTTCTACAGCAAGGTATAAAATTTTTGATTTTTGCCTAACTTCAACTCGTCCTTTTGACTTTTTATTTTCTGCTTTCCTTTTATGAACATACTATGATAAAGTACAACTATTCAACTTTAAAATAACACCACAACCAGCATCCTATCATAAAAGTGTATTTACACTGACCGATCAAAGAAAAACATCGCGAAGCGAATATGTGGCCGAGACTAAAATAAAATTATGCATCTCTTTCCTTTCTCTTTATTGCACAATGAAATGCAAAAATTACCATAATCTATATATCATTGTAAAGCTAATTTATTGTATTTTTTGTCGGTTGAAACCAAATTTACATATCTTTACTCGTTATTTTTTGCTGAATATTTTTCTACGGCAAGATATAAAATTTTTGCTTTTTGCCTAACTTCAACTCATGATTTTGACATTTTATTTTCTTTGTTCTTCATTTTTGAACATACTACGATAAAGTAAAACTATTCAGCTTCAAAATGACACCAAAACCAACATTCTATCTTGAAAAGTGTATTTACACAGAGCGATCAAAGTAAAATATCAGGCTGCAAAGATGTGGGTCAGCATGAGTGGCTGACTTTGACACAGACATAATCTGCCCGGCCCAAAAACCTGATAGGGTTAAGAAGCGATTGTGCATGCAGAAGGAAGAAAATGACAAAAATTAGTAAAGGAATTAAACAAAAAAGACAACAATAGATGGGCTGTCAGTTGAGATGGGTTCACTTAGAATTAAGATTATTCAGTGGTGGGCAGCGCAAATGAAAAAGGACATTGCGCAAGCGCAGTGCACAATCCACAGTTCACTACCATACGTAAGTGCAAGTGTGCAGTCTGACCAATATTTAGCTTGCACAATGTCGCGAAGCACAAGCGCAAACCATTTGCGTATAGTGTATTTGTGGGAATTACTGTAAAATATTAAGATATTTAAATAACTTACCATATTTACTTTTATTTTTCATTATTATTATCTATTATTTATAATTTGTGCAAGTGCGCAATCCAATATATAGCTTGCACAGTGTCATAAAGCGCTAGCACAAACCATTTGCACATATTTGTGGGAATTACTGTAAAATATTGAGAGATTTAAATAAATTAGCACACTTACTTACTTTTTCATTCATTCATTGCCAGACGCCATGTATCCCAGACAGGGTGGCCAAGGGCTTAGAGTTAATTGTTTTACAGGGAGGGGCACTAATCCTCCACCAACCTCACTTGACGTAGGGATGCCAACAGCATCTGGTGTTCCCAGGCGGTCACCCATCCAAGTACTAACCAGACCCAACGTTGCTTAACTTCGCTGATCGAACGGGAAGCGGTGTACTCAACGTGGCATGGCCGTTGGCTACTTCTATTTATTATTATTATGTCTATCTATCTTTTGCCAGATGTCTTAATCCCATAAGGGGTGGCCACTGGCCACAAACAACAAATCACCTCCATGTCACCCTGTCCCCCGCCAT
Source organism: Coenobita brevimanus (assembly GCF_032717465.1). Taxonomy (NCBI): domain Eukaryota; kingdom Metazoa; phylum Arthropoda; class Malacostraca; order Decapoda; family Coenobitidae; genus Coenobita; species Coenobita brevimanus. Next base: position 12,404,066 of record NC_137063.1, read on the forward strand.
TTCACTGCCCTGCTCCCAGCTCACACCCCTCTCTCTCATATACCTCTCCACTCCATCCCTCCATCTCATCCTTGACCTCCCCCTTGCTCTCCCCTCTCCACCTCACTCACACTCTCCTGAATAGTCTCTCACTCTCCATCCTCTCCATATCATCAAACCACCTCAGTGTGTTTCTCCTAATGCTTCCTATCACATCCACATCCACACCACAATGCTCCTTCACTTCCTTATTTGTCAGTCTGTCTCTCCATGTAACTCCATATGCTCCTGTCAAATAACTCATTTCCACTGCTCACACTCTTGACTTCTGTCCCTCCAACAAAGTCCAAGCTTCACTTCCATACATTATAGTTGGTATCACAATACTGTCATGTAGTAACTTTTTTACTTCCATGCTCACTTCCCTGTTTCTTATCACTGCTTTCCAGGAACCAGCAACCTTTCTTCCCTGTTGTACCCTTTCAAGCACTTAACTCTCTAAACTTCCATCCTTACTCATCAGTTATCACATTTTCCATTTCCTCCTCATCCAACCTCACTGTACATTCACTGGCTTCACTTCTCCTGAAGACCATAACTTTACTCTTCCCTGCATTCACCTGTAGATTTATTATTTTTATTTTCTGTTTTTTTAGGTTTTATTATTTTATTATTATTTTCATTTTCCTATAACTTAACCCTCAACTGTGCACATTTAGTGTAATAATGTTAAACAAAACAACAACTAAACTTTGTGCTGTTTAATGAATTTAATTCTTACAGAGTACAGACTAATAAATAAGTAATAAGATTCAGAATAACTGAGAATTGACAAGCTGAGACTGTGTTGGTGGTGGTGGGGTGCTAGTAGTCGTGCAAGTTGTCACGACTCACTTGTCATTCCGTCTCCAGGACATCCTCCTCCACCTCTATCTTCAGCAGGCCACTGTTTCCCTTCAGGAAAACAAACCTTTCAAAGTTCAAGGAGGTCATTCTGCCTCTCTTGGGCCTCAGGATATCAGAACCCTGAGAGAAGACCCTCTCCACACCTGCAGAGCTTGGGATGGCAGTGTTGAATTTAAAGAAGACCTCCACCCACACGCTGCAGTAGACAGCAGGAAACAGTGTGTGCTCCAACTTCTTGGTGGTGGGCCATGCATTCCAGGCATCAAGCTCTGTCCCCAGCTTGATGGAGAAGCGGTGTGGGGTTGTCTCATCCTCGTTGCCTCGTGCACCCTAGAAAGTCAATTTGAATAACAAAATTATTTTATTTATTTATTTTTTTTTTTATAAGGAAGAAGGAGGTTTGGAGGGTGAAGTGCTTGAAAGGGTACAGCAGGGAAGAAAGGTTGCTGGTTCCTTGAAAGCAATGATAAGAAGCAGGGAAGTGAGCATGGAAGTGAAAAAGTTACTACATAACAGTATTGTGATACCAACTCTAATGTATGGAAGTGAAGCTTGGACGTTGCTGGAAGGACACAAGTCAAGAGTGAGAGCAGTGGAAATGAGTTATTTAAGAGGAGCCTGTGGAGTCACATGGAGAGACAGGCTGACAAATGAGGATATAAAGGAGTGTTGTGGTGTGGATGTGGATGTGATAGGAAGTGTTAGAAGGAATACACTGAGGTGGTTTGGCCATGTGGAGAGAATGGAGGGTGAAAGACTGACGAAGAGAGTGTATGTGAGTGAGGTGGAGGGGGGAAGAGGGAGGGGGAGGCCAAGGATGAGATGGAGGGATGGGGTGGAGAGGTATATAAGAGAGGGGGGTGTGAGTTGGGAGCGGGGCAGTGAAATGGCGGGGGACAGGGCGACGTGGAGGCGATTTGTTTGTGGCCACCCCAAACGGGATTGGGGCGCCTGGCAATAGGTAGACAGATAGAAGAAGGAACCAAAGGCACCGAGCCCGCAAAACTGTTCTTTCCAAGAGAAAAACAAAATACAAGAGAGAGGCAAATTCAAGATCCATTCATTTCAAGATGCCTGAACACACTCCATTTGAAAGACTGGAGATCATAGGAAGCAGGAAATACTGACAGAGGGAGACAGTTCCAGAGTTGACCTGTTGCATAAATGAAGGACTGGGAGTACCGTAAAACGCCATAACTTCGGACATTTTTTATGTGTTTTAATGAATAACTCCTTGTAGAATGGTGCAATTTTATTCCTGTTGGTGTCATGTGGTAGCCAGGGAGAGTACCTACTAAATCCATATATTTAAAAAAATTGGCCAAGCTAAACTTGTGCTTTTTTTTTTTCATTTTCAAGTGTCCGAAGTTTGGAACAAATTTCCTAACTTCGGACAGCTCTTCCAAACTTCGGACATCCATGTATTTTCCCTTTAAACATGAAAATGGTTAATGGGATCTATCTCTGGACACACTGGCCAAACTTCGGACACTTGAGAAGTTTTTAAAAAATGTAAAAAAAAATATTGGGCACTCGTGACCAGAGTTATACATATATATAGAGAAGTATCCCAAAATATCTTCTTTTTGGAGCTCATAATTTTATATCACATTAAATTGCATCATATCACATTGTAGTGAGGTATTCTGGCCGTAAATAGAACTAAGAACTATTCACGAATTTTTTGAGATGAAAAAATAAAATAAAAATGCACTGCATATACCCAAAACTGTAAGAGGAACTGTCCTCATTTTCCTAAACAAAACTTCACTTAATTATCAAGTATCTACCTCATTGACTCAACAAATGCATACCGAAATAACATAATATGATTTTGAACATTTCTTACAGGTTCTAAAGACACATACACACACACACACACACACACACACACACACACACACACACACACACAAATTAACGACACATGCACACACTGGCACATGTTATGAAGGCACCATGGAACATATTAACTGTAGTACATCAGTACAAAAAACTGTTCCTTAACTACCAGTATAAAATACTGTAACTAAATATATAGTATCACTTTTTTCTTTAAAATAAACCTCATTACTGGTTAAGGCACCTTATTGGCAATAACTTTGGTACTGGTAGTTCTGACTATGGTATCTTACAGATCTATATCAAAATTATTATCATTACTTAGGCCAAAGGTTCACATCTACATCAAAAATCATCCTTTGCTTTCGGTCAAGTGTTGGTTCTGGTAACACCTTCAGTATATCCTCTTTGTCTGTCACTGCTGTCATCAACCATTGGGTATACAAATGTGTGAGGCGTACCCTGAACGTGTTTGAGAAACCTGACATGTATTTCTGGTTTTACCTTAACAATGATAGCAATATAATGCCTATATCTGTCTTTGGTATCAAAGGGAACCCTCACAACTACCCAATCTGAGGGAACAACTTTATCCCCAATAATCTGGGTAGAGGTGACTGTCAGGGGAGATGCTTGTGCTTCATGGTTGGGTGCAGATGTGGAAGTGGAAGGCTGTGCTGCTATCTCTGCTGTATCCTCTTGTGGCTGCAGTGGCTGGGGTTGTGGATCATCAACTTCACACTCTTCATGCTGGCTCTCTGTTTCATTTTGTAGTGCCCTTGTAGTAATACTCATGCCCGGTGACACATTCAACCTTTTCTTTCGCCTTGGTTTCGCTATAGCTGGACTTGAGCTTGACTGACTGGTTCCATGCCTCATGTCCTTCAACAATTCCAACACTGAGCTGTCTAAGGCAGTACTGGTAGATGGTCCTGGTGTACCAATATCAGCTGTATCTTGGACTGAATCTTCTGGAAGTCTTGAGATGGATTTCTGTGGATCAAGAGGATAAATGCCGCACTTCCTAAACCCACTACGTAGGTTGTCAGCAATGGTCCCTTTAACTTTATCCACCAGTTCGGTCAGTAGTGCTGGGAAGCAGTCTTTAGGTAATGAAGCACTCAGCCTACCAACAGTAGTTTTCTTGAAGTTCTCGAGGATCTTACGCCAGTGCACTTTTAGAGGCCGGAACACAGCAACATCGAGAGGTTGTGTCAAGTGCGTGGAGTTAGGCGGTAAGAGAAGAAAGGAGATATTATGTTTCTCACATGACTCAATAACACTGGGTGATACATGGCTTGCCAAGTTGTCTCCTATAATGACAACTCTACCTGTCTTGCGTTTAGCATAGGGGAGGATAATTTTGTGGAACCAGTCATCGAATGAACACGAGTCGAACCATCCACTGGGGGACCTATTGTATAGTGTTCCAGGAGGGTCCCCTTCAGTCCAGGTATCGTAAAGATGGATAGCTTTATACACCACATATTGAGGGAGTAACACACCAGATGCAGTTCCAGAGAACATAATAGATATTGAGGATTTTGTTGAGTTCATGATTCTCTCTGGATATTTAGTGCCCCGCCTCACTATGACTTTCTTTTACCTGGATCATCAGTAAGATTGGTCTCATCAAAATTTATTATGTTCTCTGGAGGCACACCTTCTAGTGATTTTTTCAGGTTACTGTAGAACTCGGCTAGCATGGCTCTTGTCACTCTGGCTCTGTCAGTCTTTATATTCTGGGACAATCGTCTACTAAGGGTTTGTTTGTGGCGCTTGAAGAAGGAATGGGCCCATTTAACACCAGGTACATTGTTACTGAATCGTGACACAACAACCCCTCGTTTGTCTAAATATGCTTTCACTAACATCCTCAAGTCCAAATTGTCGAGTGGGAATCCCCATTCTGCCACTGTGAGGATTCTCTGACACACCAGTAACTCTTCATCATGGCTCAATGAAGTATTACGTCCCACTTGTTTGCAATTTTTTTGTATCAGGTAATCATGTAATGTGCTCTTTTTTAATTTATATTTTTCAGCTGCTTTGTGCACACTCATGTTCTTGTTATTTATGTCATCTTTAGCCTTTTCCAGGGCACTTTTGGACACTTTACTTGTGTAGGCTCTTTTCCTCTTTATAGGAGATTTCGCTGTTTTAGCCATGTTTTTCTGTTTATATAATTAGCATCACTTTACCATTAATATTATTGTCTGTCCGAAGTTTGGACTTTATTTGGCTCAAATAATTTGTCTGTCCGAAGTTAGGAATTTTTTCTGCAAAATAAAGAAGTATTCATTAAAGCAGGCAAAGCAAGATTATCCATGCATATATTTTGAAACAGTTTACTTCCCAGTACTTACAGCACTTTTCTACATATAATCGTACTGTTCACTTTTTTACAATTGAAACTGTTTGTTCTATGTGAACAAAGTTTTGCAGGGTAAGAAAATTCAGTTATTTTTTCCAATGGATTCACGAATTTTTTTCACCCACACATATTCAAGCTAGTTTAATAGGATTAATACATAATAGTCTTAGAGGATTACCCTACCTACCCACATCATTATTTTTTGCAAATATCGCACTCTTTTCCAATAAACTTGAATTATTACATTTTTTTGCGAAATGTCCGAAGTTTGGACGCCGTCCGAAGTTATGGCGTTTTACGGTAACGGTTAACTCCTGCCTTAGAGAGTTGGACAGAAAATGAGTGAGAGGTTGTTACTAGACGGGTGCTATGTGCCTGTCGTAGAGGTGGAGGAATGCATACAGACAGTTCAAAGGAACAGTGACCATTGAAGTAGCAATAGAAAAGAGATAAAGATGCAACAGTGCGGCGAAGAGACAGAGGTTGAAGGGAGTCAGTAAGAGGAGGAGAGTTAATGAGACGAAAAGCCTTTGACTTCACCCTAGTGAGAAGTGCTGTATATGGGGAGCCTCCCCACACATGAGCATTGTACTCCACACAGGGGCAGATAAAACCCTGTATAGAGTCAACAATTGTGCAGGGGTAAAGAAGGAATGGAGTCGGCTTAGCACACCCAATCTCTTGGAAGCAGATTTTACAAGAGATGTAATATGATCTTTCCAAGATAAGTCCCGAGTAAATGAGACCCCAAGCATGTTCAACGATGATGCAGGATTAAGATGATTATTATTAAACACTAGTGGGTATACCTGTTGAAGATTCTGTTGGGCTGATAGGTGCAAGAACTGAGTCTTTGATGCACTAAAAACAAAGCAGATTATTTTTACCCCAGTCAGAGATACGAGCCAAGTCAGACATTAGGTGTGCCATAGCCTCATCCCTTGTTTGTTGAAGTAACTGCTGAGATGGGCGTTGTGGGAATCGAATGGAAAGGTGAAGGGTAGAGTCATCAGCGTATGAGTGGATTGGGTTAGATGTACAGCTTGGAAGGTCATTGATGAATAAAAGGAAGAGAGTTGGCGATAGGACAGAGCCCTGAGGGACACCACTTTTAATAGATCTAGGAGAAGAACGATGGCCGTCTACAACAGCGGCTATAGAACGACCAGAAAGGAAGCTAGTGATGAAGGCACAGATAGAAGGATAGAAACCGTAAAAGGGCAGTTTAGAAATTAAAGATTTATGCCAGACTCGATCAAAAGCCTTTGAGATGTCAAGTGCAATCCCAAAGCTTTCGCCAAAGTCCTGAAAGGAGGATGACCAGGAGTCTGAAAGGTAGGTGAGAAGATCGCCTGTGGAGCGTCCCTGACGGAATCCCTACTGACGGTCAGAAAGAAGGTTGTGATAGGAAAGATGCTTTAAAATTTTTCTTTTAACATTCGCATGCACGATAAGTTTCAGTAAGTTTTCCGGTGCACGATTTTTTCTGTGAGGCCGCCCGGCCCGGCTGCCCGCGCTCGGCAAATAGCACGTATTCTATCCATATTTTCGCCACCCAAACATCAATATACTGCCATCAAACCTATGTCATCTTATTTGTCGATGTTTGTTCTAGCTGATAAGCACCACAAAAAAACAGGAAAACATGAATAGAACAATATTAGGCGGCCATGAATAAACATTTCGCTACATCACTTACGTTTCGCAACATCACCATTCGAATGTTTTCCATCATACAGGAAAATGTTATTAGATGTTTTGATAGAGAATTTCATCAGCTTTCTAAAGAGACAAATCGGTTTGTGATACGATTTGTAGTTTTCGAGAAAATAGCCAAAAACTGAAAGCCATTTTTGAAAAAATTCAAGGAGCTCTAATACTGAACTTTTCTCACACAAGTTATGTTTTTACTGCATAATATTATGCAGAATTTCACGAGCTTTCTAATGACCTAAAAATGGTTTCAATACGCCTCATGGTTTTTGAGTAAATCACCAAAAACAACTGGGAACTCACATCCGTACGTCACTTTCGTGATGTGCGCACCGCATACACAATATTCCCGCCTCTGTAACAACAAATTTTTATCATAGATATTACATTGTTATGTCTTTTACATACGTAGAATTTACTGCTCTTTATCATGGTTCTTACAGGAAATCGATATGTCCAATAGTTTTTTAAATTTGCCGACAAAGTGAGATTACTCCTCCGATCGCTTTTGACTTTACCAAAACAGTCTGTTCCTCTAACTTTTCCAACAGAAAATGCTCCCCAAGGCTTATACTCTGCAAATGAACACACGTAGAATTTACTGCTCTTTATCATGGTTCTTACGGGAAATCGATACGTCCAATAGTTTTCCAATAATTAGACGACGAACGTAGAATACTCCTCCTCACCCGCATGCGAGATAAAAAACATTCTTTCCCTGCCTCACCCACGGCTACATATTTTCGCTCATTACGTTTTATTATTTTCTTTTTTTACTCAAAGTATACATGTAAAATATCATAAATATCATAAGGTTTTTGATAGGCTGCCAGAAACTCGACATGACCACTAGTCATTTTTCTAGGTTCTGATACTGAAGCTGAACTTTCTTTCATCTCATATGTGTGTATGTAAAAAACTTTACTTATTTGTGTATGAAATATTGAACTATAGAAATAAGTCAATATACAAATCAACAAAATGCGGATAACTCACTTCCTCCAGAGGTGTTGAGATGCTGGCAGCAGCTTGAAGATGAAGAGTTATGTAGTGTGTGAGTGTGTGTGGGTGAGTGTGTGTGTGTGTATTTACCTATTTGTAGTATACAGGAATTGAGCAATGTTCGTGTTGTCCTGTCTCCAAATCCACATTTATCAAGTCTACATTTACACACATGAATGTTTTTCTCATGCACCACCTCTTCGTCTAAGTTGTTCCAAATATTTATGTATTTACCTAATATACCTAATTGTGACATGCACTGAAAGTGCTATGCTCGTGGGTTTCCGTTGCTGTTTCTCAATAAGTCAAATTTAGCTTTAAACTCGTTTAAGTTTTTAGACTGGACGATCTCTTTGTCCAGGCTATTCCATAAGTCTGTACTTCTGTAAGGAAAGCTATATTTCTTGATATCCTTCAAGCAGCTTGACATTTCAATTTCATTCCGTGTCCTCTTGATACTCTCTTATCCCATAAAAACAGATCTTTGTCAATATTATCTACTCCCACCATGGTCCTGAACACTGCAATCATGTCTCCCCTCTTTCTCCTTTCCTCTAAGGAGGGCAAATCCAGTTTTTCCAGCCTCTCTCTGTATGACAGGTCTGCCAGACTGGGGACGATCTTGGTTGCTGTTCTTTGTATTCTCTCAATCTTGTGTATATCTTTCTTTTTGTGTGGGGACCACACTACCGCTCCATACTCTAACCTGGGACGGATCATGGTCACTATTAATTTTTTCATCATCTCCTCATCCATATAATGAAATGCTACTCTTATGTTAGTCAAGAGTTTATAAGTCTCTCCAACTATCTTGTTAATGTGCTTTTCTGGTGACAAACTATCTTGGACCAGCATTCCTAAATCTTTCTCTTCTCTCATTTTTGTGCTTAATTCATTACCCAACAAATAATTCAGTGATACCCTCCTGGTACTTTTACCCATTTCCAATATTTTACATTTCTTTACATTAAATTTCATTTCCCATATCCGGCTCCAATCATGTATCCTATCCAAATCCTTCTGCAGCATTTTACAATCCTCCTCAACCTCTACCTTCCTCAAGATCTTTACATCATCAGCAAACAGACTTGCATAACTGTTCACTGCATCTACTGTATCATTTATGTAAATCAGGAACATTACTGGCACCAACACCGAGCCTTGAGGGACTCCACTTGTTACTTCCCTCCATTCAGACATCCTATCCTTTATTACTGTCCTCATTTGTCTGTCTCTCAAAAAGCTTCTCATCCATTCCAGAAGTTCCCCCTTTAGTCCTCCTATATATTCTAGTTTCCACATTAGTCTCTTATGAGGTACCTTGTCAAAGGCCTTCTCTAAGTCTAAGTACACACAATCCACCCAACCATCTCTCTCCTGTACCACGTCTATCGCTCTAGAGTAAAAGCTCAACAAGTTAGAAACACATGACCTTCCACCTCTGAATCCAAACTGACATTCACCCAAAATATTCATCTCTTCTAGTTATTTTATCCATCTGTCTTTCAGGATTCTCTCGCACAATTTTGCGACCATGCTGGTAAGAGACACTGGTCTATAATTCAGGGGTTCTTCCCTGTTTCCTCCCTTTTAAATTGGTACCACATTTGCCCTCTTCCATTCTTGCGGCACTTTCCCCTCTTCCAGAGAACACACGATTAAACTGTGAATTTTATTCGCCAGTTGTTCTCTGCATTCCTTCAGTACCTAATTAGAAATTCCATCAGGTCCTGGGGCTTTCCTTACATCTTGAGTTTCCAGTAATTTATACACTTCCTGTACCTCCACTTTTATATCTTTTATCATCGGTACATTTCTAATCACTCCCTCCCCTTCCACAAACTCTTTTTCATTAGTGAAAACCAATTGGAAACATTTGTTCATTATTTCAGCTTGCATTGCTGCATCTTTATAGACCTCTCCTTTTACTTTCAGTTTGGTGATTCCTGCCTTTTGTTTCAGTTTGCCATTAACAAATCCATAAAACAGTTTCGCTTCATCCTTGCAGTTGTCTATCATACCTTTTTCAAAATTCCTTTCTTCTTCTCTACGTATTCTTGTGTATTCATTTCTAATTCTTTTATATTCTTCCTTTGTTCTGTTGTTACCTCTCTTTCTCCAATTGTTCCACGCTTTATCTCTCTCTTTTTTTGCTGTCATACATCTTCTGTTAAACCACTCCTTTTTCCTGTTTTCTTTCCCTCTTACTCTTGGTACAAATTTTTCCACTCCCAAATTATAGAGGTCTAGAAAGATATCCCACTTCCTCTGTATCTCTCATGTTTCTCTGAATTTTTTCCAATCCGCATTTTCAAAAAAGTTTCTCAATCCTGTAAAATTTGCTTTCCCAAAGTTGTATCTTCCCTGTCAATGAAGCTCGTCTCTTGGCTCGACGTTCTCTATTATCATCTGGAACTCAGTGACCACATGATCACTTTTTCCTAAAGGACAGAGATATTTCAATGATTCTGTTACATTGGGTTCTTTGGTAAACAGTAAATCTAACCTTGCTGATGTGTCCTCACCTCAAAACCGTGTCTCTTCTTTGACCCATTGCGTCATCACATTATTCATTATTATTTTTAATAACATAGTGCCCCACAAATCCTCACCTCCTCCCGAGAACCATTCCTCCCAGTTCACTTCTTTACAATTAAAGTCACCCACCAAAATTATATTATTGCTTTTCTCAATTATTTTTTGTAAATAGCTAGCCATATCTGACATCTCCTGGTATTCGTCATCATTCCATGCTCTTGTCTTAGGGGGAACATACACTACGGCCATATCTCTCTTAACATTCTCTCCAGTTTCTATCTATCTATCTATCTATAGCCCGACGCCCTAATCCCGCAAAGGGTGGCCGCAGACAAAACGCCTCCAAGTCACTCTGTCACCCACCATTTGACTCCCCTCCCCCCAACTCACCCCCCCCTCCCTCATATACCTCTCAACTCCATCCCTCCACCTCATCCTCGGTCTACCCCTCCCTCTCCCTCCCTCCACCTCACCCACATACACCCTCTTAGTCAGTCTTTCACTCTCCATCCTCTCCACATGTCCAAACCACCTCAGTGTATTTCTCCTAATCTTTTCAACCACATCCACATCTACCCCACAACGTTCCTTCACTTCTTCATTCGTCAACCTGTCCCTCCATGTCACTCCACATGCTCCTCTCAAGTAACTCATTTCCACTGCTCTCACTCTTGACTTGTTCCCCTCTTGCAAGGTCCACGCCTCGCTTCCCTACGTCAGGGTAGGGATCACAATACCATCATGCAGAGACTTCTTAACTTCCATACTCACTTCCCTATTTCTCATCACTGCTTTCAGCATGCCTACAACCTTCCTTCCCTGCTGTACCCTTTCACGCACTTCATCCCCCAAAGTTCCATCCTTACTCATCACACTACCCAAGTACTTGAATGCACTCACATTCTCCATATCCTCACCATCCAACCTCACTGCACACTCTGTGACTTCATTCCTCTCAAACACCACAACTTTACTTTTGTTTACATTAACTTTCAGCTTCCTCCTCCTACACACTGTCCCAAATTCATTCACCAAACCTTGCAACTCCCATTCATCTTCACTCAACAATACTGTATCATCAGCAAACAGCAACACCGGAAGCTTCCAAATCTCACCCTCATTCGTTAGGGCCACCCCCACATCCACTGCCCTACCTTGTACCTCCTTTACGACCCCATCCATATATATATTAAACAGCCATGGAGACATTACACACCCCTGTTTCAGTCCCACATTGAGATCAAAGAACTCACTCAGCTCACCATCCACTCGCACCGTAGCCCTAGCTCCCTCGTACATACTCTTCACAGCACTCAACAATTTCCCCTCCACTCCATATATTCTTAATACCTTCCACATACCTTTCCTATCTATTCTGTCATAAGCTTTCTCCAAGTCCATGAAGGCAGCGTACACTTTCCTTCCTTCTAGATACTTCTCCACTAAACATCTTAGAACAAATATCTGATCTACACACCCTTTTCCCTTCCTAAATCCCCCTTGTTCTTCTCCAACTAGCTCCTCTGTCATATGCCTAACCCTATCAATGAGTATTCTACCATATATTTTACCAGTCACACTAAGAAGGCAAATACCCCTATGGTTACCACATACTTTCTCTCCCTTTTCCTTTGTACAGAGGAACAATTATACCTGATTTCCAGTCCTCTGGAACCCTTCCCTCTTCCCAAGCCAATCTACACAACTTCCATATCCACTCCACAACAATCTCACCCCCATACCTAAGCATTTCACCACATACTCCATCAATTCCTGGGGCCTTTCCCAGCTTAATCTTCTTCATCGCTTCCACTACTTCCGACCTACTGCTCTCTTCCGGCCTCCTCTCATCTCTTCTTCTCCCAGCCATTCCCCAACCACTTATACTCACACTGCTCTCACTCTCTACATTCAACAAATCCTCAAAGTGCTCCTTCCATCTCCTTAATTTCTCTCTCTTCTCTACCAACAATCTATTATTCCTATCTTTCACTCCCCTACTATTTCCCCTTTCACACATCCTTACTTTCTTTACCTCCTTCCAAAACAATTTCTTACTCTCCCTCCATTTCACACTCAGATTCCTCCCAAACTCTTCATCCACTTTCTTCTTACTCTCCTTCACCAGTCTCTTAACCTCCCTTCTCCTGCTCACATATACCTATCTCTTCTCTCTCTCATCTTCTCCCCTACCTCTACCCGCCAACCATTCACCATATGCCTTATTCTTTTGTTCCACAGCTCGTTTCACCTCATCATTCCACCATGCTGTCCCTTGCACACCCTTGCATCTCCTCCTCACTCCACAAACCACCTCACACGCTGCGCTTATCTCTTCCGTGAATATCTTACATACGTCTTCCACCCCTTCCATCTGCTCTAGCTCATACCTTCCCAATCTTTCTTCCACTATGCTCTTATACTCTGTCCTCTTCTCACTATCTTGCAATTTCTCCACTCTTCTCACAGGAGCTGTTTCCTCCTGTCTTCCCCTTCGCCTCCTCAACCACTTTCTTTGCAGCTCTACCTTGGCCATCACTAAGTGATGGTCCGAGACTCCATTCCCCCACCCTCTCCACACCCTTGCATCCAACACTTGTCTTCTCATTCGCTCATCCACACACACGTAGTCTATCATTGCCTTTCGTTCAACAAGTTCACCATCCATCCTCCTCATTACTCTCCATGTATACCGGTGGATCATCTTATGACGAAAGTAGGTGTTGGCTATTGCCAACCCCTTACCAGCACAGATGTCCACCAAAGCACTACCATTCCCATCTACTTCTGCTGGCACACCCCACTGACCAACCACTCCATCCACTCGTACATTCCCGACTTTGCCATTCATGTCTCCAATCAACAGCACTCTCTCGCTCCTCTCAAACTTGTCCATACATGCTTCTACTCTCGCCCAAAACTCATCTTTCACTCTTGCCACTCGATCCTCTGTTGGAGCATACACACATACAATCGCCCATGCTTGTATACCTACTTTCATCCTCACCCATACAATCCTTGCACCCACTGTTCCATACTCTCTTATATTCTCCTTCCACTTCTTGCTTATCATCAGACATACTCCCTCTCTTGCCCTCTCATTCTCACTGACTCCCGCACATATACCTACACCGTATTCCCATTCTCTCATCCTTTCACCTTTCCATTTAGTTTCAGTCAATCCACATATATCCACTTTTGCATCCTCAAGCACCTGGACAATCTCTCTCTCTTTCACTTCATCATTCACTCCTCTCACATTCCACGTTCCTACTCTCAGAATGTCCTTTGTCCGTTCCTTAGTCGTCAACGTATGGTCCGTCCGGGTCCGAGGCGCTTTATTTGCTTTTTTAGTTAGTTCTTTTTACGGGGTGGGGCACTAACCCACCACCAACCCTTTTAGTCGCCTCGTACGACAAGCAGGGATACTGGGGGAGTATTCTTGAAACCCCCCCATTTCCATGGTATCTACATTTATGTTGTTCTTCACTGCTATCATCACTCCTCCTCCTGTTTTTTGTTTTCTGTCTTTTCTCCACAGTTTGTATTTACCATCTCCCAAATGAACATCAATATCTTCTCTTAATTTGGTGTCAACAAAGCACATGACATCAGGTTCATGTTCTCTCAAGAAATCGTTAATTTCGAGCCTTGCCGATATTAAACCATCAACATTAGTATATATCACCTTCAAATTATTTTTGATGTTTTTTATACCCTCTTCTTTCCTACTCTCCTTCAGTACCACTTCCTCAACTTCTAATCTTTCACAGCCATCCCCGTAAGTTTCCTTCACTTCTATTTCCTTAAATACCACTTTTTTACTTTTATATCCATTAGGAAGGGAAAAGGGTGTGTAGATCAGATATTTGTTCTAAGATGTTTAGTGGAGAAGTATCTAGAGAAGGGAAGGAAAGTGTATGCTGCCTTCATGGACTTGGAGAAAGCTTATGACAGAATAGATAGGCAAGGTATGTGGAAGGTATTAAGAATATATGGAGTGGAGGGGAAATTGTTAAGTGCTGTGAAGAGTATGTACGAGGGAGCTAGGGCTACGGTGCGAGTGGATGGTGAGCTGAGTGAGTTCTTTGATCTCAATGTGGGACTGAAACAGGGGTGTGTAATGTCTCCATGGCTGTTTAATATATATATGGATGGGGTTGTAAAGGAGGTACAAGGTAGGGCAGTGGATGTGGGGGTGGCCCTAATGAATGAGGGTGAGATTTGGAAGCTTCCGGTGTTGCTGTTTGCTGATGATACAGTATTGTTGAGTGAAGATGAATGGGAGTTGCAAGGTTTGGTGAATGAATTTGGGACAGTGTGTAGGAGGAGGAAGCTGGAAGTTAATGTAAACAAAAGTAAAGTTATGGTGTTTGAGAGGAATGAAGTCACAGAGTGTGCAGTGAGGTTGGATGGTGAGGATATGGAGAATGTGAGTGCATTCAAGTACTTGGGTAGTGTGATGAGTAAGGACGGAACTTTGGGGGATGAAGTATGTGAAAGGGTACAGCAGGGAAGAAAGGTTGTTGGTACACTGAAAGCAGTGATGAGAAATAGGGAGGTGAGTATGGAAGTTAAGAAGTCACTGCATGATGGTATTGTGATCCCTACCCTGATGTATGGAAGCAAGGCGTGGACATTGCAAGAGGGGAACAAGTCATGAGTGAGAGCAGTGGAAATGAGTTACTTGAGAGGAGCATGTGGAGTGACAAGGAGGGACAGGTTGACGAATGAAGAAGTGAAGGAACGTTGTGGGGTAGATGTGGATGTGGTTGAAAAGATTTGGAGAAATACACTGAGGTGGTTTGGACATGTGGAGAGAATGGAGAATGAAAGACTGACTAAGAGGGTGTATGTAGGTGAGGTGGAGGGAGGGAGAGGGAGGGGTAGACCGAGGATGAGGTGGAGGGATGGAGTTGAGAGGTATATGAGGGAGGGGGGGGTGAGTTGGGGGGAGGGGAGTCAAATGGTGGGTGACAGAGTGACTTGGAGGCGTTTTGTCTGCGGCCACCCTTTGCGGGATTAGGGCGTCGGGCTATAGATAGATAGATAGACTCTCCCAAAAAAAGTATTACATTCTTCCTGTGTCCTCCTATCATTTTTTTCCTTTACTTCTTCCTTCAGTGATTTTAAAACTTCTCTCTCTTCTTCATTCAAATCTTTTCTTATTATAATATTTTCCATCCCCGCCTCTTTGCTTAATTTCCAGGTCACTTTAAGTATATCATCTACTACACTTTCTGCTGACAACTTGACTCTCATTGGTCTTGTTTCCTCTTTCTTATAAGGCCCTATTCTCCTTACTTCTTCAATTTCTTTTACCCACTTGTCTCCTTCGGGATCAGTCTTACCTAATATTCCTCTTACCAGGTTCGTGTCTTTCTCGAGTCTCACGGATCTAACCTTCTCTTCCTCCTCTCTGTTTCCAAATATTACCACGCATCTGCTCCTTTCTACAGTTTCTCTCACTATTTTCTCTTTTTTCTTCAGTATTTTCACTACATTTTCTTCCAATTTTATCTTGTTCATTTCTCTTTCTTCCTGGATGATTTCTCTTAAGATGACCACTTCTTTCTGTTCTTCTTCTACGTGTGCCCACTTTGCCTTATGCTCTTCCAATACACTGCTCACCTTCTCCATTTTATTAGTTCTCTCTTCTAGTTTTCTCCTCAATTCAATATTTTCACGCTTCAAATTTCTTATCTCTTTATTCGCTGTCTCATTAGACTGAATCAGACTCTGTATAGTAATCTCTGTATTCTCAGACACATCTTTTAACACTAGATTCTCCACTTTCTTTTTAAGTTCGCTAATCCTCATAATCATTGTTTTAACCAGGTCCATGACATTAGTATTTCTATCAAATCCTGGAAATTCGAGTTCCTCTGTGTTTACATTTTTGGCCATGATTGTGGTTGGTTACAACTTACGCTACCAAAACAGCTGTTACCAAAAATACTACAAACATTCATGTATAGTCTTGCCAATAAATCTTAACATTTTTGAGGTTTATATTAACTTACAATATTTTAAACTGAAAACAAGACCATAGGAGACAGGACAAACGTAATTCCTGAAAACTACTTAAGGTTTGCAGCGGTGGCTGAGTCTTGGCGTGGGAGCAGTCAAGACACGTCTGTTCGCTGTGGCTGTTCGCTCGTGTGTGTGGGTGTGGGTTAGTGTGTGTGTGTTTGTGTGTGTGTCTGTGGCTGTGGCATATTTTCTTCTCTCCTTGCGATACATTTGCCTAAAACACATGCGATGCACACAATAGATTTCTCCACGAACATTTGCTGCACAGCATACGTATGTATATGTGGCTGTGGCATATTTCTTTTCTCTTACACTTGTGCTATGTTTTAGTTAAGTCAGTGAATACATGAAATATTTCTCTGTGAACACTCGCTGCACTATTTTATATGTATATTTCACACTGAACCATATGCAATATAAAACACTATCACATGATTCCATCCCAACCTCGTCTATTATTCCTGACTCTGTGGCATACGTGACCGCCTGTTTCCTTAGCGACTGTTTCATATCTCTGTGGCGTGCATAATGCCTGCTATGGTAGGTCAGTTATTTCACCAGTCCAGGTACTGTATGTTTCACAAATATAAGTATTGGCTTCACTATATAAAGGCAAAATACTCACATCATTTATGGGCAGGGTGAAGGATAGTGGAAACCCCGTTATAACAAACCACACTCCTGCCAGTAGGCTTAACGGCTGATAACGGGCCCCAATGATTTACAGACAATATATCTATGTTCCATAGACACAATCACTTCACATTATAGTCAGAAACACTGTACAATCACAATATTTCAATAATGGCTTCTGCCTCGGGTGGGAGGGGGAAAATGGTGGGTTTAAAGGGATGCTGACAGCTGCGCTACTCTCCTGCCCAGCTGGTCGTGAGATACTGAGATATTTCTGCTACGCATTGTCTCATCAGAGCAGTCACAGTGTTGCCAAATGCTTACCTCAGAAAAGAGATGCGCACACTGGAACGCACCAAAATTTGACGCAAATCGGCCAAAAACTTTTCTTTTGACGGCGTTTTTTTCTGCTTAGGAACACAATTCGAGTGATTGAACATCTGTAGAACAATCCACATGAAACGCAAATCACATGAGTGACCCTGAGAGGGTTAAGAACAGACTCGAAAACTTTTGAGATACAGGATGTTAAAGCAATTGGACGATAGTTAGAGGGTTGGGAATGGTCACCCTTCTTTGGGACTGACTGAATGAGAGCAAACTTCCAGCAAGAAGGAAAGGTATAAGTTGATAGACAAAGGCGAAAGAGTTTGCCTAGGCAGGGTGTAAGCACAGAAGCACAGTTCTTGAGAACAACAGGAGGGACTCCATCAGGCCCATATGCCTTATTAGTATTGAGGCCTGTGATGGCAGAAAATACATCAGCTGAAGAAATTTTAATGGTAGCCATGAGGAAGTCAGAGGGGGGAAGTGATGGAGGAACAGCACCGGAATCGTCTAAGGTGGAATTGGAGGAGAAAGTCTGAGCAAAGAGATCAGCTTTATCAGTAGAAGAAATAGCTACAGAGCCATCAGAGTAGAAAAGAGGAGGGAAAGATAATGAGGTACAGTTGTTAGAAAGGTTTTTGGCAAGGTGCCAGAAGGAGTGGGAGGAATTCGAGTTAGAGAGTTGAGAGCATTTTGCACGGATGAAATTATTTTTAGCAGAGCGAAGAACAGACTTAGCACGATTCCGGGCAGAAACATATAAGAGATGTGATTCAGGGGTGGGTTGGCTCCAGTACCTTTTATAGGCCCTCTCCTTGTTGCGGACAGCATTAGAACAAGTGTGATTAAACCAAGGCTTTCGTGCATTAGTCAAAGGATATGAGAAAGGAATGTATGCTTCCATGGCCAAGAGAATAACGTCCATAATGCGCAAGGCACACCCAGATGGCTCCCGGCCATAGAAGCAATAATCATTCCATGGAAAATCAAAGAAGTACTGCCTGAGGGCCTCCCAATCCGCAGCTCCAAAGTGCCACAGACGATGTTTCTTTGGAGGGTCCGCAGGCTGTACCGGAACGATAGGACAGGTTAAGGTGATAAGGTTGTGATCGGAGGAGCCCAACGGAGAGAAAAGATTAACAGTGTAAGCAGAAGGATTAGTTGTGAGGAAGAGGTCAAGTATGTTGGAGCTCTCTCCAAGGTGGTCAGGGATACGGGTAGGGTGCTGCACAAGCTGCTCTAGGTCATTAAGGATAGAAAAGGTGTAGGCTTGTTCACCAGGTGGATCAGTGGAAGGAGAGGAGAGCCAAAGGTGATGGTGAACATTGAAATCTCCCAGAATGGAGATTTCAGAGAAATGAGAAATGGATAGAATGTGTTCCATTGTAGAAGTAAGATAGTCAAAGACTTTTTGATAGTCAATAGAATTAGGAGATAAGTAAACAGCACAGATATATTTAGTCAGAGAATGACAGGAAAGCCGAAGCCAGAGTGTTGAGAATTCAGAAGAATCGAGTTCAGGAACACGAGAGCAAGATAAGTTGTTGCGTTTATATACACAACAGCCACTTTGACTTTGAAATGAGTACAGAGAAAGTAGGGGGATACAGAAAAGGGTCTGCTGTCAGTTGCCTCAGACAACTGAGTCTCAGAAAAAGGTGAGGTTTAGAGAAGGAGAGGTGGTGCTCAACAGAGCGAAAGTTAAAGGAAAGGCCACGAATGTTGCAGAAATGAAGAAGAAGAGAGTCAGACAGTGGTTCCAGGCATCTTGAGTCGTCACTGGGAGAGGGGCAGAAGGTGGGGGCATATATGGTCCCCATCCCGGGGACTCCGAGGCTACATTATTCGACGCAATTTTCAAAATTTTGAAAAGGAAGTGTGGTGTGTACTGTGTATGTAGTTTGGTGTTGATAGCCAGAGAAACTTGTATTGGAGAGCATGCTGGCCTACTCTTTGTGTTACTGAGTCACTGAAAAAGTTCAGCAAAGGGGGATGGTCGGGACCTAGTCCCAAGGGTTGATGAAATGGGAGCTCCAGCTCTCCCTGTCATCAGCTTTCCATCCACCTTGGGAATACGGCCCTGCACAAATGATGCTACAGTCTACTCCTCACAATAATATTAAGAATGCTGTCGCACTGAAACAGCGAATGTATTGCTATGAAAGGTTACATCTGCAGTACAAGGTAGTACAAGGTAATACATTGAGAAAAGGAGAGGCTTCCACAAAGTGGAAGAGAGTCAAGAAAAGACATTCAATTTGCTTTAAATATTCCTAATTTAAGTCTTTTGGTTAGTTACAAATACTTCGATCAAAACCATTAAAAAGCTTTTAAAAATAAGAATAAAAGTAAGCTTTAATTAGCAAGTTACCTTGAAAAGTTCATCCTCCATCCCCTCATCACCACTCAGACCACCGAAGCTCAAGCCTGAGTCTTTGATGGCCTGATCTGCAACATCTTTCACCAGCCTGGACCTCACGAGCTCAGCCTTTTCTGGGCTGAGGTGCTTGACTGCGCGCAGCTTGAAGTCAGGATGAATAGCTGCAGCCAAGAGGAGATCCATGTCATCGAATTGTGACGAGAATCTGGCTTTGAAACCCTTTGGCCCCCTCTCCTCACTTTCAGGGTTGTCCAGGAGGTAGTCCACCATTGGTCCGGCATACTTCAACGATTGTTGGACCTTCATGCCATAAAACTTCTTTTTGAGGACATAGAGGGTGGGAAGCAGAACCCCCATATATGCCTCATTCTCTGACTGGGTTTGTCTGGGCTGATGGGCAAGGGTTTCATCACAGTCAGATACTTTGTGATGACCTCCCTGTCAGTCTAGTTAAAGCTTGCAATGTTGTTTTCCATGCAGATGCTGTTGATCTGGGGCATATTTGTGGAGAGCAGCTCACCTAGTACCGCAGAGGAGTTATATAAGGAATTCCACCTAGTCACGGTCGGGGTCTTAAATTTCCTGCCCATCTCCCTCTTGATAGCAGCTGCAGTGGTTGGTTTCCTGTTCTGCTTATTCCAGAGAGCTTGGGTCTTCTCTTTGACTTTTGTGAAGCAGGCACAGTTCCCAGTAGACCGGTTTGGGACTTTCTCAATGTCTGAAGTCACCAACAAGTCGAGCGTATGAGCTGCGCATCTTCGGTGCCTTGGCAGACTACAGCTGTCCCGTTGCTTCTCAAGGAGGTGTGTCATTTCCACCAGCTGAACCTCCTCCCTCACCTCCATGTCATCTTCCTCGTTGATGGCCACATTTGGGTTGTCAGGGTCCTTCTCATAGGTGGGACCCTCAGTGGAGTCAGATAGAGAATCACCAAAAGACCTGAATGCCTTTACAAAGTTGGCTCCATTGTCTGTAGTCACAATGACGACCTTGGCCTCTATGTCGAATCTCTGATGGACATCCTGCATGGCACTGCCAAGGACATCTAAGGTGTGATTTTCCAACAACTCCTGACAGGTGAGCATCGTCCTCTGTCTCGTGGGGTCGGAGGGGTTAATCCAGTGGACAGTCATTTTAAGGAAGGCACGGTTCTGGGCTGTCCAGCAGGCGGCTGTTGTAGCAACATAATTGACCTTGGCCAGGATGGAGATCAACTCTTCCTTCCCTGCCGCAAACTTCTTTCTAGGTTTCCTCATGAACATCTTCCTGGATGAGAGCTTGCAATTGGGGTTACAGTATCGTAGGAGTCTGACAAGCAACGGTGACTCTGAGATTCTGGCAGGCAGCATCTCTTCAACCAAGAAACTGTGGAGAAAACAGAAAATTAATGACTTGCATTCAGTTAATTTGTTCTGAAAATTGAATTAGGCCATTAACCCGTACCATCCCAGGCATTTTTGCAGTTTTATACCCACCCAATCCCGTACCAAAAACGGAAAAAAAATTTATTGCATAAAACAATCCAGAAAGACATATAAATCAAGGAAAAGCAAAAAAAAGTACTCCTTATAGGAGAAATAAGAGCAGGATAGCCGTCCGTCGTGTTTTTAGCCCAGTTTCCCAAGCCGTAAGTGATGTTTTCCCACCCAGCTTGGCGGGATGAAAGAGAACCGGAGAGGAGAATAGGGGGTTCCCCGTTCTCAGTATCCTTCTCCACTGGCTCATATTCCTCCCCAGAAGTCATCCAGGTCTTCAGTTTCTGAAGAATCACTAAATGAAGGGACAGAAGAGTCCATGTGACAATTTCAACAGCCTCCTCCAGCTCAATGAGGCGGAAAAATGGCATGATTTTCGCGACATTCTGACACTATGACAGACAGTGGCAAACTGATATTATTCAGCCATGCAGAACTAAACTCAATACTACAACTGCTTGGACACAGTATTGCCAATACATTAAGCTACTCCTTAGCAAGAAATTAGCTAGATTGAAGCAGTTTGAGATGCGCAACAGTGCTCGAATTTTGCTGTCGGCACCATCACGTCACTGGGATTAATCGAGACATCTTGTACTGTTGGCACCATGCCGACAGCAGGATTGTACAAGTTAAACAAATGAATAACTTAATTTCTTGAAATAAAAAAAAACATTAAGCCTCTTCATTTCCTCAGTCTGAGATTCTGGCAAACTAACTTACTATGGTGTTTCCAGTTTATCAAGTCAATTTGGGTGCAGTTGGCTAAAGAATGTATAAATGCCAAATCTGTAATTATAAATAAATAACAAGTCTTATAATTTTAGCTATTAATTACTTGTAAATGTATTTTAAATACTCTGTATAGATTCATTTCTACAGCGAAGCTTTATAGTTAATATGAATGATTCTCTTTTTGAGGATGAAAACATTGACGTTATATAAAATTCATAAGACTTGGCAACATTGTTTTTGTGACGTTGGCAAGTCTTTTGACCTGCCCCCATGACATGGGTCACTTATTAGCAATACCTTGCCATGTATGCATCTCCTTCAGCTCGCTCTCGTGTCCTCCACACCCAAGCAAAAGAAGTTATTTACAATGTGAATAAATATTTCTTAGAAGAAAAGGCAAACAGAGGACCATTAATAGATCCCTCAAAAGCAGTTGAATGAACAGCCAAAGCCACCAATGTGAGCAAAAGGACAGTGATGAGAATCTACTGTAAATTAAATAAAGCTTGTAGCAAGCAGGACTTTCCAGAAGAGCCTGCATTCTCTTCACGTACAAAGAGTCACTCTCCATCTGTGATGAATTTCAATGACTTTGACAAGTATGTACTTAGAAAAACCATCTTAGCATTCTACGAAAGGAAAGAAATGAAAAAAGATAATGTTGGCGTCCCCGAACTAGATGTGGCAGCATCACTAGCAGTCATAGTCCAGAGGGAACCACACTTAATGTGACTGTAGAATACAGTACCCTCGCATCCAACACGCGTTAGTCCAGCACGATTCACGTCCAGCACGGAGAGCAAATAATTAGTATTATTTAATACGATTTAATTACTGCAACACGAGTGTGTTAGCATAACACGCACAGAGCTCTGAGAAGTGGGCGAAATCCGCAGAGTTCACCTCTAGCACGATCACCCCCGGTCCAACACTGTTATACTGGACATTCCCATGATGATGATAGCCAATGAAAACTTCTGATCAAGTAGCCTTCCCCACCCACTATCGTGACGTGATCGTGATGCCGGCCAATTAAAAATGCTTCTGCTGTCACGTGATATTTTGTTTAAATTTCTCCCGCTACAGCGCCACTCAGTCGCATAATTCGCATTGGAAGGTGCTTTTTTCTTGCTGCATTTTCTGCCCTTGTTACTGCATTTTACCCTGCTCACGATGCGTAGGAAGCCTTCTGAGAACCCCAAGAAGCGTCGGCACCTCCCTCAGGCCACCAAGCTAGAAAGCATTGAGAGGAAGAAGAAAGGGGAGAGGAAAGTTGACATTGCCAAGGCCTACGACATGAATGAAGCCAACGTGAGGACCATAATAAAAAACCAAGACAAGATCCTGGCAGCCGAAGGCTATCACATGGCACTTCATACCAGGTTTGCCGAGGATACAATGGTAAATCGGAACGGTAACGTGGTAAAATTGCCGAGGATACAATGGTAAATCGGAACGGTAACGTGGTAAAATTGCCGACGATACCACGGGCATTTGGAATTCATCTGGATGGATTCCTGCCGAGGATACGACAGGCAAAACAGTGTGACCAAAACCCAGGCGACTTGACAGAGAATGTATCGTACTACAGCATTGAACATTTAGCCTGACACTGAATACATATATAATAATATTTTAGAATAAATATCAATCGTTTTGAAACCCTTCTCATCGGCGTGTGTACCAGTTTATAAACAAAGTTGCTTCTCCATATTCTCTACCGAGTCAGCGACAGCGATCACTTTCCACAGTCACGAGACGGGGCTCTGGCAACAGTGTGAGAAGCATGCCCTTTGCTGAGGATTACAGAGTGCTAGGACAGGCAGAAGCAGGACCTTCCATGGCTGTGGACGAAGATAGTGATTCTGAGTGTGATTTCGAAGGATTTATGAGGGAGGTTGAGGAGGAGCAACAGCCATTACCCACTAGTGATGCCAGCAGCCATCCTCCGGGGACCCAGTAGGACTACCTACAGCCTTGGATACCACCTTCCATTCCCAGCAAGCCCACCAACACCATCCTAAAAGGTTAGTTATCATTCATAGCACAGTACCATTTATTATAATTACAATAGTACCAATATATGTATTGGGGGAGGCGGTGGCTGAATCGGTAGAGAGGCGGCTTGCAGTCCTAATGGACCCAGGATCGAATCTCGGCTGGGGCAGGGAACAGTTTAAGGATTTGAATGTCCTAAAAGCAGACTTTCCTGATCTACCAGATGACCCGCCGACATGTCGTAAAAGTACCCCCGCTAATACCAATACACCAGTCCTGTATGAGACAGCCCTAGCATGTATTCAATATGGACGGTGGGTGTTAGCGCCGAAGTGGTGACATGTGGAGGTGTAGGAGGACTACTGGGCCTTGGGATAGGCAACTGCCCCCAAGAAATAGGCCCTGAGCCTTTGCCCAGAGTCGGACAAAAAAAAAAAAAAAAAAAAAAAAAAAAAGTTTATGGTAGGTATTTAGGGTGACTTTTCCTAAGGTTGCTGACATAATTCATTTTTCCCCATAAGCTCTATTGTTAGTCCAACACGTTTTTGGTCCAACACGTGACCCATGCATGACAATATTACCGTGTTGGACGCAAGGGTACTGTAGAAGGATCATAAGGGGATATTATTTATTTCTTACTCATGTATGTAGTCCAGCATGATGCTATTCTTGAAAGAAATGGGCATTGATGCAGCAGCAAAGGCCGACTAAGTGCTGCACTGCTGCATTCTCTTTGAGGTGCCAGTCCCAGCAGTGTTGCCAGAGGAGGTTCAACCTAGCTTGAACCCCTCAGTGATAGCTGTGCAGAGGTCCTTGGACTCGCTGTGGTGTTGCTGCCAAAAAAAGAATGTTTATTAGTAATTTTTATTTATTTAATAATTTCTTAATTACTGATTATTTATTAAATTGGTTAATTTTAATTAACTCAATAAAATTTTAATATTATAACTTAATTTGAGAATAGTTTATAACCTACTGCAAATCTGCAGTGGCTTGAAGGCTTTCGAGTGGTTTATTTTCTTATAACTGTTTTTTATAATACAAATAGAATGAAAATAAAAAATGATTAAATGAATTAAATACATAGGAAACTTTTATATTCACAGTTTCACATCACTATTCAATCTATAGATTTTAAAATTGAAAATTAAATAGTAAAGTAATTATTGGAGATAGGTTATCATTTATTTTTTAATCTTAACCTATAAAAAATATGGATGTTAATATGTTATCATTCTGTAGTCTCTTTTTTATCCCTGCTAGGGGTGAAGAACCCAAGTTACTGGTTAGTGGTTACTGGTTAGGCTAGGTCAGGTTAGGCAAGGCTAGGTTAGGTTAGATTAGATTAGGCTAGGTTAGATTAGGCTAGGCTAGGTTAGGTTAGGCAAGGCTAGGTTAGGTTAGATTAGATTAGGCTAGGTTAGATTAGGCTAGGCTAGGCTAGGCTAGGCTAGGCTAGTTGCTCTGGTTTTCTCCACTTGAAAAACCTCTTCAGTTACCATGACCAAAAATATTACACTCATAATTATTTGGAAATAGCAGGGTCTATCGAAACAAAAATAAGAAATAGGTCAACCTCACTTTTACTCACAAAACTGCACTTACCAAAAGCCACTACAGGCAGTGAAAACAGCCTCCCTCATCTGCTGTCTGATTATTTTCTAAGTGTTCACAAGTGTGCTTGGCTTGGCTCACTGTTATGCTTCCAAACAGGCAAACATGAACAAGACATCAACAAAGTATCTATCTATCTATCTATTGCCAGACGCCTCAATCCCATTCGGGGTGGCCACAAACAAATTGCCTCCACGTCGACCTGTCCCCCGCCATCTCACTGCCTCGCTCCCAACTCATACCCCCCTCTCTCATATACCTCTCCACCCCATCCCTCCATCTCATCCTTGGCCTCCCCCTCCCTCTTCCCCTCTCCACCTCACTCACATACACTCTCTTCGTCAGTCTTTCACCCTCCATCCTCTCTACATGGCCAAACCACCTCAGTGTATTCCTCCTAACACTTCCTATCACATCCACATCCACACCACAATGCTCCTTTATATCCTCATTTGTCAGCCTGTCTCTCCATGTGACTCCACAGGCTCCTCTTAAATAACTCATTTCCACAGCTTTCACTCTTGACTTGTGTCCTTCCAACAACGTCCAAGCTTCACTTCCATACGTTAGAGTTGGTATCACAATACTGTCATGTAGTAACTTTTTCACTTCCATGCTCACTTCCCTGCTTCTTATCACTACTTTCAAGGAACCAGCAACCTTTCTTCCCTGCTGTACCTTTTCAAGCACTTCACCCTCCAAACCTCCATCCTTACTCATCACACTACCCAAGTACTTAAACGTACTCACATTATGCAATTCCTCACCATCCAACCTCATTGTATATTCACTGACTTCACCTCTCTCAAAGACCATCACTTTACTCTTCCCTACATTCACCTTTAGATTCCTTTTCTTACACGCTCTCCCAAAATCATCCACCAAGCCTTGCAGCTCTCCTTCGTCTTCACTCAACAACACAGTATCATCTGCAAACAACAGTACAGGGAGTTTCCAAACAATATCCTCTCTCACCAAGGCCACTCCAACATCCACTACCTTACCTTGTACCTCTTTTATTACCCTATCCATGTACAGATTGAACAACCATGGAGACATGACACATCCCTGTTTCAACCCAACCTTCAAAGAGAAAAATTCACTCAGTTTACCATCCATACACCCTGCAGCCTTCGCACCATCATACATACTCTTCACAGCATTCAGTAACTTTCCATCTACTCCATATATTCTTAATACTTTCCACAATCCATGTCTATCCACCCTGTCATATGCTTTCTCCAAATCCATGAAAGCCACATACAACTTCTTTCCCTTCTCTAGAAACTTTTCCACTAAAGATCTAAGAATGAATATCTGATCTAAACCTCCTCCCTTCCTAAAGCCTCCCTGTTCTTCTCCAACTAATTCCTCTGTTCTTTCTCTAACTCTGTCAATAAGTATCCTACCATACACTTTTCCTATTATACTAAGAAGACAGATGCCCCTGTGATTACCACACACTTCTTTTTCCCCTTTTCCTTTGTCTATCTATCTATCAATCTATAGCCCGACGCCCTAATCCCGCAAAGGGTGGCCGCAAACAAAACGCCTCCAAGTCACTCTGTCACCCACCATTTGACTCCCCTCCCCCCAACTCACCCCCCCCTCCCTCATATACCTCTCAACTCCATCCCTCCACCTCATCCTCGGTCTACCCCTCCCTCTCCCTCCCTCCACCTCACCTACATACACCCTCTTAGGCAGTCTTTCATTCTCCATTCTCCCCACATGTCCAAACCACCTCAGTGTATTTCTCCTAATCTTTTCAACCACATCCACATCTACCCCACAACGTTCCTTCACTTCTTCATTCGTCAACCTGTCCCTCCACGTCACTCCACACGCTCCTCTCAAGTAACTCATTTCCACTGCTCTGACTCTTGACTTGTTCCCCTCTTGCAAGGTCCACGCCTCGCTTCCATACGTCAGGGTAGGGATCACAATACCATCATGCAGTGACTTCTTAACTTCCATACTCACCTCTCTATTTCTCATCACTGCTTTCAGTGTACCAACAACCTTTCTTCCCTGCTGTACCCTTTCACGTACTTCATCCCCCAAAGTTCCATTCCTACTCATCACACTACTCAAGTACTTGAATGCACTCACACTTGAATGCACTTTGTACAGGGGAATAATTATACCTGACTTCCAATCCTCCGGGACACTACCTTCCTCCCAGGCCAATCTGCACATTTTCCACATCCATTCTACTACTGTCTCTCCCCCATACTTCAGCATTTCACCACACACTCCTTCAATTCCTGGGGCTTTCCCCAATTGAACTTTCTTCATTGCTTCCACAACTTCTATCCTACTGATTTCTTCCTGTCTTCTCACCTCCCTCCTCCTCCCAGCCATTCCCCAGCCACTTATACTCGCATTACTTCCATCCTCTATGTTCAACAATTCCTTAAAGTGTTCTCTCCATCTGCTCACTTTTTCTCCCTTCTCCACTAGTAATCTACCATTTTTATCTTTCACTCCCCTGCTACCTTCACTTCCACCCTGTCTTACTCTCTTCACCTCTTTCCAGAACATTTTCTTACAGTCCCTGCACTTTACACTCAAGTTCCTTCCAAGTTCTTCATCCGCTCTCTTCTTACTCTCTCTTACTAATCTTTTCACCTCTCTCTTTCTTTCTACATATAACTCTCTCTTCCGCCTCTCAACTTCTTCCACGCCCCTATTTCTCATCCATTCATTATATGCTTTCTTCTTTTGTGCCACAACCTGTCTCACTTCTTCATTCCACCACGCTGTTCCTTGCACACCCCTCCGTCTTCTTTTCCTTCCACACACCACATCACATGCTGCACATATTTCTTCTGTAAATATCTTGCACACACCTTCCACATCCCCCATCTGCTCGAATTCATATTTGCCCAATCGTTCCTCCACTTCTCTCTTATACTCTGCCTTTTTCTCATCCTCTTGTAACCTTTCCACTCTCCTTACAAATCCTCCTTCTTCCTGTCCTTCCCTTCTTCTATTTCTCCATCCTAATTGGACCTTGATTCCGGCCACCACCAAGTAGTGGTCAGAAAGTCCACTCCCCCAACGTCTATAAGCTCTTGCATCCATTACACATTTTCGCATCCTTTCATCCACACACAGATAATCATTCATTGCCTTCCTTTCTTTCAGTTTGCCACCCACCCTTCTCATCACTCTCCATGTATACCTGTGGATCATTTTGTGCCTGAAGAGGGTATTGGCTATCACCAACCCCTTCCCAGCACAAATGTCCGCTAACTCACTGCCATTCTCATCTATCTCAGCAGGCACACCCCACTCACCAACTATTCCATCCACCTTCACATTCCCTACTTTACCATTCATACCACCGATCAAAAACACTCTCTCATTCCTTCCAAACTTTTCCATGCACACTTCCACATTTGTCCAGAACTCTTCTCTCACTCTGCTTGCACGATCTTACGTTGGTGCATACACACACACAATTTCCCACATTTGTATTCCAACTTTCAATCTTCCCCACAATCAACAAAGTAACTACCTATTATTAAGTTTCCTACACCTTCATATTTAACAGGCTTAAGGTTAAATAAACAAGTTAAAAGAGTTCAACTTACGTAACAGTAGTGACTCTTGAGGGTGTAGGTGCTGAGGGTATTGTCGAAGACTTTCCAGTGGCACAGCTTACACTTAATATGCCTCTTAAATACCACCCTGCCTCTCTCAGTGACTCTCCTCATCGTTACAATAGGACCCTAAAAAGCATCCAGGTGGGGCCAGGGGCTGGTTAGGTCTTCAGCTTCTGATGACTCATATCTTGATTCATGTCTTTCGTCTTGGCTGTCAGCAGGCTGGAACTATTTTCTGCCACCATTCTATCGGTCATTTGAATTTCACACTCTGCATCTGGCTGCCAAGACTGGGCAGTACAGCCAGTACTCCTGGTACTGGGGGCATCCATTACTGACAAATTAAATTGAAATTTTTTACCATGAAATAAAATGATTCACTTGACACCAGATGCTGTTGGCATCCCTACGTCAAGTGGGGTTGGTGGAGGATTAGTGCCCCTCCCTGTAAAACAATTAACTCTAAGCCCTTGGCCACCCTGTCTGGGATACATGGCGTCTGGCAATGAATGAATGAATGAATGAACTTGACACACAAAGTGACTAAGGTGGTAGGACTGGAGCAAGGCATTGTTAACTCATGGAAGTTCAGACAGAGGAGTGAGCGGAGCGGAGGGACAGGGAAACAAAAGCTGTGATGTTGCCAGTTTTACTTTTATCTGCATTTTCTCAGGACGTTTTATTTAATAATTTAATATAGATATACAATACCATATGCAGTTCCTTACAAAAATCATTAAAACATATTATTTAAAACAAATATCCACAGCCTAATAAATTATTAGGCTGTGGATATTTGCTTTAAATAATATGTTTTAATGATTTATGTAAGGAATTGCATATGCTACTCTTAATAAATAATGTATTTTTAATTTATTATTAATTATTCATAATAATAATTTAAAAAATATTAAAATACATTATCTCTGTTGAAGCATTTTAAGAAATGCTACTACCCTCCCGCCTCCCCCCAGCAGTCCAGAACCCTCGCGACCTGCCCGAGCCTCCCCCATCCTTTGTCCAGCTATGCGGGCAGCTCCCAAGACCATGTGTCCTGTAGACTGCACAGTGCACAGTCCACTAGACAGGTGCACAAGGTAGGTGTGCAAGTGCAAATTTAGTTGTGCAAGCACAACTAAACTTGTGCTTGTGCACCTGCTTTTTCATGTGCAAAAGCACAATATTGTGCAAGGTCTCATGCAGTGCACATTGCACAAATTATATTCACCGGAGCGCAACGGTGCGCAGTTGCTCACCTGCCCAGCACTGAGATTAGTGAAATGGCAACCACATTTGTCAACCATGAGAGTATTATGGAAGAGTTCAGAAGTGATACAGAGACAATTAGGCAAGCAAGCAGTCTGATAGACCAAAGCAGTGATACTGAAGAGAAGATAATCCAGGTGAATGAAGGGATGCAAAGTTGCAAAGATGATGTGGAAACTACTGATGATGAAATGGTGAAAGTAAGGAAAGAGAAACAAGACTCGAAGAAAAAAGCATTAAAATGGAAGTTAAAGAAACAGTAAAAAAACAACTCAGAATTGGTCAAAGATTCAGCAGATATCAACAAATCTATAGTAATCACTGGTATAGATGAAAAAGAAATAAAAAGCAAAATTTTGAGAGACAAAAAGGAGATGGCAAATATAATGAGCATATTGAAGGAAATATCAGAGGAAATCCCAGAAAAAGACATAGAGGAACACAAAAGGCTAATGAAATATGAGAGAAATGTCAAGGCCTCTGAAAGCAACCTTCCAGAGTATGAATACTGTGGAGGAAATACTTAAAAATGCAAACAAACTCATGGAAAAAGGGAAATTTTAAAAAGTATGGGTAAAAAGATGCCTAACTCAAGAGGTATAGGGAATACTAAAGGAGAAGAGGGAGGAGGCAGAAACAAAGAACGAGGAAAGATCAGAAGAAGAGAAAAGTACATTTTTTTTTACAAAATAATTGGGTTGCAGGTACGAAAGTGGTACATAACCAACAGGGAATAAAAAGGAGGAAGGTAGACTCAAGTTATGACAAGTATGTAAACAAGATGATTAAGCTGATGTACTCAAATATAGATGGAATGGTGTCTAAATTATTAGAGATGGAAGACTTTACCAAAGAAAAGGAACCACATATTACTTGCGTAACTGAAATCAAATTAACCCCAAAGATATCAGACGATACCCAAAACTTTGATGAATAAAATATATGGAGAATCTATCTATCCATTCCCAGACGCCTTATTCCTGTAAGGGGTGGCCACAAACAAATCGCCTCCATGTCACCCTGTACCCTGCCATTTCATTGCCCTGCTCTCAGCTCACACCCCCCTCTCTCATATACCTCTCCACTCCATCCCTTCATCTCATCCTTGGGCTCCCCCTTCCTCTCCCCCCCTCCACCCCACTCACATACACTCTCCTCATCAGTCTCTCACTCTCCATCCCCTCCAGATGTCCAAACCACCTCAGTGTGTTTCTCCTAATGCTTCCTATCACATCCACATCCACACCACAGTGCACCTTCACTTCCTCATTTGTCAGTCTGTCTCTGCATGTGACTCCACATGCTCCTGTCAGATAACTCACTTCCACTGTGAAAAAGCTACTACTATTGACGTCTGTCTCTCCAACAAGGTTCAAGCTTCACTTCCATACCTTAGAGTTGGTATCACAATACTGTCATGTAGTAGCTTTTTCACGTCCATGCTCACTTCCCTGTTTCTTATCACTGTTTTCAAGGAGCCAGCAAGCTTTCTTCCCTGTTACACCCTTTCAAGCACTTCACCCTCTAAACATCCATCCTTACTCATCACACTACCCAAGTACGGTGAGTCTTCGAAATACGAAAACCCAAGGTACAAATTTTCAGTGGTATGAAAGCGATGAATATAAGACAAATTCCTCAATACGAAAATATCTGTCTCGATGATGTGAAAATCGATACTCGATACGAAAGGAAATACAGAGATAGCCCGATTATCCAGACTACATGGTGTGAAGAAGTGCCTGAATAGTCTGTAATCATGATTAATCTGGCGGGAACAAAACACGAATACTGTACTGTTAGATTGATTTATTTACCGGTAAATGTACAGTGAAGGACAATACTATCTTCCCAATCCAGTCTGAAGAAAATTTACACCAGGCAAAATACAATGAAAACCCTGTTTCTACTAGTGCATGTTTCAAGTGGTTCGATTTTTCCACGCTATATTGGTCAGACTTTGGGAAGATACTTGTGTCTTTCAATGTTCACTTGAAGCAGCAGAAAGCCCTTACCAATTCAATTCATAATCCTCTAGCTTGTTTCTGTAATTTTCTGACAACTTTCAGTTCGGCAAATTATTTTTTCCTGCTGAAAAATTTCCTCCCTGTTATTATTGTCACTTTCCCCTACAAGCGTTTCCAGTGCGGTGGAAGAAACTCAGTGTGCTCAAGAGGTGGATATCGTTTCCCAGTTTCCCAACTGGAGGTTAAGTTAGGTTAAATTATTAGATATAGATATAGATAAGTTCGGTTAGGCCAGGTTTAAGTTAAACACTTAAGGAAGAACAGTCCTTTCCACCATTATGTTAACAAAATAAACAAGAGTTGTCACACCAGAACAGCTAAAAACGATTGGGAAACAGATTTAATAAGAAACATTTACTATATTTACCAATCCAGAAATAATCTGAAAAATATAACAAACTATCAGGAAGAACTGATTTGGTAAGGTGCTTTAACTGCTTAAAGTAGAACGTATGTTTAGCCCCCTCAATGGCTGTGGGTTCAGATGTATGCGTGCTCCCATGGTCGGCCTTGGGACCATTTTTTCAGAGTTTTAAAATTAATTTCTTTTTCGTACATATGTGAAAAGACGCGTCTGGCACACCTGGCTTTTTTTTTTTTCTTATTATTATTTTTTCCCCTAAACCCATCCTGTGATTTGCTATGATTCATGTAAGAATTAATAAAACTAGGATGCGTATTAGATTAGCATGTAAACATAGGCGAAGACATCTGGGATGAAGTGAACTGTGAACGCCAGACTACTTGAGGTGGTAGAGTAGGGTCATGTAAACACACCAGTGACCCTCGTTCCCTTCCCATAATTACTCGCAGTTTTTTATAGCTCACCCTACCTCAGCATCACCGACACCAGTACAGTAAGGCGTTGTTCAGGGCCAGCAGCTATGATAGCGATAATGGAATACATTATTGTTTGTATCAGTCCTCTCTCTTTCACACATACACATAAGAACAAACAAAAGAATGAGCAGTAAATGTACACTAACTCTAAGGAGCAGAAATAACTGTGCTCAATTGGTCCGAAATATATTGGGAAGAGTGATACCGAACGAAGAATGTGGAACTGAATTCTAACCTACAAGAACATGTGGAACGAAAGAGTACTTTTTTTTTTTTTTTTCTGATTAGCAAACAATTTTGTTCCATATCGTCTCTTAAAATTGTAAAACTCATAATCTTTCGTGTAAGCATACAGCCTAAAGACCTTATCAATTCAGTTCATATTCGTCTAGTTTGTCGTCTATATTTTCCTATTTTGAAGGTGGTAAATTATGTTCTCTTGCTGAAAAAAACTTACTTAAAATTAGGGCGCATGTAACATAAGCATGTAAACATCGGCAAATACATCTGGAGTGAAGAAAACACCTGACTAATGGGATGGTAGAGTAGGGTCGTGTAAACACACCAGTGACCTTCGTTCCCTTCCCGTAATTGTTCGCATTTTTTTTATAGGACGCCCTAACTCAATGTCACTGACACCAAAACAATGAAGTGTTGTTCATGGTCGGCAGCTATGAAGGGGTTAATGGAATACTGTATGAAAAATTCAAAATGGGCACGGTGCACAGTGCCGCGCTCGCTTGCCGAGAGAAAACAAACTAACCCCTCTCTGGTAAACAAAATAATTTTCGCGCACTTCTCAGTAGAGTCCACGTCCCTCCTCTCCTCACAGCTTCGCTGTACGTGAGGATATTTTCGCAGCTCTTCACCGTTTTGTATTGTTTCGCCATGCCTCCCAAGCGCCCTACATCATCTCCAGCATGGGGGGAGCCCGCTCCAAAGAAGCAGCAGCACCGTACTCTAATTCTGGAAAGGAAATTGGAAATAATAAGACCCCATGAGGAGGGGCAGGGAGTCTCAGAGATTGGGCGTGCTTTAGGCCTTGACGTTTCCACTGTTGCGACTGTGACAAAGAAAAAGGAGATGTACAAGAATATGGCCACCTCCTTCTCTACAATTGTATACAGGTATTGCTTACTTCTTAATAGGGGGGGGTTAAAGTTTAGGTGGGGGTCTGAGGGGGTCCTGGGATGCATCCCCCCATTTATATGTGTATTTCAATGGGGAAAATCGTTCCGATATACGAAATTTCGAATTATGAAAGATTTTTTTGGTCCCTATCCCTTTCGTATATCAAAGACGCACTGTACTTAAACGCACTCACATTCACCATTTCCTCCTCATCCAGCCTCACTGCACATTCACTGACTTCACTCCTCTCGAAGACCAAAACTTTACCCCTCCCTACATTCACCTTTAGATTCCGTTTCTTACACACTCTCTCAAACTCATCCACCAAGCCTAGCAGCTTCCCTTCGTCTTCACTTAACAACACAGTATCATCTGCAAACAACAGTACAGGGAGTTCCCATACACTGCCTTCTCTCACTAGGGCCGCTCCAACATCCACTGCCCTACCTTGTATCTCTTGTATAACCCCATCCATATACAGACTGAACAGCCATGGAGACATGACACATCCTTGTTTCAATCCAACTTTCAAATAGAAAAATTCACTCAGTTCAGTATCTACATGCACTGCAGCCTTAGCACCCTCTTACATATCTTCATGGCCTTCAACAACTTCCCATCTACTCCATATATTCTTAATACTTTCCACAATCCTTGTCTCTCCACCCTGTCATATGCTTTCTCCAAATCCATGAAGG
The DNA here is from genome assembly GCF_032717465.1 of Coenobita brevimanus. NCBI lineage: Eukaryota > Metazoa > Arthropoda > Malacostraca > Decapoda > Coenobitidae > Coenobita > Coenobita brevimanus. The sequence goes on from NC_137063.1 coordinate 12,439,188, forward strand.
CCACATACAACTTCTTTCCCTTCTCTAGAAACCTTTCCAATAAAGATCTAAGAATGAATATCTGATCTACACAACCTCTTCCCTTCCTAAAACCTCCCTGTTCTTCCCCAACTAATTCCTGTGTTATTTCCCTAATTCTGTCAATAAGTATCCTACCATATACTTTTCCTATTACTTTAAGAAGACAAATGCCCCTATGATTACCACACACTTCTTTTTCCCCTTTTCCTTTGTACAGGGGAATAATTATACCTGACTTCCAATTCTCCAGGACTCTACCTTCCTCCTAGGCCAATCTGCACATTTTCCACATCTATTCTACTACTGTCTCTCCCCCATGCATCAGCATTTCACCACACACTCCATCAATTCCTGGGGCTGTCCCCAGTTTAACTTTCTTCATTGCTTCCACAACTTCCATCCTACTGATTTCTTCCTCTCTTCTCACATCCCTTCGTCTCCCAGCCATTCCCCAGCCACTTATACTTGCTTTACTTTCATTCTCTATGTTCAACAATTCCTTAAAGTGTTCTCTCCATCTGCTCACCTTTTCTCCCTTCTCCGCTATCAGTCTACCATTTTTATCATTCACTCCCCAGCTAACTTCTTTGGCACCGAGTCTAACTTTCTTTACCTCTTTCCACAACATTTTCTTACATTCCTTTCACTTTACACTCAAGTTCCTCCCAAATTCCTCATCCACTCGCTTTTTACTCTCTCTTAATATTCTTTTCACCTCTCCCTTCCTCTCGACACATAACTCTTTCTTCTTCCATGCCCCTGTTTCTCATCCACTCACTATATGCTTTCTGTTTTTGTGCCACAACCTCACTCACCTCTTCATTCCACCATGCTGTTCCCTGCACCCCCTTTCATCTTCTCTTCACCCCACACACCACTTCACATGCTGCACAAATTTCTTGTGAATATCATGCACACACCTTCCATGTCCCCCATCTGCTTCAATCTGTATTTACCCAATCTCTCCTCCACTTCCTTCTTAAATTCTGCCTTTTTTTCCATCCTCATGTAACTTTTCCACCCTCCTTTATGAACTACTTCCTCCTGTCCTTCCCTTCTTCTGTTTCTCAATTTTATTTGGACTTTCATTATGACCACCACCGAGTGGTGGTCCGAAAGTCCACTCCCCCACCCTCTATATACTCTTGCATCCCAAGGGGGGGAGACCATAAATTCCCCCACCATCAGCCCCTTTCCCAGTGACGACTCAGAGAGATGCCTGGAACCACTGTCTGACTCATTTCTTCTTCATTTCTGCAACATTCGTGGCCTTTCCTCTAACTTTCGCTCTGTCGAACACCACCTCTCCTCCACTAAACCTCACCTTCTCTTCTTGACAGAGGCTCAGCTGTGTGAGGCAATTGACAGCAAACCCTTTTCTGTTTCCTCCTACTTTCTCTATACTCATTTCAAAGCCAAAGTTGGATGTTGTGTATATGTACGCAATGACATTATGCTCTCGTGTTCCTGAACTTGATTCTTCTGAATTCTCTACTCTCTGGCTTTGGCTTTCTTCTCATTCTCTGACTAAATATATCTTCGCTGTTTACTTATCCCCTAATTCTACTATCAAAAATTCTTTGACTGTCTTACTTCTACGATGGAACACATTCTATCCATTTCTCATTTCTCTGAAATCTCCATTCTAGGAGATTTCAATGTTCACCACCACCTTTGGCTCTCCTCTCCTTTCACTGATCCACCTGGTGAACAAGCCTACATCTTTTCTATCCTTAATGACCTAGAGCAGCTTGTACAGCACCTTACCCGTATCCCTGACCGCCTTGGAGAGAGCTCCAACATACTTGTCCTTTTCCTTACAACTAATCCTTCTGCTTACGCTGTTAATCTTTCCTCTCCTTTGGACTTCTCCGATCACAACCTTATTACCTTAACCTGTCCTATCGTTCCGGTACAGCCTGCGGACCCTCCAAAGAAACGTCGTCTGTGACACTTTGGAGCTGCAGATTGGGAGGGCCTCAGGCAATACTTCTTTGGTTTTCCATGGAATGATTATTGCTTCCATGGTCAAGAGCCATCTGAGTGTGCCTTGCTCATTTCGGAGGTTATTCTCTCGGACATGGAAGCATACATTCCTTTCTCACATCTTTTGACTCATGCAAGAAAGCCTTGGTTTAATCACTCTCGTTCTAATGCTGTCTGCAACAAGGAGAGGGCCTATAAAAGGTACCAGAGCCAACCCACCCCTGAATCGCATCTTGTTTATGTTTCTGCCCAGAATCGTGCAAAGTCTGTTCTTTGCACTGCTAAAAATAAATTTCATCCATACTAAGTTCTCTCAACTCTCCAACTCGAATTCTTCCAGCTCCTTCTGGCACCATGCCAAAAACCTTTCTAACAACTTTACCTCATCATCCTTCCCTCCTCTTTTCTATTCTGATGGCTCTATAGCTATTTCTTCTACTAATAAAGCAGATCTCTTTGCTCAGACCATCTCCTCCAATTCCACCTTAGACGATTCCAGTGCTGTTCCTCCATCACTTCCACCCCCCTGAATTCCTCTTGGCTGACATTACAATTTCTTCAGCTGATGTATTTTCTGCCATCACTGGCCTCAATACTAACAAGGCAAATGGACCTGATGGAGTCCCTCCTGTTGTCCTCAAGAACTGTGCTTCAGTGCTTACACCCTGCCTAGGTAAACTCATTTGCCTTTGTCTTTCAACTTATACCTTTCCATCTTGCTGGAAGTTTGCTTTCATTCAGCCAGTCCCAAAGAAGGGTGACCATTCCCAGCCTTTTAACTATTGTCCAATTGCTTTAACATCCTGTGTTTCAAAAGTTTTCAAGTCAGTTCTTAATAGAAAAATTTTAAAGCATGTTTCGTGTCACAACTTTCTTTTTGATCGTCAGTATCGGTTCCGTCAGGGACGCTCCACTGGCGATCTTCTTACCTACCTTTCAGACTCCTGGTCATATTCCTTTCGGGACTCTGGCGAAAGCTTTGCCATTGCACTTGACATCTCAAAGGCTTTCGATCGAGTCTGGCATAAATCTTTAATTTCCAAACTCCCCTCTTACGGTTTCTATCCTTCTATCTGTGCCTTCTCAACAGCTTCCTTTCTGGTCGTTCTATAGCTGCTGTTGTAGATGGCCATTGTTCTTCTCCTAGATCTCTGAACAGTAGTGTTCCTCAAGGCTCTGTCCTATCACCAACTCTTCCTTTTATTCATCAATAACCTTCTAAGCTGTACATCTAACCCTATCCACTCGTACGCTGATGATTCCACCCTTCACCTTTCCATTCGGATCCCACAACGTCCATCTCAGCAGTTACTTCAACAAACAAGGGATGAGGCTATGGCACACCTAATGTCTGACTTGGCTCGTGACTCTGACTGGAGTAAAAATAATCTTGTTGTTTTTAATGCATCAAAAACTCAGTTTTTACACCTATCAACATGACACAGTCTTCCACAGGAGTAACCTCTAATGTTTAATAATATCCACCTCAAGCCTGCATCATCCTTGAACATGTTTGGGGTTTCATTCACTCGGGACTTATCTTGGAAAAGTCATATCCTATCTCTTGTAATATCTGCTTCCAAGAGATTAAGTGTGCTAAGCCGACACCGAACCTTCTTTACCCCTGCACAGTTGTTGACTTTATTCAGGGGTTTTATTTGCCCCTGTTTAGAGTACAACTCTCATGTGTGGGGAGGCTCGCTACAATAGCTCTTCTCAATAGGGTGGAGACAAAGGCTTTTCGTCTCATCAGCTGTCCTCCTCTTACTGGCTCCCTTCAACCTCTGTCTCTTCGCTACATTGTTGCCTCTTTATCTCTTTTCTATTGCTACTTCAATGGTCACTGTTCCTCTGAACTCTCTGCTTGCATCCCTCCACCTCTGTGATGGGTGCGTAACACCCGTCTAGCAACAAATCCTTATCCTTTTCTGTCCAACTTTCTAATGCAAGAGTTAACTGCTACTTGCAGTCTTTCATTTATGCAACAGGTCAACTCTGGAACTGTCTCCCTCTGTCTGTATTTCCTATTTCCTATGATCTCCAGTCTTTTAAACACAGTGTGTCCAGGCATCTCGAAATGAACGGATCTTGAATTTGGCTCTCTTTTGTATTGTTTTTATTTTTTCTTGGAAGGAATGGTTGCAGGCTCCTGGCCTGTGGTTCCTTCTTTTTTGCATTAAAAAAAAAAAACACCACATTCTTTCATCCACACACACATAATCAATCATTGCCTTCCGTTCATTCAATTCACCACCCACCCTTCTCATCACTTATCATATGGAAAAGTCACATAAATTTAAGAAAAGGAGGAGGAAGTATAATCTTAACAAAGAAAAATCTACAAGTCAAAGTAATGAAAACAGATATGCCCTCACAAGTAGAACTGATTGCATTAGAGATTAACCAAGTCAAAGAATTAAAAATAGATATACCCTCCCAAGTAGAATTGATTGTATTGGAGATTAACACATCTGAAGGGAATGCAATTAAGGCAAATTTGTACATGCCAGCCAAAACAAACACCTGGGAATGAGGCAAATATGAAGACCTGGCAGAAAGTACAATTCAGATTAAAAACATTGCTACATAGAATAGGAGAAAAATCTGAAAGAATTATATTAGCTGGAGATTTCAGTACAAATATAAATTGGAATAGTCTAGATGCAAGAAGCCATGAAAGCTGTTGGGATCAAAAGCTCAGGGATCTTGTGCAGTAGTTTTTCCTAACACAGCATGTAAAGGAAAACACCAGAAAAAGAGGACTTGATCATCCATCAGTACTAGATCTTATATTAACCCCTTCTTTACCGAGCACCACGTCCTGTGTCAGCAGCCATCACCCCCTCCACACGGAGTTGTCACGCAACATTTTTGGTGTGTCGGGGGTTGGGGGGTAATTCATCATCACGTCCAAGCTAATAACTTTGTGTGATTTATTTTTTATGTAACATCAGTGATCAGATAAGCCCCAAAAGAGTGTACCAAAAAAATAAAAATATTACATATTTTTGTTTTTTCATAAGTTTTGTTAAAATATACATACATCAATAACCAAGAAATATTTAGGCTTGAAAATGTTAACATGCACAGTTTATATGTGTATTTGCTTACCTTGTAATTTATGTTGATTTCATGCAGTAAATAATAGGCTTTTTGTGGATAAGAAGGTGACCTATATACAGGCGCGCTCCGAGGCAGACGCAGCCAGGCAAGGCAAGGCCATACGCAATAAAGAAGAATGAAAGAAGTGAAGAAAAAATGATGGCATAGGGGAAAAACTTATGTAAAAGGAAAAGAATATGGATGTAGGAAGTATAAAAGTAAAGAAAAATAAGAGAAAAAGAAGGGGTAGTAAGAGAGAGATGAGAGGGAGGAATGCATGTCGGTGAAACAACTTTCACTGTTGTCTGTGTTCCCACTCTCACTCTTTTCCAGCTCATACAATGGATCATCGTCACTTTCCTCAAACAACCACTCATTATCAGATTCATCCAGAGCACTGTCTAAATGGAGGGTAAAATCCTCATCATCATCACTTGACGACATGTTTCTGTATAACGGGGGTCTGTGGCGGGGTTTAAAGCAAAGTACACGTCCCCTCCAAGGCCACAGGCACACTGAGTTATCATTCACAAATTTACTTGAAAAATAGTCGCTGACTTGCAGGGTTGGCGTGGGTGGTGGGGAGGCTGATAATCTGATTGGTGCTTGAGAAAGTATGTCATATATGCAGTCTACAATTGGTCGAAACTAATAAGGTTTCATGACGTATGTATGACATAATAATGTTACCATTGGTCAAGAAAAAGGAGTGTTACCACCTGAAAATCACATGGAAAGATTATAAGAGCCATACCGAGGCAGCAAAGCCGTGCAGATAACCATGATGTTTGGAAGTACACTTGTACTTCCAAAATTTTCTCAGTACCTCAATGGCTTTAAGAATGGAACTACACATGTACAGCCAAATGCATTTAAGTAAAGAAGGGGTTAACTAGGCAAGAAAATGATATTGACAACATAATGCATCACCTTCCATTCGGCAAAAGTTTTTTTTTTTTTTTTTTTTTTTTATGTGTCCAACTCTGGGCATAGGCTTCACAGCCTGCTATCAAGGCCCAGCAGTCCTCCTACATACCATGCACCTCTACATGTCACCACTTCGGCGCTAACACCCACCGTCCATATTGAATACATGCCAGGGCTGTCTCATACAGGACTGGTGTATTGGTATTTGCGGGGGTATTTTTACAACATGTCAGCGGGGCTTCTGGTAGATCAGTAAAGCCTGATTTAATGTAATTCAAATCCTTAAACTGTTCCCTGCCCCAGCATGGATTTGAACCTGGGTTCCTTGGGACTGTAGGCCACCTCTTTACCGATTGAGCCACTGTAGTGTTAAATTGCAACATCATTATTGCATATGACATAGTTACCAGTAATGAGAGTTACAAAAAGAGTCAAAACTACAAAAAGGGTAACTGTCATGACCTGAAGAAGTATTTCTTGGAAATAGATTGGGGAAAAAGGGCTTAGAGGACAAAATTCTGTGGTTTTATGAAATTTGAGTTCAAAATTGCATCCCTCAGCACAAAGAAACAGAAATGAAAACAAAGAAATGGTTAATACAGAATGTAAAACATCAAAAGAAAAAAGAGATGTGTGGAATAGATACAGAAGACACAATAGTGAAAGTCTGAAAGGGCATGTAACTACTATAAACAGGCAAGCAGTGATTATACGAAGATAAGGAGGGAGTCTCAAAGACAGTTTGAGGAAGACACTATGAATAAAAGTAGTGATCAGCCTAAGCTATTTTACAGCTACATCCGAAGCAAGAACAAAGATAAAATACAGTCCATTATGGATGAGGGGATCATCTGTACACAAGAGAAAGATATTTGTGAAGCAATAAATAAAAACTTCCAGTCATTTTAAAAAAATAATAATAATTTTGAAAGAGATGATATGGAACATGCATGCCCAGACATATTACCAGATATACAGATATCAGACAAAGAAGTACAGGAAGAGTTAAGTAAATTAGACAAAGGAAAAGCATATGGTTCAGGTGAAATTTCAGGTTGGTTGCTACATGAATGTGCAGAAGAGTTACTCAGACCTTTATATTTAATATTCAAGGAGTCCTTAGGTCAGGGTAAACTACCTGATATTTGGAAGAAAGGAAACATTGTTCCCTTATTCAGGAAAGGGAAAAGTTGAAATCCACTCGACTACCAACCAGTATCACTGACCAGAGTTGTAAGTAAGATACTAGAAAAGCTGATAAGTAGAATTCAGGTAAACCATCAAGAAGAACACAGTATGATAACAGAAAGGCAGTTCAGTTTTAGAAAGGGAGAATCATGTGTTACTAATCTATGAAAGGCAGTTCAGTTTTAGAAAGGGAGAATTATTTGTTACTAATCTATGAAAGGCAGTTCAGTTTTAGAAACGGAGAATCATGTGTTTCTAATCTATTAAGCTACTAGGATAGAATTACAGAAACTTTACAGAAAAGAGAAAGTTGGTTGGACAGTATCAACAGTACCCTCGTGTCCAAGATGGGTTTGTCCAAGATGTTTTGCATCCAAGACAGAGATCATAAATAATAATTAAAATATTGCTTTAATATGGTTGCATACGTCCGATACGGAACCAGCGGTTCATAATGGCCCAAATCCGAGGAGAGTACAGCTATGACGGTCTCACCTGGTCCAACATGGTTCCTGCGCCTGGAAAAGTGATGTGGTTGCGGTGTTGTCCAATAAAGTATTGGCATATGGTCATGGGATGAACAAGCAGGGCTTGCTTTTGTCTCTCACTAGGGCGTCGTGGGCACATTTAACGCGTGTTAGACTCTGAGTTGAGAGGTAGGATGGGACTGGAGTGTATTGGTGTTGTGGTAAGGAGAGGTAGATTGAGGTGATTTGGGCATGTGGAGAGAATGGAGGATGATAATTGGGTGCAGAGGGTGAGAAATGTTAATATTGGGGGTGGGGTTGTGAGAGGTAGACCGAGAAATGTGTGGGACGAGGTCATTAAGTGTGACCTCAGGGTTAAGGGACTGAACAGGGAGGCTTCAGTAGATCATGCAACATGGAGAGCCACCATTAGGTGACCAAGGCCAACGCATGCAAGCATGTTGGAGCCTTCAAAAACGAAAACAACGATACTTGGCGTTTGCTCCAAGGTTACTGCCTCTTCTTATGTAACCATGCCTAGGAAACGCGTGTTGCACTCACCATTTGCTCCTAGGTTACTGCCTTTCCATACAAAACCATGCCTTGGAAACGCATGTTGCACTCAGCGTTTGCTCCTAGGTTACTGCTTCTCCTTTCGTAACCATGCTTAGGAAACGCATGTTGTGCTCAGCATTTGCTCCTAGGTTACTGCCTGTCCTTACATAACCATGCCCAGGAAATGCGTGTTGCACTCAGCATTTGCTCCTAGGTTATTGCCTCTTCTTATGTAACCATGCCTAGGAAACCGTGTGCTAACCCCTTGAAGCGCTGCCATCTACCTCTGGATACTAAGCTGGAGATAATTGAGCTACTAAGCTGGAAATAGCTCAGAAATACATTTTCAAGGTGAGGAAATTTGTTTTGGTGCCAAAATAGGTCTAGTTTGATGTTTTTAGGGACATTTTTTGAAGATTTTGTGACAATATTAATTTTTTTCATGAGGTCTCGTGTTGGTCCAAGACGCGTTTTGTCCTAGACGGAACCCTCAGGTGACAATGTTACCTTTTTGGACACGAGGGTACTGTATTTAGATTTCAAGATAGCATTTGACAAAGTACCGCACCAAAGACTTTTATGGAAACTGTACTGTCAAGGAGGTATCCAAGGCAACCTGTACTGTTGGATGCAGGATTTCTCAGAAAGAGGGAAATGAGAACAGTACTAAGGAGAAATTACTCATCATGAACGGAAGTGACTAGTGGAGTTCCACAGGGCTCAGTGCTGGCACGAATTATGTTTTTAGTACATGTAAATGACATAGACAGTAACACTGGAAATGGAAGCTATCTGAATATATTTGCAGATGATGCAAAAATACAAAGGAAAACTACTAACACAGATTCTTGCAAAGAGCTCCAAGAAGAATTAAATAAGCTTCATGAACGGAGTAATAAATGGCAAATGGAATTTAATGTGAACAAGTGTCATGTAATTAAGTTTGGTAAAAGTGAGAAAAGACCAGAGTGTGATTATAAGTTAGGAAGATCAACCCCACCCATATCAGAAGGGGAGAAGGACCTAGGAGTGATTATCAATAACAGATTATCTCCGCCTGACCACATCAGTGAGAAGATATGTAACATGTATACACTGCTTGCTAATATGAGAATAGCATTCACATATATAGATGAAGACATGTTGAGAAAGATAACATCATTCATCAGACCAGCCCTGGAGTATGCATCAGTAGTCTGGAATCCTCATCTCAAAAAACACATAGATAAGATTGAAAAAGTACAAAGGGCAGCTACAAGATGGGTACCAAGCTTAATGTATCTAAGCCATGAAGAAAGACTAGAAAAGCTGAATCTACCATCACTACAGTAGAGAAGGAATAGAAGAGATGTGATTATGCTATATAAATGCATCTCAGGGAAAGAGACTATAGACATAAATGACTATATAACCTATGGGGAGGCATCATCAAGAGGAGACTGCAAAAAACTATGGTGGTCCCTTGCATTTAATGATTTAATTAGTCTGGCAAAACCATCACTAAATGTGAAATCGCTAAATGCGAGGTATACTTTATATGGGAAAAATATCAGTTAGCCTGTGCTCATCTTCCAAGTCACCTTTTTGACCCCCAGTTTCCTACTTTAAGTGCTGAAAATGAAACACAGTGTATTAGCAGTACATTATACAGATGTGAATTACTTCATGAAATATACAATCTAACTTAATTTAGCCTTAGTTTTAATTAAACTAGAGACAAATATTTCCTTTATCTATGTAAATATGTATTAAATGCTTCCTCCGTTTTCTCATTAGGGTACATGTCTTCCAACTACTCAGGCGTAGTTAGGTTAATGGAAAATTCCTATGTATTTACATATTTGCAATATAGTTGTCCACAAGAGTTAAACACAGTAGCATTTAATTTATTAATAATAAGAATTATTAACTAGAATGTAATATCTGGGTTATAAAACCGCTTGAATTAGTCATTAACGATCTCTGTCTTTGGGTTTTCCTCTGCTTTCAACAGGGACACCTGTTTTAAAAGGTAAAGAGAGCAACTGCTCTGGGGGAAAATAAAATAATTATGTCCCACACTACCTATACACTACTGCCAGGAAGACCAGTGATCTCAAACCTGCATTCCAGTCTGATGGAGTTCACTTGATTTCCATTTGTATAAAATGCATTAATCCCAGTTAAGCATGTTGCTTCATGTGACTAGAAAATATGGTTGTATATATTTTTGTATTATGTGTGTCATGCATGGCTTGCCTTTTCTTGCAGGACTCTGGGTGCAGAGACAAGTGATGAGGATAGGGCGAGACTTTTGAGTGAGTTGGGAGACTCTGGCGGCTCTGGTAGCTTTCACGTGGAGCAGAGTGGAGGAGTTCTGTTTGCAGGGATGGGGAATCAGGTAGGAAACTGGCTGACATTAGTTCCAGGCATAGGCCAGTTGTCTTGTATAATGCTGTAATATACAGACTTCCATGGCAGGAACTGTTTGCTTTGCCTCAGAATTCAATGGCCAGGAGCGGCCTGTTTCATTTGCAGTGTCCATTGTTATCAGTTTGATTTCTGTCTGGTGACATCTGGCTTTCATCCACTCACTTCTTTTACTGTCTGCCCTCCTTCCTTCCTATTTCTTTTCTCTATCCTGTCACTTTTAATTAGTCTTCTTTCCTTTTCAGGTAGCTTTACACTGAGTTACAAGCCAAATGGTTTCCTGTAAGCCAGGACCCCATTTACAACACTTGGTGGTAACCATATAACCAACCCATACGTGCTCCCTACGTGTCAGAAAGTTGGGTTGGTGGAGGGTTAGTGCTCCTCCCGGTAAAACAACATAAAGTCAAATGGCCACCCTGTATGGGATTATAGCGTCCGGCTATAGACAGTTAGGTTGATAGATAGACACCTGGCTCTCCTCTAGGCTTGCTTCAAGCAAATGCGCTATTTAATCCTAACTCAGTCACTCACTGGCTGAGCTGTGGGGTAAAATTGCAGATTTCACTCCTAGCTGAAACCTTTGGTTATTGCATCATGCTGTATTTGATGTTATTGTATGCACTTTAGTTATTAGACGTGGGTGCCACCAATCTAATTAGGAAAATGCTTGTATTCTCAGCTGGAAGTATGAGAACATCCCTGCCAAAAAAATGCACAATGATCCAATGGTCAGCACGTTTGATGAGGAGAATGCCCGTGGCCTCTCACAAAATGTTGTCCAGCTAAGAAAACCTTGTCAAGGACAACAAGGTGAGACAACGAAGGCCTCAGACAATCTCCTAAAGTGTGAGGTGCTCAAGTTAATTGTCCCAAGCTCCTACAGCGTTTCTGTATTTGCACCATCCAACACCAGCTGCAGAAGGAACTGATCTTGCTATCATGCTGTATCCATTTCATCATAAGAGTAGGCTGTGTGCGAAGGGCCAGGCTGTGGCTCATGCTGTGGATTTGGCCGAGGTTGACCAAAGTAATGGGTGATTAGCTCCTGGTGACACTCATTCACTCATTTGTTATGCAGATTTCTATAACACTGAGCAACAATAACCTAATTACACCTCACTTCATCTCTGTCCATGCTTTTCACATTTTCCTTTGCCATATCTGTGACCACAAACAAATCACTCATGTCTTTCATTGAGAGAGCCACTTTTTCTCTCACATTTTCATTTCTTTCTCATGCTATATCCTAACCACATACTCATCTTCCTGCTTAACAGCATTCAGCACAGCCTCTGTCACGCATTAACCACCTCCGTAACGTCCTAAGATGTCACCTCATTAAACCCTGGCAAGCGGCGGGTGAGTTCCACAACCTGGGCTGCTCCCTCGTTGAGTGGCAACTTGACTCCAGGATGGCGAGAGATAAGGTGTTGTGGGTGACATGGAGCATTATCCATCAACAGGAGCACCATGAGGGGGGCCTCCTCCCTCCGACATCGCTACTTAGCTTCCTGCATACATAAATCAAACCACTCAATGACGAGGGAGGTTGTAGCCCAAGCTCTGTCTTGCTGTCGCCAATACACCCATGACTGGCCCATATCCCATAGGTTCCTGAAGAAGTGCAGTTTCTTGGCCTTGTGGATGACAAGGGTTTCATTTTAAAGGTCCCAGTGGCATTTGTACACAAAACGACTGTGTACCATGACTGGTCAGGCTTACATCCCCTAGCCTGCTTCTGCTGATGGGAGATGTACATCGACTTGGGGAGAATGTTCCATTGGAGGGCTGTCTCATTGATACTGAATATCATTGAACTGGTGTAACCACCTTCGTCCACAACAGACTTCAGGACCTGGAACCTGTGGCTTCTTCATCGTGGGTCCACCCACCAGAGGCAAACCCCTGCAAACCACCTCGGCCCCTCAGAGGGTCCAAGAACTTGGGAGTGACTTCAGTCGTCCGGGCAAGTACCACATCTCCCAACGCAACACACACAACAACTGGTTTTTCTACACTGAGAAATGACTCTCCAGCGGTCATTTCTCGATTACTTTTTCTAGCCGATGACATCAAGAGCAGTCCAGGACCCATCAATAAATACATTATGTCCAACATGCTCAAAACACATCACTTCGAGTCGACAGACAGAGTTCAGTTCAGTGCAGTTCCTGCAAGAACTAGACCCATTTCACCTGCATAACACTTGCATCCAGAGAACATTATACAAACACCTGGACCTGCTCCTTATGCTCCTTCCTCCCGCTATCTAAGCCCCCCACCAGCCCCTCCTTTACTCCCTCCATACCACCTCAGCCTAACCCACCAATCCTTCCCACACCATCCAATCCCCCAACCACTCCAATTCCACCCCAGTCTAATCCATCCCAACCTTATCTCTATCAACCTTCTCTAACCCCTTCTGCTCCACCCACTCCCCCACCTCCCTCCCATGCTGCAGCAGCCAACAGACATTGTACACGCAACATTAACATTCTTCAGATAAACATAGATGGCATAAACACCAAAAAACAAGAACTCACAATGACAAAACATACATATTGCCATCATACAAGAAACAAAACTATACAGAACACAAAAAAACACTTACGTTTCAAAATGTTACCACCATCAGACAAGGCTGGGCCGACGGCGGTGGCAGTTAACTCCACCCTGGTACACCAGTCCATCAACTTTTCAGTTACTAGTGCACACAGAAAATCACTTTTCCTCCCACATGACACCACAACAGAAATACAATCAATTAAAATACGCACTGGTAACAAATCACAGATAACAATCGCCAATACATACATTCCCCCCCAGTCATCCCCCACAGTACCACACAATTATTCTCCTCAAATACACCTCATCATTAATGTATCCAACATCATCCTGGGTGACGATTTCAACACCACGGCATCAGCCTGGCATGTCAACAACCCCAACGCAGACAGAGGGCTGGTACTACAATCCCAAACAGATAATCTTTTCAGCAATCTCCATCAACATACCCTTATCCCACACCAAGCCCTTTTCCTCCCATCATCCCCAGACATCACCTTTTGCTCCCCAAACCTCTTCCCCACAACATCCTGGACAGTGGTCAAAGACCTTGGCTCTGACCACATACCGATCATCATCACTACCAGAACCAGAATCACCCCAGCTGGCCACAGACACACATACACTAATTGTAAGAGAGCCAACTGGGAAGTCGCCACAACTGAAACAGAACAACACTTTGAAACATTAAACAGTACACCCATCACAAACATCAAGACCGCTGTGCATCCTTTCAATACAATTATTCAAAACACAGACAAAAGACACATCCTTAGAGGCAACAGAAAGAGACATAACCCCAACTTCATACCAGAAATTCTTGGCGTCATCAGTCAACACGGCACACTACAATGCTCTCCAACACCCTGTAAACAAGACACTGTACAGCAAATACAAGTACAGTACTCAACACTGAAATAAACAATGAAATATCAGAACAATAAACACTAAATTGGAATAATTATCTCCAAACTTGTGATCACAAAACAAGCACCAGCAAACTCTACAAAACACTAAACAGCATCACACTCTCCAACAGCAGTACTACACAATCACACGCTGCCATCACAACAACAGACACCATACCCTCAATCAAACAACAAGCAAATACTCTAATCAATCACTTTTCACATGTCAGTCATCTAAATCCCCATCATGATGACCGACATGTCATCTGATGCAAGAGACAGTTCCCCACAGACCCAGACCTTGCACCCTTCACTTACAACCAAAAGAAGCACATCATTAGCAACTCAAGCCTCATCTGCCAGTGGTCCAGACAGCATAAGCAAAATACACCATAAACATCTTAGACCACAAAGCATACAACCACTCACCAACATATCAAACTATAGCAACTCATGCATCATAATACCCAACATTTGGAATCATGATACTATCATCACTATCCCCAAACCCAACAAAGACCCCATGCTACCTTTCTCACACTGCCCCATCACACTCCTCTGCACCCCTCCAAAGTCACGAAATGACTAGTATTACAAGTAGTAACACCTCACATCCTTAGAGCCCCATCACAACGTGGTTTTAGGCCACTCCATTTCACAAACACTCTACTTACAGACTTTATACAAAGAGTTTTTATGGTATTTCAGCTAGGTCACCACATGGAACACTCCTAGTCACAGTAGACTAGCAAAGCTTTTGATGCCATCCCCTGCCAAAACCTCACAAATAAAATATTCAACACAAACATGCAAAGTAACACAAAAAGATGGCTGGCAACTACTTAGCAGGGAGATGTGCATGTGTGACATTTGATGGGCAGTCATCAGATACTTCACAAATAGTGTCCTTCAAGGATCCGTTTTGTCCCCTACACGTTTTAACCATACATGCAAGACATACCCACACCCCACACACCACAGATACATATAGCTTCCTATATAGGACTACATAATAGATAGATAGATAAATAGATAGATAGAGAGACAGATAGAAGCAGGAAGTCAAATGATGAGAAGGTGTTGTGTTTGCGAGAAGCGAGCAGCGCTAAACGCTTACACGGAGGAAAGCTGACGACAGCGGCCAGTAAGGAGATGATTCAGTTAGCTGTCAGCAGTCCTCTCGTGAGAAGGTTCTGTTGCCATGAGGAACATACGTGACACACACACCCTACTACACGAGATGTTAGGAAAGAGAGTTTAGAAGGAGACAAGCGACCCTAGAGAGAGGTCGAGACGGAGATTAGTCTTAGAACAGAGAGAGAGAGAGATAGCGAGACAGGGAGGTAGCTACCCAGGACTTATACTATTATACCTGTTTAATATTTCCAAGACAAATAAAAATAGTCCCATACTATTCTTTACCTCTCCCGTCACTACATGACATCTGGTGGGGAAACTACTACAAGATATAAAAGCCGCTCGACCACAAGTCTAAAATATACTTCTCTACAAGTAACTACAAAGTCTTTATGACATTTGGTGGCAGCGAACGTATACGAACCTCGTCTACGAATCAACATTAAATTCCTACAAAATATCAAGATTGACAACAACCAACAATATCAGCTCCTGCCCCCTCCGTCTCCCAGATCATTACGCTGATGCAGAGGTCAAGAGATCACTCGACGCCTTGCAAGTAGCTTAACGACAAACCAGCAAATCTGCGGACATCGTCTCCGAATTAAAAGCAAATTTCTACAAAAGCAACCGAGACTACAAGGTTAGCTTCAGTTCTACAAAGTCTACAGCCATCTACAATCAACTACAGCCATCTACAATCAACTACAATTAACAACTCTACGTCGTCTGTATAATCTTCTACACGCACCTACAAGTAGCGGCAGTCTTCATCCCACAACGAATAAATCACTAGAGAAAAGGACAGAGAAAACTTCCACATAGAATAAAGGGAACAAACAAACGAAGAGTGAGACACGATTTACAACTCATCTTCCTCACTCGTCTTCACTCAAGTTACTCATCGCTACTCATTCACTCACCACAGCTACCAGTGTGGGAAGCCGACGTCACCATGTGCTGAGATGACATCACAACGCGAGTCTGCCATGCCAAGCAACGTGTGACTGACACCAGGCACTTCTCACCCACTACTCATTACTCATTATTCACATAGCTCCTACTCATATTCACTTATTTTCACAGTTAAGTTGGAAATTCGACGTTCTATGTTGAGGTTTGCCTGGGACAGCCGTTAACCACTACAAATACCAGGCCATGGAGTTTCCTGAGTAATATCGTCCATCAACACACCACTAGAATTATCAAGAGATCTTCAATCAAACCTGTATTTTCTTCCGAGATCGACTTTTGTATCGACACACCTCTACGATCTGTATCAAGTGGGTAAAATTATACTTGCTCATTTCTTCTCAGTGCTAAAATTAGCTATATTCAACTTATTTAATCATCTAGTTTGCTAGGACATAAATAAACAAGAGGCGTATTTCATAACATCATATCTTAATGACAGGAATATTTTCGCAACCACCCACGTTAATACCAGATGACACACAAATTGCCACAACATCAGACTCACAATTAAGAGACAGCCCACCCATTGTACAACCCACACCACACGTTATAGATAAGGAAACAAATATGGGAGTTTCGGATGATGAGTGGGAAACCCCTTCAGACGTTGAGAGTATCGACTTCGCAGCTGCCTTAAATACGTATGCCAATATACTTAACAGGGTTCACCGGTCCGGTCATACATATTCTACCATTCCCTCACATAACGATAAACTCGTACAAGTTGAATTAACAGGGCAATCATTAAATATGAATCAAAAACAAATACTGCTGATCTAAAAACCACACCTCACGTTTTTGTGTATCACGAGGATAAGACTGCCCCAAAATTCTCTGGCACAGACAAGGATCGCATTGATGTCATTTCATTAATCAGTCAGTGCGAACAAATGTTCATCAAGCGCCACATACTAGATGAACAAGAGAAAATTGCTATTTTTTCATCTTGCATAAGCCAGGAAAGATGTCCAGCAAGCAATTTATTGCGCTCCGATAAGCTACATCGTGCTAGGACATATGATGAATTTAAAACTGAATTTCTGAAGAAATTTTCTGGAGGTATGAACTTCTTGCCAGGTATAATTCCAGAATTACATAAAATTGTAGATCTTGTAAGGAGCACACTACAAACCATGTGCTCAGTGAAATAACTGCTGATGTCTCCACAATCAAGAGAACCCTATTAGCTACTCTGGAGAATTCTAAGTGGATAACAGATGATGGAAAGATGTCCCCAGACCTCGTCGTGGACATCATTGGTTATGTAGCTGCCTTGTGTAAATTACCTGATAGAACCCTTAAGATCGCCAAAACAATCGCGTACATCCCTGGAATGTGCTTACTAGACTTAATGAACGAGGTAGAGATGCAGTGCAGTAAAGCAGGTGTGGTCGACACACATGCACATTCTGGTAGAATCAGGGTACCTGAGACAGTATCAGCTGTGAAAACATCAACACCGACCCCAAACAGAGAACAAAATCGATCGCGACCTGAAATGAGGCAGCCCAAACAAGCAAAGACGCCTAGACCTCGTTCCCACACGCCTTCCTACAGGCAGTTTCATAAGTTTCGCAGCCCGAGCAGGTCTCGCGCTATAAACAACACTTTTTATGGGAAATCACCTCGTAGGTCACAGTCAAGGGATAGGTCCATTCTGTGTCATTACTGTGCAAAACCAGGACACACAAGGTATGAATGCTTTATCAAGGCAAAAGAGGATAATCAAAAGACACAAGGGTTTGGTCCTTACTGTAGGCATCATAGATACCAAGGGCACTGGACTAGTGATTGCAAAACAGTAGAAAAAATTGTGTCTATGTTCAAATCGGGAAGACCAAGTCATGACAAAAAACGAACAAACGTAAAGAAGAACAAGGTTAAACTTCACATAGGAGGCATGTTGGGAAATGAGTGTATCTTGATACCAGCTGTATGTGAGGATCAAAACGTTTCCTTATTTTTAGATACAGGCTCTCCAGTGAACTTAATAACACATGAAGAACTAAATAGAATTCTTAAAAATAAAAGAAAGTAACTTTTCTGGATGAAGCTGATTTAGAATTAAACACAGTAGATGGTCAAGAGATTACAGTAAAAGGTATGATAAGATTAAATCTCAGTTTCACAGAAACTACAAGACCATTCTCTGCATTGTTCTATATCGTTGAAAACTTAGCAATTAAGGCTCATATGTTACTGGGCTTAAGATCCATGAGAACTGAGAACATAACTATACTCCCACAAATGAATGGAATAGACTTTGATAATGAATTTATAGAGGAAATACTTTCAGAGCCCTCACCGATTGGTAGAAGAGAGCCAAAAAGAATTGGTAATATTAAAGGCTTAAACAAACATACACAAACAGATGAGTGTATAGATCCACTTACACCAGCAACCCCATCCTCCAGAATTAGTGACTCAGATAACAGTACTGATTTATCAATTTTTCCAGCCCATCTCACTAATGATTTGGTTATACCACCTAATTCATACATGAAGGTTACCATAAAGAGCAAATTACGGAATAGTACTGTTCTTGTCTTAGAAGAATTATGTAAAGTAAAAGGATTGTCAGTAGAAAACGCATTATGTCATACGAACGACGAAGGGCTAACTCAGATATTCATTATTAATCACATGAATGGGGAAGTTCAGTTGAAGAAGGGAACTTGCATAGTTAATATTGAAAAATGTTTCGCCCCTGTGAAGGAAATAAATATTGGTGGAGTAACAAGTGAGATAAAATCTACGGATAGAGAAAGAATAAAAGAGAATTTAATTCACTCAGGTGAATTTGACGAAGAAAATGATTTGTTAACCCTGCTGGAAACACACAGGGACACCGTAGCCTTGCCCGGAGAACGATTAGGGTGTACTAACTTGATTAATCACATGATTAATGTGCACCCAGAAACACCACCAATTTTCGTACCAGCTTATCGCATACCACACTCCCAACGTACACTTGCAAATCAGTATGTCGATGAAATGTTAAAGCTTGGAATTATTGAGCCTTCAGTTTCTCCGTGGAACGCTCCCCTTTTCTTTGTGCCCAAGAGAAATGGAGAAATGCGTGCGGTAGTAGATTACCGTAAACTAAATAATCACACCATCCCAGACAGATTTCCCATGCCATTGCTAAGTGATGTTCTACAGAATATTGGTCCTGAGAATAATATATTCTCGACCATCGATCTCCTAAACGGATACTATCAGATTCCGGTATCTCAGGAGTCACGTAAATACACTGCCTTTTCAACAAACAGAGGCCATTATCAATATACAAGAATGCCAATGGGACTGAGGACAGCCCGGGGGGGGTTCCAGCGTCTTATGAATTACGTATTGTCCGGAATTTTAGGACAAGGAATATTTGTTTATCTTGACGATATTATTATCGCAACGAAGAATATTAAGGATCATCTCAGGAAATTAGACTTACTCTTACAAAAGCTTAGTGATGCTGGATTAAAAATTAAACTTTCTAAATGCAAATTTTGCTTTAAGGAAATAAATTTCTTAGGCCACAAATTAAGTTCTGATGGTATTCACACCACTGATGACAAAATACAGGCAGTGAGAGATTTTCCTGAACCCACTACGACTGACGAAGTTAGACAATTTTTAGGTCTGGCTGGGTACTATAGGTCCTTCGTACCACAGTTCTCTCATATAGCCTTCCCTCTATTCCAACTACTCAAAAAAGATGCTGTATTCCAATGGGAAGAAGAACAAAAAGGGCATTTAACAATCTAAAAATTAAACTAACGAATGCACCTTGTTTAGCATATCCAGATTACACGAAATCATTTCTTATTTGTACAGACGCATCAGTTAAAGGATTAGGGGCTGTACTGATGCAGGAAGATAAAAGAGGAAAGAATCAACCAATTGCATTTGCCAGCAGACAAACAAGAGGTGCGGAGAAAAATTATAGCACTACAGACTTAGAGGCACTTGCAGTGATTTTTGCATTACAAAAGTTTCGAGATTTGGTATATGGTTACGAAATCCACTTATTCACCGACCATAAACCACTGGTGGGTATGTTTAAAGAAAAACTCCTTTCTGGGAGGAGAGCAAGATGGAAATGTACAGTTGAAAACTACAATGTACAAATACATTATATACAAGGTAAAATGAATATAGTAGCTGACGCATTATCTAGGAACCCGAACACAATTCAGGTTGCGGCGTTAGATCTCAAAGGAAATATCCCAAACCACGAGGATATCGCAAAGGCACAAAGACTTGACCCAGTATGGTCAAAAGTAATATACAAGTTAGAAAGTGGAGATGACATACAATTACCCAAACTGCATGTCCCACTTGAACAATTCACAATGGTCAATAATACATTATACAAAATTAACTCTAAACAACCAAAACGCCAAAGAAATACTAACCAGTTGGTAGTACCTAATGACATGATACCCCAAGTATTACGAATGATACACGACAGCCCACATGCAGGACACCCTGGAAAGGATAAGACATTCAACCAAGCCCAGCTATTATATTACTGGCCTTCATTACGAAGAGATATACACAATCATATAGACAGATGCGAATCATGTGCGAAACACAAAGGATACCCAATCACACCTGCACCGATGGGTAACTACCCAGTACCACATCAACCATGGGACGTTGTCGCTGTTGATTTACTCAAGATGCCATTATCATACAATAATAACCTATACTTATTCGTAGCAACGGATCATTTTTCCCGTTATGTCATTTTAGCTCCAATTAAAGATAAGACAGCAGAGACAGTAGCAAAGGCAATAACAGATAATGTAATATGTCGCTTTACTACCCCAAAGGTATTAATAAGTGATAATGGAGGAGAATTTAATTCTGAGATCTTACAAGAAATATGTAAACAATACAACATTAAAAAGGTTAACGTTTTGGCCTATCACCCAGCATCGAATGGGTTGGTAGAGAGACAAAATAAAAAGGTATTAGATGTGCTACGACACATTCTCAGTGAAAATTATGCAAGCTGGGATGATTGGATTCCCACAGTAGAGGCCTCCATTAATGGGTCTATAAATAAATCCATTGGTGACACACCACATTTCATTATATATGGCACAGATAAAAAATTACCATATGAGCTCCTAGAAGGTGACAGCATGCCTATATACAATTACGATGATTACTCTAAACTCCGTTTACGTGAATTCCAGGACATACACAAAAGAGTGCAAAAACAATTAACGATGTCCAAGGAAGAAATGACGGAGGCATTTAACAAAAAGGCAAAAGATTCACCTATCAGCTTAGGAGACATTGTTTACGGAGTCATTCATACGAGAGACAATAAATTATCCCTAAATTTGAGGGCCCATACAGAGTAATTAACATAAAGGCAAACAAAGTTTTAATTAAGTCACTTTCAAGTGGCGAGGAAAAACAAGTTCATATTGACCATTTAAGAAAACGAGTTTCAAGGGAATTATCACATAATTATTCAGCCTCGGATACAACCGAACAGGTGCACGTACCTCAAGAAACCAAGCAAGAACACAACAATGATTACAAAAAAGAAATTAAAGGTCATATACCAAACAATCGAACATAGGTGCAACTATTCCAATGAAATCTACAGTACATCATTTACGAGAATTAAATATCGATTTAAACTCTTTCTATAAATGAAATAACAGCCAACCGTAACGCACATCATCACTATCATCAACCACAGCTTTATAGGAAATTAATAGATTTTTTTTTTTTTTTTTAGGTAGGTTACGATGAAGGGACTTATGCTATGGATTCTCCTATACATAGTAAGGGTATATGCGCACCTAGACCCCAAGCATATAGTACGACAAGGATGCCTCATAGCTCCAACGGCCACGACTACAATCGTCAAGGACGTCATGAGTACTGAAATAAGTCTAGATTACTTGTATGACTTACCTACTTATATAGAAAGACTTGCGACGCCGATGCGAACTCTGGACTTCAAGATAGGGAATTATGTTTCACAATCACATATCACCAAGGAAGTGGATGAAATGGTGAAGTTAGCGAAATGGAAACTAGAACAGGCGAAGTCAACTATGCTCGTCATGATCCAAGATCTCCCATCTTATGGAACAGAGGTGCTGAGCGACAGGAACAACATCACACGTACTCGCCAAAAGCGCGGTTTGTTCGATCTGGGCGGCGCAATTCTTGGGAACATCTTTGGATTGGCTACAGAGGATGACCTTAAAGAAATAAACAAAAAATTTAATAAGATAGCTCAGGTACTAACATACCAAGATAAATTCATCACAGGACAGAACTTCGGCAATGAAAATAATTGTGAAAAATCTGAAACAAGCAGAAAACGTAGCTCTCGAGAGTATAGATAAAATAAATGACTTGGAGGGTAACGTTACCCTTTTCCAGCACTTCTCCATCATCACAGAACATATTGACACGATTCTACTACAATTAGAGAACACTAGAGATCATTTCAGGGCACTTATGCAAGGAATTTCGAATGCTGGTGATGGCAAGATCACAAATGACTTACTCCCAGTTCATGAGCTACGTCAGATAGTTAGTCAAGGCATACATACACATAAATTGAAGCCATTGTTCCGCAGTAGGGAATTTATGCAATATTACCCTTACTTGGAAGCAACACTAACACCAACATCTGTGATAGTTCATGTACCATTCATCACGGAAGACCTGTTCACAGTATACCAAATACACCCCTTCCCCTATAGAAACAACAACACTTTAGTCATCATCAACATCAACACAGACACCGAACTCATCATGGTCTCCAAGAGCAGAGACACTGTCACTTTCGCAAGTGAGTCAACGATTGAGCGAAAGTGCACTTTATCCTTACATGCTGTTCATCTTTGTCCTGCGTACATTTTCACGTTTCAGCCTACTGATACGGTCCCTTGTGAAATGGCTGTCATCAGCAATAACAATATTCATCATCATTGCAACTTCACTTTTGCTCCAGATAAACTTGTACACCATCAACGCATTGGACACTCGCAGTTTTTATTTCCCTCATAACACATCAGTTTACATAGTCTGTCCAGATATACCACCATCTCATACATCAGCCTCAGGATTATACATAGCACCAGACTACTGTGCGGTATTTACACCATCCATGTCTACTTTTTCCACCATCAATCACTACGCCATTATCAACCATACACACAAACATTTCCACCCACTGCCTGATATGGACTTAAACATGAGCACAAGTATTAAGCTGACTTCACCTAAGTTTGAAACTATGCAGCTGATCAATGAAACAATGAAGCCCTGGGAAGATTTGAGTTTGAGTATGTTCAACCCATATTATGTGTATAGCCAAGCACCTTCTGTCTTTATAATTATCTGCATTGTGGTTGCAGTATTGCTGTTGGCCATGCACAGAATGCATGCAAGAATTGCTAATTTGGAGTCATTGTTTAGTGGGGGGAGAGTTAACATCACAGTTAACCACCCTGAATGAAGTGTATATATTTTGTATATAGTATTAATTATATATAAACAAAAAAAAAAAAAAATAATAATAATAATAATAATATTAATAACACAAAGAAGAATGACCCATATATGGCAGACCAGTACCATTATCTTTAAATGAAATATTAATAACTCTTACAATAATCTTAATTTTAAACTATTTTTATTCTTGCATGTATGCATTTCACTATAATAACCCAAGTACATACTGTATTACAGTTAAATAATTTACTTTAATGCATTTATTCCAATATGTATTCAACTTATTTAAAATGTAATATTACTGAATAATCACTATTTACTATGAATAATATATGTATACAATATTCATACAATTATGTTACTTTACAATATTATGTATTTCACTTAATTAGCTTATAAGTTCATTATAATGTGTATGTAGTATGTATTAATATATTATAACTATTAAATGTCGATGGTACGTCATTTTCGCGCGGCCGAGCAAATATAGGACTACATAATAGATAGATAGATAAATAGATAGATAGAGAGACAGATAGAAGCAGGAAGTCAAATGATGAGAAGGTGTTGTGTTTGCGAGAAGCGAGCAGCGCTAAACGCTTACACGGAGGAAAGCTGACGACAGCGGCCAGTAAGGAGATGATTCAGTTAGCTGTCAGCAGTCCTCTCGTGAGAAAGTTCTGTTGCCATGAGGAACATACGTGACACACACACCCTACTACACGAGATGTTAGGAAAGAGAGTTTAGAAGGAGACAAGCGACCCTAGAGAGAGGTCGAGACGGAGATTAGTCTTAGAACAGAGAGAGAGAGAGATAGCGAGACAGGGAGGTAGCTACCCAGGACTTATACTATTATACCTGTTTAATATTTCCAAGACAAATAAAAATAGTCCCATACTATTCTTTACCTCTCCCGTCACTACATGACATCTGGTGGGGAAACTACTACAAGATATAAAAGCCGCTCGACCACAAGTCTAAAATATACTTCTCTACAAGTAACTACAAAGTCTTTATGACACCTATGCAGACGACATAACACTTACATGTATACACCAAAATGCAAACACAGCCGCACACATCCTCCAACCTTACCTCAATGCAGTACATGAATGGTTTGCCACAAACACACTCAACATAGCCCCAGTCAAATCTACAGTGACCCTTCTCACAAACTGGACAGCAGAACATAGTCACATTCCACACCTCACCATAAACAACACACACACACACACACACACACACACACACACACACACACACACACACACACACACACACACACACACACACACACACACACACACACACACACACACACACACACACACACACACACACACACACACACACACACACACACACACACACACACACACACACACACACACACACACACACACACACACACACACACGGACAAACAGCCGAAGAGAGCAGACGTCCCAGCCATCGCTGCTAACCTTAAGTAGTTTCAGGAATTTTGTCTGTCCTGTCTCCTAAGGTCTTGTTTTAAATTTAAAATAATGAGAGTTAATAGACCACCAAAAATGTAAAGATTTATTGGCTAGACTGTACATGAATGTTTTTAGTTTTTTTCGGTAACAGCTGTTTTGGTATTTAACCGAAGTCAAACTGGCCGAAAATGTAAACAATGAGGGACTAGAATTTCAAGGATTTGATGCAAATACCAATGTTATAGACCTGGTTAAAACATTAATTATGAGGATTAGTGAACTTGAAAAGAAAGTAGAGAATCTAGTGATAAAGGATGTGTCCGTAAATACGGAAACTACCATACAGAGTCTGATCCAATCCAATGAAACAGCGAATGAAGAGATTAGGAATTTGAAGCGGGAAAATGTTGAATTGAGGAGGAAACTAGAAGAGAGTACTAATAAAACAGAGAAGGTGAGTAATGTATTAGAAGAACATAAGGCAAAGTGGGCACATGTAGAAGAAGAACAGAGAGAAGTGGTCAGCTTAAGAGAGATCATCCAGGAAGAAAGGGAAATGAACAAGAAAGAAATGGAAGAAAATGTAGTGAAAATACTGAAGAAAAAAGAGAAAATAGTGAGAGAAACTGTAGAAAGGAGCAGATGTGTGGTAGTATTTGGAAACAGGGAAGAGGAAGAAAAGGTTAGGTTCGTAAGACTTGAGAGAGACACGAACCTGGTGAGAGGAATATTAGGCAAGATTGACCCCGAAGGAGACAAGTGGGTAAAAGAAATTGAGGAAGTGAGGAGGATAGGGCCTTATAAGAAAGGGGAAACAAGACCAATGAGAGTCAAGTTTACATCAGAAAGTGTAATAATGAGATACTTAAAGTGACCTGGAAATTAAGCAAAGAGGCGGGGATGGAAAATATTATAATAAGAAAAGATCTGAATGAAGAAGAAAGAGAAGTTTTAAAATCATTAAAGGAAGAAGTAAAGGAAAAAAATGATAAGAGGACATAGGAAGAATGTAATACTTTTTTTTTGGAGAGTATTGGATATGAAAGTAAGGAAATGGTATTTAAGGAAATAGAAGTGAAGGAAACTAAGGGGGATGGTTGTGAAAGATCAGAAGTTGAGGAAGTGGTACAGACAAAGAGTAAGAGAGAAGAGGGTATTAAAAACGTCAAAAATAATTTGAAGGTGATATATACTAATGTTGATGGTTTCATATCGACAAGGATCGAAATTAACGATTTCTTGAGAGAACATGAACCTGATGTCATGTGCTTTGTAGAGACCAAATGAAGAGAAGATATTGATGTTCATTTGGGAGATGGTAAATACAAACTGTGGAGAAAAGACAGAAAAGAAAAAAAGGGAGGAGGAGTGATGATAGCAGTGAAGAACAACATAAATGTAGATACTGTGGAAATGGGAGAAGGCAGGGCTGAAGTGATATATATGAAATTAGAAACTGGAGAGAATGTTAAGAGAGATATGGCGGTAGTGTATGTTCCCCCAAAGACAAGAGCATGGAAGGATGACGAATACCATGAGATGTTGTCAGATATTGCTAGCTATTTGCAAAAAATAATTGAGAAAAGCAATAATATAATTTTGGTGGGTGACTTTAATTGCAAAGAGGTGAACTGGGAGGAATGGTATTCGGGAGGTGGCGAGGATTCGTGGGGCACTATATTATTAAATATGATAATGAATAATGTGATGACGCAGTGGGTCAAAGAAGAGACACGGTTTCGAGGTGAGGACACACCAGCAAGGTTAGATTTACTGTTCACCAAAGAACCCGATGTAATAGAATCATTGGAATATCTCTGTCCTTTGGGAAAAAGTAATCACGTGGTCATTGAGTTCCAGATGTTAATCGGAAATGTCGAGCCAAGAGACGAGCTTCATAGACAGGGAAGATACAACTTTGGGAAAGCAAATATTACAGGATTGAGAAACTTTTTTGAAAATGCAGATTGGAGAAAATTCAGAGAAACAAGAGAGATACAGAGGAAGTGGGATATCTTTCTAGACCTCTATAATTTGGGAGTGGAAAAATTTGTACCAAGAGTAAGAGGGAAAGAAAACAGGAAAAAGGAGTGGTTTAATAGAAGGTGTATGATAGCAAAAGACGAGAGAGATAAGGCGTGGAACAATTGGAGAAAGAGAGGTAACAACAGAACAAAGGAAGAATATAAAAGAACAAGAAATGAATACACAAGAATACGTAGAGAAGAAGAAAGGAATTTTGAAAAAGGTATAATTGACAAATGCAAGGATGAACCGAAACTGTTTTATAGATTTGTTAATGGCAAACTGAAACAAAAGGAAGGAATCACCAAAGTGAAAGTAGAAGGAGAGGTCTTTAACCATTTAACCACGGGTGTCATTCCAGAATGACATTGCAAAAACTCGACCAAACCGCGGGTGTCATTCTCGAATGTTTGTGAATATTTTGAATACCCCGCGTTTTTTCCGTGCGCCAATTGTTTCAAGGGAGAGTAGCTATTAAGTTCTTTCACTCCAGCCGACCCCCACCTCCCTCCTCCCCCCCCTGGGGCCCCACCTCCCACCCCCTGGGCCCCCCACCCCACCCTGGACCAAACACGCATCAGTATCTGTCCAGCTGTGTGAGTGACAACACTGCTGATATGGCAGTGAAGTGCAGGCAATTACAGTGCTTTTTACCTGCCTCAGTGAACACAGAGTGGGTGTTTATTGTATGTGCAGTGTTCATATATGTTTATAGTATTATTATCAGAATGAGGTTGGCATTTGGTAATGGTGTGTGAGCGAAAAATAGTGATTAAAACACCGCTGATGTGGCAGTGAAGTGCGGGTAATTTCAGTGCCTTTTACCTGCCTCAGTGAACACAGAGTGGGTGTTTATCGTATGTGCAGTGTTCATATATGTTTATAGTATTATTATCAGAATGAGGTTGGCATTTGATAATGGTGTATGAGCGAAGGTAATGGTGTGTGAGCGAAAAATAGTGATTTTAGATAGCTCACTTCTAATGGCACTGCCCATCCAGTGATAGTCAAAGAAATCATGAAACCTACATCATTGCAAAGCCGAAGGTTAGTACTTTCTAATGGTACCTTATTTTTCGCGCTAGATTTATTCTGTGCAGAGTTATAAAGGTTTAAAGTTTGTTTACATTTTGGTCGAAACCCCCGTGGGAGAGGCCAGTCGGGGCAAATCAATGCCCGCGGTTAAAGGGTTAAGGATGCGGCAATGCAAGCAAAAATAATGAACAAACGTTTCCAGTCAGTTTTCACTAAAGAAAAGGAGCTTGTTGAAGGGGAGGGAGTGATTAGAAGTGTTCCGGTGATGAAAGATATAAAAGTGGAGGTACAGGAAGTGTATAAATTACTGGAAACTCAAGATGTAAGGAAAGCCCCAGGACCTGATGGAATTTCTAATTGGGTACTGAAGGAATGCAGAGAACAACTGGCGGATAAAATTCACAGCTTAATCGTATGCTCACTGGAAGAGGGGAAAGTGCCAAAAGAATGGAAGAGGGCAAATGTGGTACCAATTTACAAGGGGGGAAACAGGGAAGAACCCCTGAATTATAGACCAGTGTCTCTAACTAGCATGGTCGCAAAATTGTGTGAGAGAATCCTGAAAGACAGATGGATAAAATATCTGGAAGAGATGAATATTTTGGCTGAATGTCAGTTTTGATTCAGAAGTGGAAGGTCATGTGTTTCTAACTTGTTGAGCTTTTACTCAACAGCGATTGATGTGGTACAGGAGAGAGATGGTTGGGTGGATTGTGTGTACTTAGAGAAGGCCTTTGACAAGGTACCTCATAAGAGACTAATGTGGAAACTAGAATATATAGGAGGACTAAAGGGGAAACTTCTGGAATGGATGAGAGACTTTTTGAGAGACAGACAAATGAGGACAGTAATAAAGGAAAAGATGTCTGGATGGAGGGAAGTAACAAGTGGAGTCCTTCAAGGCTCAGTGTTGGCGCCAGTAATGTTCCTGATTTACGTAAATGATATTGTAGATGGAGTGAAAAGTTATGCAAGTCTGTTTGCTGATGATGTAAAGATCTTGAGGAAGATAGAGGTTGAGGAGGATTGTAAAATACTGCTGGACGACTTGGATAGGATACACAATTGCAGCCGGACGTGGGAAATGAAATGTAATGTAAAGAAATGTAAAATATTGGAAATGGATAAAAGTACCAGGAGACCATCACTGAATTATTTTTTGGGTAATAAATTAATCACAAAAAGGAGAGAAGAGAAAGATTTGGGAGTGCTGGTCCAAGATAGTTTGTCACCAGAAAAGCACATTAACAAGATAGTTGGAGAGACTTATAAACTCTTGACTAACATAAGAGTAGCATTTCATTATATGGATGAGGAAATGATGAAAAAATTGATAGTGGCCATGATCCGCCCCAGGTTAGAATATGCAGCGGTAGTGTGGTCCCCACACAAAAAGAAAGATATAAACAAGATTGAGAGAATACAAAGAACAGCAGCCAAGATGGTCCCCAGTCTGACAGACCTGTCATACAGAGAGAGGCTGGAAAAACTGGATTTGCCTTCGTTAGAGGAAAGGAGAAAGAGGGGAGACATGATTGCGGTGTTCAGGACCATGGTGGGAGTAGATAAACTTGACAAAGAAGATCTGTTTGTATGGGATAAGAGAGCAACAAGAGGACACGGAATGAATTGAAAAAGTCAAGCTGCTTGAAGGATATCAAGAAATATAGCTTTCCTTACAGAAGTATAGACTTATGGAATAGCCTGGACAAAGAGATCGTCCAGTCTAAAAACTTAAATGAGTTTAAAACTAAATTCAACTTATTGAGAAACAGCGACGGAAACCTACGAGCATAGTACATTCCGTGTATATCACAATTAGGTATATTAGGTAAATACTTAAATATTTGGAATGACTTAGACAAAGAGGTGGTGCATGAGAAAAACATTCATGTGTGTAAAGGTAGACTTGATAAATGTGGATATGGAGACAGGACAAGACGAGCATTGCTTAATTCCTGTATACTACAAATAGGTAAATACACACACACACACACACACACACACACACACAGGGATTCAATCGAGGCGGACGTGTGACATCGGCGCTCCGTACCGGACCAACACGGCCAGTGGCATTACCTAAATTAGTACAGTACAATCCCAGCTATCCGGTATCCAGAGAAACGAAATACTGTACTGTACTCAGAAAACGGGAAAATTCAAAGGGTGGTATAAATGTCAGTAAGTTTATAACTGTACGCCAATTTGAATGGACCGCCAAACCGCCGTTTGATCGTGTCATGCGAAGGTGGGTGAAGTCAGACAAAGCGAGGTGAAGGCATTTCCGGCTAATGTAAATCCCTAGCATATCCTCTTAACCACCCCTCCTCTTCCCCTCTTTCCCCTACTTGAATTCAGTCATCCTCCACACCCTCCAAAAATCACCAGTCTGTTTTTTGCCACCATACAGTAAACAAGCTCTCTTGCTATTGTGTTCCTCCGATAGACGGTAATTTGTACACTCCAAAATGCCTAAAGTGCAAACTAAACGTAAGCGTATCGTGCTTACCTTGAAACAGAAGCTGGACATATGCAACTGACTTGAAATAGGCGAACATTATAAAACACTAATGACTGAATATAAATGTTAATAGGAATGAAAGTTTACTTTGTTGGAAGAAAAATAAATAAATAATATGCCTGCATTTCATACATACATCATTTATTTTATTTCTTGCAAAATAGCTGAGTGGCGGGTGAGGGGTGGAGTGATGGAGGTCAGGTGGGGAAGAAGAAGAACAGTCGGGGTCAGAGAAACGTAAACAAAACTAACGTGGGGGCACAGGTGTCGTGATAATTCTACAGTGCAGTCTTAACACATCATCAGTTCACTAATAAATGTTCAAGCTTTTATTTCTTTATTTTATTTTTCAATTTTTATGAGTACAGTACATATAATGAATACAGTAATTCGGTAAACAATGGACTGGTGCAATTTGCAGTACTGCAAATTGCTAGACAATTCACGCACGTGCGTTATGACCATGGTGTGTGTTTACAAGGCAGTTTTTCAGGCGGAATCTCTTAGTGTAACCCCTAATGTGACTGGTGAGTACCTGAACTGTATTTACTGCTGTGATAGCCTTTGTATAGATTTGACTTGAAAATCAGAAATACGGGAAATATCTGTAACCGGGAAGGTAAATTCCCCAAACCACCCGGTTAACTGGGATTGTACTGTATCTTTGTATGAGTGAAGCTCTGTACCAGGTTAGACTAAATGATTTTCATTATTAAAAGGAAAAAAATAATAAGTTTAAACAAGACTTGTTCAAACAGGATAGACAACCAAGACCAAAGAATACGCTGAGTCATCTGAGGTTTGTTTAGACTACAACAACACGGGTATTGTAAGTACATACTCTGCACTTTTAGTATTGCAAAATGGATACATACTTTAGTAAAGCAAATTTGGAAAAGAAAAGGGATAAAGGTAAAAAGCAAAATGATGATCTCTACCAAGAACTGGTTGAAGTGGACACTCACAGTAGACTGGTTGAACGTGTAAACAAACTAGAAATGGCTTTCAAAAATGAAATTGATGAAATAAAGAAGCAGATGCACTTGCAAAAGGAAGAAATAGAAAAACTAGGAAGGGAGGCCAATAAGAAAGACACAACCATCAGTGAACTAACAGTGGAATTAAGTACGCTTTAGGAAGAAAGTGAGTGAAATGGCAAGTACAGTAGTCAATCACGAGAGTGTTATGGAAGAGTTCAAAAATGACACAGAGACAATTAGGCAAGTAAGCGGTCTTATTGACCAGAGCAGTGGTATTGAGAAGATAACACAGGTGAATGAAGCTGTGCAAAGCTACAAAAATGATGTGGAAACCACGTATGCTGAAATGGTGAAAGTAAAGAAAGACTTAGAAACAAGGGTGGAGGAAAAAAGCATTCAAACGGAAGTGAAAAGAATAATCTAAAACAATCCGAAGTTAGTCAGAGATTCATTCATTCATTCATTGCCAGACGCCATGTATCCCACACGGGGTGGCCAAGGGCTTAGAGTTAATTGTTTTACAGGGAGGGGCACTAATCCTCCACCAACCCCACTTGACACGTAGGGATGCCAACAGCATCTGGTGTTCCCAGGCGGTCACCCATCCAAGTACTAACCAGACCCAACGTTGCTTAACTTCGCTGATCGGACGGGAAGCGGTGTACTCAGCGTGGTATAGTCAGAGATTCAGTAGATGTAAACAAATCTATAGTAATCACTGGTATAGAAGAGGAAGAAGTAAAAAAACAAGATCACAAGAGACAAAAAGGAGATGGCAAATGTAATGAGCTTACTGAAAGAAGTATCGGAAGAAATCTGTAGTAAAGACATAGAGGAACACAAAAGGTTAGGGAAATATGAGAAAAGCAAGACAAGACCTCCAAAGGTGACTTTCCAGAGTGTAAACACTGTGGAGGAGATACTAAAAAATGCAAAGAATCTTACGGAAAAAGAGGAGTTCAAAAATGTATGGATAAAAAGATGCCTAACACAAGAAGAACTGGAATTACTGAAAGAGAAAAGGGAGGAAGCAAAAACAAAAAATGAGGGAAGATCAGAAGAGGAGAAGAAGAAATTTTTTTTTACAAAGTAATAGGATTACAGGTACGAAAGAGGTACACAAACAGGATGGAAGAAAAAGGGGGAAGGTAGTAGAACCATGTCATGACAAGTATATAAACAAGATGATAAAGTTGATGTACTCAAATGTGGATGGAATGGTATCTAAATTACTAGAGATAAATGATTATGTCAGAGAAAATGAACCACAAATAATATGCCTAACAGAAACAAAATTAACACCAAGGATATCCAATGACATACTAAACTTAGAGGAATACAATATATGGAGAAGACACAGAAATTTAAAAAAAGGAGGAGGAATTATAATATTAACTAAGAAAAATCTAAAAGTTAATGAAATAAAACTAGATATACCATCACAAGTAGAACTGATTGCAGTATAGATCAACACATCTGAAGGTAAATTAATTGTAGCCAATTTGTACATGCCACCCAGATCAGACAAATGGGAAACAGATGAATATGAGGACCTGGCAGAGAGTACAATTCAGAGTTTAAGATCATTACTACATAAAATGGAAGAGAAATCAGAATTAATTATACTAACTGGGGATTTCGATACAAATATAAACTGGAATACTCTAGATATAGTTAGCCAAGAAAGCTGTTGGGACCAAAAGCTCCTAGATATCGTACAAGAGTTCTTCCTAACGCAACATGTGAGGGAAACCACCAGAAAAAGAGGACTTGATGTACCTTCAGTGCTAGATCTAATATTTACTAGGCAAGAAAATGATATTGACAGTTTAATATATCACCCTCCATTCGGCAAAAGCAATCATGCAGTACTAAATTATAACTTCAGGATAGCATATGACATAGTAAACAGCAATGAGAGTTACAAATAGAGCCTAAACTATAAAAAGGGAAATTATCAAGACCTAAAGAAGTATTTCTTAGAAGTTGATTGGGAAAATGAGCTTAGAGGACAAGATTTAAATGCTATATATAAAAAATTCTGTGAATTTTATGAAATAGGAGTCCAGAAGTACATCCCACAGCACAAAGAAGCAAATAAGAAAATACAGAAATGGTTCAATACAGAATGTAAAAAATCAAAAGAAAGAAGAGATTTGTTGTGGAATAGATACAGAAGACATAATAGTGAAAGGGCGTATAATAATTACAAACAGGCAAGAAATGATTATACAAGAATAAGGAGGGAAGCCCAAAAACAGTTTGAGGAGGATATAATAAATAAAAGCAGTGATCAATCAAAGCTGTTTTACAGCTATATCATAAGCAAAACCAAAGTAAAAGATATAATACAATCCATTACGGATGAAGGAATCACTTATACACAAGAGAAAGATATTTGTGAAACACTAAATAAGAATTTCCAATTAGTTTTTACAGAAGAAAAAAATTTTGAGAGGGACTATGTGGAACACGCATGTCCACACATACTACCAGATATACAAATAGCAGAAAAAGTAATACAGGAGGAGTTAAGTAGATTAGACAGAGGAAAAGCAAGTGGTCCTGATGAAATTTCATGTTGGGTACTACGAGAATGTGCAAAGGAGTTAAGTAAACCATTATTTTTAATTATCAAGAAATCCTTGAGTCAAGGTAAACTACCTGATATTTGGAAAAAAGCAAATATTGTCCCCTTATTCAGGAAAGGAAATAGACAAAATCCGTTCAACTACCGACCAGTATCACTGACCAGTGTTGTAAGCAAGGTATTAGAAAAGCTTATAAGAAAAGCTTGGGTAAATCATCTAAAAGAACACAATATGATAACAGAAAGACAGTTTGGTTTCAGAAAAGGAAAATCATGTGTTACTAATCTGTTGAGCTACTATGACAGAGTAACAAACACAATACAGGAAAGGGAAGGATGGGTGGACAGTATCTATTTAGATTTCAAGAAAGCTTTTGACACAGTACCACACCAAAGACTTTTATGGAAACTATACCATCAAGGAGGAATTCGAGGCAAACTGTTTTGTTGGATGCAAGACTTTCTCATAAAAAGAGAAATGAGGACAGTACTAAGAGGAAACTACTCATCATGGAAAGAAGTGACTAGTGGAGTACCACAGGGTTCAGTGCTGGTACCAATCATGTTTTTAGTGTATATAAATGATATAAACAGTAACACTGGAAATGAGAGCTATCTGAATATGTTTGCAGATGATACAAAAATCTATCTATCTATCTATCTATAGCCCGACGCCCTAATCCCGCAAAGGGTGGCCGCAGACAAAACGCCTCGAAGTCACTCTGTCACCCACCATTTGACTCCCCTCCCCCCAACTCACCCCCCCCTCCCTCATATACCTCTCAACTCCATCCCTCCACCTCATCCTCGGTCTACCCCTCCCTCTCCCTCCCTCCACCTCACCTACATACACCCTCTTAGTCAGTCTTTCATTCTCCATCCTCTCCACATGTCCAAACCACCTCAGTGTATTTCTCTTAATCTTTTCAACCACATCCACATCTACCCCACAACGTTCCTTCACTTCTTCATTCGTCAACCTGTCCCTCCACGTCACTCCACATGCTCCTCTCAAGTAACTCATTTCCACTGCTCTCACTCTTGACTTGTTCCCCTCTTGCAAGGTCCACGTCTCGCTTCCATACGTCAGGGTAGGGATCACAATACCATCATGCAGTGACTTCTTAACTTCCATACTCACCTCCCTATTTCTCATCACTGCTTTCAGTGTGCCAACAACCTTCCTTCCCTGCTGTACCCTTTCACGTACTTCATCCCCCAAAGTTCCATCCTTACTCATCACACTACCCAAGTACTTGAATGCATTCACATTCTCCATATCCTCACCATCCAACCTCACTGCACACTCTGTGACTTCATTCCTCTCAAACACCATAACTTTACTTTTGTTTACATTAACTTTCAGCTTCCTCCTCCTACACACTGTCCCAAATTCATTCACCAAACCTTGCAACTCCCATTCATCTTCACTCAACAATACTGTATCATCAGCAAACAGCAACACCGGAAGCTTCCAAATCTCACCCTCATTCATTAGGGCCACCCCCACATCCACTGCCCTACCTTGTACCTCCTTTACATGATACAAAAATACGAAGGAGAATTACTAACACAGACTCTTGTAAAGAGCTACAAGAAGAATTAAATAAACTTCATGAATGGAGTAGTACATGGCAAATGGAATTCAATGTGGACAAGTGTCATGTAATCAAGTTTGGTACAAGTGGAAAAAGACCTGATTGGGATTATAAATTAGGAAATAAAACCCTATACACATCAGAAAGAGAGAAAGACCTAGGTGTGATTATCAATAACAGACTATCTCCGGCTGACCACATCAGTGAGAAGGTACGGAACATATATACACTGCTTCCAAATATGAGAATAGCATTCACATACATAAATAAAGACATGCTAAGAAGGATAATAACATCATTCATTAGACCAACCCTGGAATATGCATCAGTAGTCTGGAGTCCTCATCTCAAAAAGCATATAGACAAGATTAAAAAATCAGAGAAATTACCAATATGCCGGGAAT
Organism: Coenobita brevimanus; assembly: GCF_032717465.1. NCBI lineage: Eukaryota > Metazoa > Arthropoda > Malacostraca > Decapoda > Coenobitidae > Coenobita > Coenobita brevimanus. Next base: position 12,475,539 of record NC_137063.1, read on the forward strand.
CGAACCCGAGACTCTCAGGTGAGAGCCTGGCTCTCACCTGAGAGTCTCGGGTTCGATTCCCGGCATATTGGTAATTTCTCTGATGATTTTTCCTGTGTAAAAAATACAGGTTCTCTCTTCAAGATTAAAAAAGTTCAAAGGGCTGCTACAAGATGGATACCAAGCTTAAGGGACCTAAGCTACGAAGAAAGATTAAATAAACTGAATCTACCAACACTACAGGAGAGAAGGAAAAGAGGTGACATGATAATGCTATATAAGTGGATATCAGGGAAGGAGAAAATAGACATAAATGATTACTTAACATATGGAGAAGCATCAGCAAGAGGACACTGCAAAAAACTGCATAAGAAGAGAGGTGATAAAGACGTAAGGAAATTCAGTTTCCTAAACAGAGCAATTGATCAATGGAATGCACTACCGAATGAAATAGTGTGTGCCAAAACAATTCACAAATTTAAGGATATGTACGATAAATATGGTTTAAGACACGGGACAGTACGAGCTTGACTCATTCCTGTAAAGATACAATTAGGTAAGAACAATTAGGTAAGCTGTTGGGACCAAAAGCTCCTGGATCTCGTACAAGAGTTTTTCCTAACACAACATGTGAGGGAATCCACTAGAAAAAGAGGACTTGATGTACCTTCAGTGCTAGATCTAATATTTACTAGGCAAGAAAATGACATTGACAGTTTAATATATCACCCTCCACTCGGCAAAAGCGATCATGCAGTACTAAATTATAAATTCAGGATAGCATATGACATAGTAAACAACAATGAGAGTTACAAAAAGAGACTAAACTATAAAAAGGGAAATTATCAAGACCTAAAGAAGTATTTCTTAGAAGTTGATTGGGAAAATGAGCTTAGAGGACAAGATTTAAATGCTGTATATAAAAAATTTTGTGAATTTTATGAAATAGGAGTCCAGAAGTACATCCCACAGCACAAAGAAGCAGATAAGAAAATACAGAAATGGTTCAATACAGAATGTAAAAAATCTAAAGAAAGAAGAGATTTGTTGTGGAATAGATACAGAAGACACAATAGTGAAAGGGCGTATAATAATTACAAACAGGCTAGAAACGACTATACAAGAATAAGGAGGGAAGCCCAAAAACAGTTTGAGGAGGATATAATAAATAAAAGTAGTGATCAACCAAAGCTGTTTTACAGCTATATCAGAAGCAAAACCAAAGTAAAAGATATAATACCATCCATCACGGACGAGGGAATCACTTATACACAAGAGAAAGATATCTGTGAAGCACTAAATAAGAATTTCCAATTAGTTTTTACAGAAGAAAAAAATTTTGAGAGGGAATATGTGGAACATGCATGTCCACACATACTACCAGATATACAAATAGCAGAAAAAGTAATACAAGAGGAATTAAGTAGATTAGACAGAGGAAAAGCAAGTGGTCCTGATGAAATTTCATGTTGGGTGTTACGAGAATGTGCAAAGGAGTTAAGTAAACCATTATTTTTAATTTTCAAGAAATCCTTGAGTCAAGGGAAACTACCTGATATTTGGAAAAAAGTAAATATAGTCCCCTTATTCAAGAAAGGAAATAGACAAAATCCTCTCAACTACCGACCAGTATCACTGACCAGTGTTGTAAGCAAGGTATTAGAAAAACTTATAAGAAAAGCTTGGGTAAATCATCTAGAAGAACACAGTATGATAACAGAAAGACAGTTTGGTTTCAGAAAAGGAAAATCATGTGTTACTAATCTGTTGAGCTACTATGACAGAGTAACAAACACAATACAGGAAAGGGAAGGATGGGTGGACAGTATCTATTTAGATTTCAAGAAAGCTTTTGACACAGTACCACACCAAAGACTTTTATGGAAGCTGTACCATCAAGGAGGAATTCGAGGCAAACTGTTTTGTTGGATGCAAGACTTTCTCATAAAAAGAGAAATGAGGACAGTACTAAGAGGAAACCACTCATCATGGAAAGAAGTGACTAGTGGAGTACCAAAGGGTTTGGTGCTGGCACCAATCATGTTTCTAGTGTACATAAATGATATAAACAGTAACACTGGAAATGAGAGCTATCTGAATATGTTTGCAGATGATGCAAAAATACAAAGGAAAATTATTAACACAGACTCTTGTAGGGAGCTACAAGAAGAATTAAATAAACTTCATGAATGGACTAGTACATGGCAAATGGAATTCAATGTGGACAAGTGTCATGTAATCAAGTTTGTTAAAAGTGGAAAAAGACCTGATTGGGATTATAAGTTAGGAAATAAAACCCTATACACATCAGAAAGAGAGAAAGACCTAGGTGTGATTATCAGTAACAGACTATCTCCGGCTGAACACATCAGCGAGATGGTACGGAACATGTATACACTGCTTGCAAATATGAGAATAGCATTCACATACATAAATGAAGACATGCTAAGAAGGATAATAACATCATTCATTAGACCAACCCTGGAATATGCATCAATAGTCTGGAGTCCTCATCTCAAAAAGCATATAGACAAGATTGAAAAAGTTCAAAGGGCCGCTACAAGATGGATACCAAGCTTAAGGGACCTAAGCTACGAAGAAAGACTAAATAAACTGAATCTACCAACACTACAGGAGAGAAGGAAAAGAGGTGACATGATAATGCTATATAAGTGCATATCAGGAAAGGAGAAAATAGACATAAATGATTACTTAACATATGGAGAAGCATCAGCAAGAGGACACTGCAAAAAACTGCATAAGAAGAGAGGTGATAAAGACGTAAGGAAATTCAGTTTCCCAAACAGAGCAATTGATCAATGGAATGCACTACCGAATGAAATAGTGTGTGCCAAAACAATTCACAAATTTAAGGATATGTTCGATAAATATGGTCTAAGACACGGGACAATACGAGCTTGACTCATTCCTGTAAAGATACAATTAGGTAAGAACAATTAGATAAGAACACACACACACACACACACACACTGGAAATGAGAGCTATCTGAATATGTTTGCAGATGATGCAAAAATACATAGGAGAATTACTAACACAGACTCTTGTAAAGAGCTACAAGAAGAAATAAATAAACTTCATGAATGGAGTAGTACATGGCAAATGGAATTCAATGTGGACAAGTGTCTTGTAATCAAGTTTGGTAAAAGTGGAAAAAGACCTGATTGGGATTATAAGTTAGGAATAAAGCCCTATACACATCAGAAAGAGAGAAAGACCTAGGTGTGATTATCAATAACAGACTATCTCCGGCTGGCCACATCAGCGAGAAGGTACGGAACATGTATACACTGCTTGCAAATATGAGAATAGCATTCACATACATAAATGAAGACATGCTAAGAAGGATAATAACATCATTCATTAGACCAACCCTGGAATATGCATCAGTAGTCTGGAGTCCTCATCTCAAAGAGCATATAGACAAGATTGAAAAGGTTCAAAGGGCCGCTACAAGATGGATACCAAGCTTAAGGGACCTAAGCTACGAAGAAAGACTAAATAAACTGAATCTACCAACACTACAGGAGAGGAGGAAAAGAGGTGACATGATAATGCTATATAAGTGGATATCAGGGAAGGAGAAAATAGACATAAATGATTACTTAACATATGGAGAAGCATCAGCAAGAGGGCACTGCAAAAAATTGCATAAGAAGAGAGGTGATAAAGACGTAAGGAAATTAAGTTTCCCAAACAGAGCAATTGATTAATGGAATGCACTACCGAATGAAATAGTGTGTGCCAAAACAATTCACAAATTTAAGGATATGTACGATAAATATGGTTTAAGACACGTAACAGTACGAGCTTGACTAATTCCTGTAAAGATACAATTAGGTAAGAACACAAGAAAATGATATTGACAGTTTACTATATCACCATCCATTTGGCAAAAGCGACCATGCAGTACTGAATTGCAACTTCAGGATAGCATATGACATAGTTAACAGCAATGAAAGTTACAAATAGAGCCTAAACTACAGAAAGGGAAATTATCATGACCTAAAGAAGTATTTCTTAGAAATTGATTGGGAAAATGGGCTTAGAGGACAAGATTTAAATGCTGTCTATAATTGTTCCTCTGTACAAAGGAAAAGGGGAGAGAGAAGTGTGTGGTAACCATAGGGGTATTTGCCTTCTTAGTGTGACTGGTAAAATATATGGTAGAATACTCATTGATAGGGTTAGGCATATGACAGAGGAGCTAGTTGGAGAAGAACAAGGGGGATTTAGGAAGGGAAAAGGGTGTGTAGATCAGATATTTGTTCTAAAATGTTTAGTGGAGAAGTATCTAGAGAAGGGAAGGAAAGTGTACGCTGCCTTCATGGACTTGGAGAAAGCTTATGACAGAATAGATAGGAAAGGTATGTGGAAGGTATTAAGAATATATGGAGTGGAGGGGAAATTGTTGAGTGCTGTGAGGAGTATGTACGAGGGAGCTAGGGCTACGGTGCGAGTGGATGGTGAGCTGAGTGAGTTCTTTGATCTCAGTGTGGGACTGAAACAGGGGTGTGTAATGTCTCCATGGCTGTTTAATATATATATGGATGGGGTCGTAAAGGAGGTACAAGGTAGGGCAGTGGATGTGGGGGTGGCCCTAATGAATGAGGGTGAGATTTGGAAGCTTCCGGTGTTGCTGTTTGCTGATGATACAGTATTGTTGAGTGAAGATGAATGGGAGTTGCAAGGTTTGGTGAATGAATTTGGGACAGTGTGTAGGAGGAGGGTTAGTGCCCCTCCCCGGAAAACAACTAACTAAAAAAACAAACAAGAAGCCTCGGACAAGGACTGACCAAACGATGACGACCCAGGACCGGACAAAGGACTTGGTAATGAGTACATGGAATGTAAGAGGAGCGAATGATGAGGTGAAAGAGAGAGAGATTGTCCAGGTGCTTGAGGGTGCGAAAGTGGATGTATGTGGAATAACTGAAACAAAATGGTGAGGAGAAAGTGAGAGAATGGGAGTATGGATGGGGTATATGTGCAGGAGTAGATGAGAATGAGAGGGCAAAGGAAGGAGTGTGTATAGTTGTGAGTAAAAGATGGAAGAAGAGCATAAGACAGTATGGATCACTTGGGTCAAGGATTGTGTGGGTAAAGTTGAAAGTTGGAATACAAATGTGGGCGATTGTGTGTGTGTATGCGCCAACGCAAGATCGTGCTAGAAGAGTGAGAGAAGAGTTCTGGACAAATGTGGAAATGTGCATGGAAAAGTTTGGAAGGAATGAGAGAGTGTTTTTGATTGGTGATATGAATGGTAAAGTTGGGAATGTGAAGGTGGATGGAATAGTTGGTGAGTGGGGTGTGCCTGCCGAGATAGATGAGAATGGGAGTGCGTTAGTGGACATTTGTGCTGGGAGGGGGTTGGTGATAGCCAATACCCTCTTCAGGCGTAAAATGATCCACAGGTATACATGGCGAGTGATGAGAAGGGTGGGTGGTGAACTGAATGAAAGGAAGGCAATGATTGATTATGTGTGTGTGGATGAAAGGATGCGAAGATGTGTAAAGGATGCAAGAGTGTATAGAGGTTGGGGAGTGGACTTTCTGACCACTACTTGGTGGTGGCCAGAATTAGGATGCAAGTGAGATGGAGGAATAGAAGAAGGGAAAGACGAGAGGGAAGGAGTAGTTGCAAGGAGAGTGGAAAGGTTACAAGAGGATGAGAAAAAGGCAGAGTATAAGAGAGAAGTGGAGGAACGATTGGGCAAATATGAATTGGAGCAGATGGGAGACGTGGAAGGTGTGTGTAAGATATTTACGGAAGAAATATGTGCAGCATGTGATGTGGTGTGTGGAAGGAAGAGAAGGCGGAGGGGGTACAAGGAACAGCGTGGTGGACTGAAGAGGTGAGACAGGCTGTGGCACAAAAGAAGAAAGCATACAATGAATGGGTGAGAAATAGGGGCGTGGAAGAAGTTGAGAGGCGGAAGAGAGAGTTATATGTGGAAAGGAAGAGAGAAGTGAAAAGATTAGTAAGAGAGAGTAAGAAGAGAGTGGATGAGGAATTTGGAAGGAATTTGAGTGTAAAGTGGAGGGACTGTAAGAAAATGTTCTGGAGAGAAGTGAAAAGAGTAAGACAGGGGGGAGGTGATGTTAGCAGGGGAGTGAAAGATAAAAATGGTAGATTACTAGTGGAGAAGGGAGAAAAAGTGAGCAGATGGAGAGAACACTTTAAGGAATTGTTGAACGTAGAGGATGGAAGTAATGCAAGTATAAGTGGCTGGGGAATGGCTGGGAGAAGGAGGGAGGTGAGAAGACAGGAAGAAATCAGTAGGATAGAAGTTGTGGAAGCAATGAAGAAAGTTAAATCGGGGAAAGCCCCAGGAATTGATGGAGTGTGTGGTGAACTGCTGAAGCATGGGGGAGAGATAGTAGTAGAATGGATGTGGAAGATGTGCAGATTGGCCTGGGAGGAAGGTAGAGTCCCGGAGGATTGGAAGTCAGGTATAATTATTCCCTTGTACAAAGGAAAAGGGGAAAAAGAAGTGTGTGGTAATCATAGGGGCATTTGTCTTCTTAGTATAATAGGAAAAGTGTATGGTAGGATACTTATAGACAGAGTTAGAGAAAGAACAGAGAAATTAGTTGGAGAAGAACAGGAGGCTTTAGGAAGGGAAGAGGTTGTGTAGATCAGATATTCATTCTTAGATCTTTAGTGGAAAAGTTTCTAGAGAAGGGAAAGAAGTTGTATGCGGCTTTCATGGATTTGGAGAAAGCATATGACAGGGTGGATAGACAAGGATTGTGGAAAGTGTTAAGAATATATGGAGTAGATGGGAGGTTGTTGAATGCTGTGAAGAGTATGTACGATGGTGCGAAGGCTGCAGTGCGTGTGGATGGTGAACTAAGTGAATTTTTCTCTTTGAAAGTTGGTTTGAAACAAGGATGTGTCATGTCTCCATGGTTGTTCAATCTGTACATGGATGGGGTAATAAAAGAGGTACAAGGTAGGGTAGTGGATGTTGGAGTGGCCCTGGTGAGAGAGGATAGTGTTTGGAAACTCCCTGTACTGTTGTTTGCAGATGATACAGTGTTGTTGAGTGAAGACGAAGGGGAGCTGCAAGGCTTGGTGGATGAGTTTGAGAGAGTGTGTAAGAAACGGAACCTAAAGGTGAATGTAGGGAAGAGTAAAGTGATGGTCTTTGAGAGAGGTGAAGTTAGTGAATGTACAGCAAGGTTAGATGGTAAGGAATTGGAAAATGTGAGTACGTTTAAGTATTTGGGTAGTGTGATGAGTAAGGATGGAGGTTTGGAGTGTGAAGTGCTTGAAAGGGTACAGCAGGGAAGAAAGGTTGCTGGTTCCTTGAAAGCAGTGATAAGAAACAGGGAAGTGAGCATGGAAGTGAAAAAGTTACTACATGACAGTATTGTGATACCAACTCTAACGTACGGAAGTGAAGCTTGGACATTGTTGGAAGGACACAAGTCAAGAGTGAGAGCAGTGGAAATGAGTTATTTAAGAGGAGCCTGTGGAGTCACGTGGAGAGACAGGCTGACGAATGAGGATGTAAAGGAGCGTTGTGGTGTGGATGGGGATGTGATAGGAAGCGTTATGAGGAACACACTGAGGTGGTTTGGCCATGTGGAGAGGATGGAGGGCGAAAGACTGACGAAGAGAGTGTATGTGAGTGAGGTGGAGGGGGGAAGAGGGAGGGGGAGGCCAAGGATGGGATGGAGGGGTGGGGTGGAGAGGTATATGAGAGAGGGGGGTGTGAGTTGGGAGCAGGGCAGTGAAATGGCGGGGGACAGGGCGACTTGGAGGCGATTTGTTTGTGGCCACCCCAAACGGGATTGAGGCGTCTGGCAATAGATAGATAGATAGATAGTGTAGGAGGAGGAAGCTGAAAGTTAATGTAAACAAAAGTAAAGTTATGGTGTTTGAGAGGAATGAAGTCACAGAGTGTGCAGTGAGGTTGGATGGTGAGGGTATGGAGAATGTGAGTGCATTCAAGTACTTGGGTAGTGTGATGAGTAAGGATGGAACTTTGGGGGATGAAGTACGTGAAAGGGTACAGCAGGGAAGGAAGGTTGTTGGCACACTGAAAGTAGTGATGAGAAATAGGGAGGTGAGTATGGAAGTTAAGAAGTCACTGCATGATGGTATTGTGATCCCTACCCTGACGTATGGAAGCGAGGCGTGGACCTTGCAAGAGGGGAACAAGTCAAGAGTGAGAGCAGTGGAAATGAGTTACTTGAGAGGAGCATGTGGAGTGACATGGAGGGACAGGTTGACGAATGAAGAAGTGAAGGAACGCTGTGGGGTAGATGTGGATGTGGTTGAAAAGATTAGGAGAAATACACTGAGGTGGTTTGGACATGTGGAGAGGATGGAGAATGAAAGACTGAATAAGAGGGTGTATGTAGGTGAGGTGGAGGGAGGGAGAGGGAGGGGTAGAACGAGGATGAGGTGAAGGGATGGAGTTGAGAGGTATATGAGGGAGGGGGGGGTGAGTTGGGGGAGGGGAGTCAAATGGTGGGTGACAGAGTGACTTGGAGGCGTTTTGTCTGCGGCCACCCTTTGCGGGATTAGGGCGTCGGGCTATAGATAGATAGATAGATATAAAAAATTCTGTGAATTATATGAAATAGGAGTCCAGAAGTACATCCCACAGCACAAAGAAGGAGAAAAGAAAATACAGAAATGGTTCAATACAGAATGTAAAAAATAAAAAGAAAGAAGAGATTTGTTGTGGAATAGATACAGAAGACACAATAGTGAAAGGGCGTATAATAATTACAAACAGGCAAGAAACGATTATACAAGAATAAGGAGGGAAGCCCAAAAACAGTTTGAGGAGGATATCATAAATAAAAGTAGTGATCAACCGAAACTATTTTACAGCTACATCAGAAGCAAAACCAAAGTAAAAGATAAAATACAATCCATTACGGACGAGGAATCACCTATACACAAGAGAAGGATATTTGTGAAGCACTAAATAAGAATTTCCAATCAGTTTTTACAGAAGACAAAAATTTTTAGAGGGACTATGTGGAACATGCATGCCCACACATACTACCAAATATACAAATATCGGACAAAGTAATACAGGAGGAGTTAGGTAAATTAGACAGAGGAAAAGCAAATAGTCCTGATGAAATTTCATGTTGGGTGCTACGAGAATGTGCAAAGGAGTTGAGTAAACCATTATTTTTCATTTTGAAGAAATCCTTCAGTCAGGATAAACTACCTGATGTTTGGAAGATAGCAAACATTGTCCCCTTATTCAAGAAAGGGAATTGACAAAATCCACTCAACTACCGACCAGTATCACTGACCAGTGTTGTAAGCAAGGTATTAGAAAAGCTTATAAGAAAAGCTTGGGTAAATCATCTAGAACACAATATGATAACAGAATGACAGTTTGGTTTCAGAAAAGGAAAATCATGTGTTACTAATCTGTTGAGCTACTATGACAGAGTAACAAACACAATACAGGAAAGGGAAGGATGGGTGGACAGTATCTATTTAGATTTCAAGAAAGCTTTTGACACAGTACCACACCAAAGACTTTTATGGAAACTGTACCATCAGGGAGGAAGTCGAGGCAAACTGTATTGTTGGATGCAAGATTTTCTCATAAAAAGAGAAATGAGAACAGTACTAAGGGGAAATTACTCATCATGGAAAGAAGTGACTAGTGGAGTACCACAGGGCTCAGTGCTAGCACCAATCATGTTTTTAGTGTATATTAATGATATTGACAGTAACACTGGAAATGAAAGCTATCTAAATATGTTTGCAGATTATGCAAAAATTCAAAGGAGAATTACTAACACAGACTCTTGTAAAGAGCTACAAGAAGAATTAAATAAACTTCATGAAAGGAGTAATACATGGCAAATGGAATTCAATGTGGACAAGTGTCATGTAATCAAGTTTGTTAAAAGTGGAAAAAGACCTGATTGGGATTATACATTAGGAAATAAAACCATACACACATCAGAAAGAGAGAAGGACCTAGGTGTGATTATCAATAACAGACTATCTCTGGCTGACCACATTAGTGAGAAGGCAAGGAACATGTATACGCTGCTTGCAAATATGAGAACAGCATTCCCATACATAAATGAAGACATGCTAAGAAGGATAATAACATCATTCATCAGACCAACCCTGGAGTATGCATCAGTAGTCTGGAGTCCTCATCTCAAAAAACACATAGACAAGATTGAAAAAGTTCACAGGGCCGCTACAAGATGGGTATCAAGCTTAAATGATCCAAGCTACAAAGATAGACTAAATAAACTGAATCTACCAACACTACAGGAGAGAAAGAAAAGAGGTGACATGATAATGCTATATAAGTGGATATCAGGGAAGGAGAAAATAGACATAAATGATTCCTTAACCTATGGGGAAGCATCAGCAAGAGGACATTGCAAAAAACTGCATAAGAAGAGAGGTGATAAAGACGCAAAGAAATTCAGTTTCCCAGATAGAGCAATTGATCAGTAGAATGCACTACTGAATGAAATAGTGTGTGCCAAAACAATTCACAAATTTAAAGATAAGTTCGATAAATATGGTTTAAGACATGGGACAGTACGAGCTTGACTCATTCCTGTAAAGATACAATTAGGTAAGAACAATTAGGTAATAACACACACACACACACACACACACACACACACACACACAGGGAGTCATCCAAGGCAGACGTTCGACATCGGCGCTCCGTACCGAATCAAAACGGCCAGTGGCATTACCTATATTAGTATCTTTGTATGAGTCAAGCTCTGTACCAGGTTAGACTAAATGTTTTTTGATTATTACAAGGAAAAAAATAATAAGTTTAAAAAATACTTGTTCAAACAAAAGAAAGAAGAACCAAGAGTGACAAATGCGCTGTCAGCCGGGTTTGTTTAGACTACAGCAACACGGGGAAAGTGTACATACTCTGTAAGTACATACTCTGTTATGTTATATTGGGGGTAGGGGGGTTTTCAAGAATACTCCCCCGGTATCCCTGCTTGTCGTAAAAGGCGACTAAAAGGGTTGGCAGAGGGTTAGTGCCCCTCCCCGGAAAACAACTAACTAAAAAAACAAACAAGTAGCCTCGGACAAGGACTGACCAAACGATGACGACCCAGGACCGGACAAAGGACTTGGTAATGAGTACATGGAATGTAAGAGGAGCGAATGATGAGGTGAAAGAGAGAGAGATTGTCCAGGTGCTTGAGGGTGTGAAAGTGGATGTATGTGGAATAACTGAAACAAAATGGAGAGGAGAAAGTGTGAGAGAATGGGAGTATGGATGGGGTATATGTGCAGGAGTAGATGAGAATGAGAGGGCAAAGGAAGGAGTGTGTATAGTTGTGAGTAAAAGATGGAAGAAGAGCATAAGACAGTATGGATCAGTTGGGTCAAGGATTGTGTGGGTAAAGTTGAAAGTTGGAATACAAATGTGGGCGATTGTGTGTGTGTATGCGCCAACGCAAGATCGTGCTAGAAGAGTGAGAGAAGAGTTCTGGACAAATGTGGAAGTGTGCATGGAAAAGTTTGGAAGGAATGAGAGTGTTTTTGATTGGTGATATGAATGGTAAAGTTGGTAATGTGAAGGTGGATGGAATAGTTGGTGAGTGGGGTGTGCCTGCCGAGATAGATGAGAATGGGAGTGCGTTAGTGGACATTTGTGCTGGGAGGGGGTTGGTGATAGCCAGTACCCTCTTCAGGCATAAAATGATCCACAGGTATACATGGCGAGTGATGAGAAGGGTGGGTGGTGAAGTGAATGAAAGGAAGGCAATGATTGATTATGTGTGTGTGGATGAAAGGATGTGAAGATGTGTAAAGGATGCAAGAGTGTATAGAGGTTGGGGGAGTGGACTTTCTGACCACTACTTGGTGGTGGCCAGAATTAGGATGCAAGTGAGATGGAGGAATAGAAGAAGGGAAAGACGAGAGGAAGGAGTAGTTGCAAGGAGAGTGGAAAGGTTACAAGAGGATGAGAAAAAGTCAGAGTATAAGAGAGAACTGGAGGAACGATTGGGCAAATATGAATTGGAGCAGATGGAAGACGTGGAAGGTCTGTGTAAGATATTTACAGAAGAAATATGTGCAGCATGTGATGTGGTGTGTGGGATGAAGAGAAGACGGAGGGGGGTGCAAGGAACAGCGTGGTGGACTGAAGAGGTGAAACAGGCTGTGGCACAAAAGAAGAAAGCATACAATGAATGGGTGAGAAATAGGGGCGTGGAAGAAGTTGAGAGGCGGAAGAGAGAGTTATATGTGGAAAGGAAGAGAGAGGTGAAAAGATTAGTAAGAGAGAGTAAGAAGAGAGTGGATGAGGAATTTGGAAGGAATTTGAGTGTAAAGTGGAGGGACTGTAAGAAAATGTTCTGGAGAGAAGTGAAAAGAGTAAGACAGGGTGGAAGTGAAGTTAGCAGGGGAGTGAAAGATAAAAATGGTAGATTACTAGTGGAGAAGGGAGAAAAGTGAGCAGATGGAGAGAACACTTTAAGGAATTGTTGAACGTAGAGGATGGAAGTAATGCGAGTATAAGTGGCTGGGGAATGGCTGGGAGAAGGAGGGAGGTGAGAAGACAGGAAGAAATCAGTAGGATAGAAGTTGTGGAAGCAATGAAGAAAGTTAAATCGGGAAAGCCCCAGGAATTGATGGAGGTGTGGTGAAATGCTGAAGCATGGGGAGAGATAGTAGTAGAATGGATGTGGAAGATGTGCAGATTGGCCTGGGAGGAAGGTAGAGTCCCGGAGGATTGGAAGTCAGGTATAATTATTCCTTGTACAAAGGAAAAGGGGAAAAAGAAGTGTGTGGTAATCATAGGGGCATTTGTCTTCTTAGTATAATAGGAAAAGTGTATGGTAGGATACTTATAGACAGAGTTAGAGAAAGAACAGAGAAATTAGTTGGAGAAGAACAGGGAGGCTTTAGGAAGGGAAGAGGTTGTGTAGATCAGATATTCATTCTTAGATCTTTAGTGGAAAAGTTTCTAGAGAAGGGAAAGAAGTTGTATGCGGCTTTCATGGATTTGGAGAAAGCATATGACAGGGTGGATAGACAAGGATTGTGGAAAGTGTTAAGAATATATGGAGTAGATGGGAAGTTGTTGAATGCTGTGAAGAGTATGTACGATGGTGCGAAGGCTGCAGTGCGTGTGGATAGTGAACTAAGTGAATTTTCTTCTTTGAAAGTTGGTTTGAAACAGGGATGTATCATGTCTCCATGGTTGTTCAATCTGTACATGGATGGGGTAATAAAAGAGGTACAAGGTAGGGTAGTGGATGTTGGAGTGGCCCTGGTGAGAGAGGATAGTGTTTGGAAACTCCCTGTACTGTTGTTTGCAGATGATACTGTGTTGTTGAGTGAAGACGAAGGGGAGCTGCAAGGCTTGGTGGATGAGTTTGGGAGAGTGTGTAAGAAACGGAACCTAAAGGTGAATGTAGGGAAGAGTAAAGTGATGGTCTTTGAGAGAGGTGAAGTTAGTGAATGTACAGCGAGGTTAGATGGTGAGGAATTGGAAAATGTGAGTACGTTTAAGTATTTGGGTAGTGTGATGAGTTAGGATGGAGGTTTGGAGGGTGAAGTGCTTGAAAGGGTACAGCAGGGAAGAAAGGTTGCTGGTTCCTTGAAAGCAGTGATAAGAAACAGGGAAGTGAGCATGGAAATGAAAAAGTTACTACATGACAGTATTGTGATACCAACTCTAACATATGGAAGTGAAGCTTGGACGTTGTTGGAAGGACACAAGTCAAGAGTGAGAGCAGTGGAAATGAGTTATTTAAGAGGAGCCTGTGGAGTCACATGGAGAGATAGGCTGACGAATGAGGATATAAAGGAGCATTGTGGTGTTGATGTGGATGTGATAGGAAGCGTTATGAGGAACACACTGAGGTGGTTTGGCCATGTGGAGAGGATGGAGGGTGAAAGACTGACGAAGAGAGTGTATGTGAGTAAGGTGGAGGGGGGAAGAGGGAGGGGGAGGCCGAGAATGAGATGGAGGGATGGGGTGGAAGGGTATATGAGAGAGGGGGGTGTGAGTTGGGAACAGGGCAGTGAAATGGCGGGGGACAGGGTGACTTGGAGGCGATTTGTTTGTGGCCAACCCAAATGGGACTGAGGCGTCTGGCAATAGATAGATAGATAGATAATGGATACATACTTTAGTAACACAAATTTAGAAAAGAAAAGGGATAAAAGTAAAAAGCAAAATGATGATTTCTACCAAGGACTGGTTGAAGTGGAGACTCACAATAGACTTGTTGAACGTGTACACAAACTAGAAATGGCTTTCAAAAATGAAATTGATGAAATAAAGAAGCAAATGCAATTGCAAAAGGAAGAAATAGAAAAACTAGGAAGGGAGGCCAATAAGAAAGACACAACCATCAGTGAACTAACAGTGGAATTAAATACGTTTAGGAAGAAAGTGAGTGAAATGGCAAGTACAGTAGTCAATCACGAGAGTGTTATGGAAGAGTTCAAAAATGACACAGAGACAATTAGGCAAGCAAGCAGTCTTATGGACCAGAGCAGTGATATTGAGGAGAAGATAACACAGGTGAATGAAGCTGTGCAAAGCTACAAAAATGATGTAGAAACCACGTATGCTGAAATGGTGAAAGTAAAGAAAGACTTAGAAACAAGGGTGGAGGAAAAAAGCATTCAACAGGAAGTGAAAAGAATAATCCAAAACAATCCAAAGTTAGTCAGAGATTCAGTTGAGATAAACAAATCTATAGTAATCACTGGTATAGAAGAGGAAGAAATAAAAAATACGATCACAAGAGACAAAAAGGAGATGGCAAATGTAATGAGCTTACTGAAAGAAGTATCAGAGGAAATCTGTAGTAAAGACATAGAGGAACACAAAAGGTTAGGGAAATACGAGAAAAGCAAGACAAGACCTCTAAAGGTGACTTTCCAGAGTGTAAACACTGTGGAAGAGATACTAAAAAATGCAAAGAATCTTATGGAAAAAGAGGAGTTCAAAAATGTATGGATAAAAAGATGCCTGACACAAGAAGAACTGGAATTACTGAAAGAGAAAAGGGAGGAAGCAAAAACAAAAAATGAGGGAAGATCAGAAGAGGAGAAGAAGAAATTTTTTTTACAAAGTAATAGGATTGCAGGTACGAAAGTGGTACACAAACAGGATGGAAGAAAAAGGAGGAAGGTAGTAGAACCATGTCATGACAAGTATATAAACAAGATGATAAAGTTGATGTACTCAAATGTGGATGGAATGGTATCTAAATTACTAGAGATGAATGATTATGTCGGAGAAAATGAACCACAAATAATATGCCT
This sequence comes from Coenobita brevimanus, assembly GCF_032717465.1. Classification (NCBI taxonomy): domain Eukaryota; kingdom Metazoa; phylum Arthropoda; class Malacostraca; order Decapoda; family Coenobitidae; genus Coenobita; species Coenobita brevimanus. Next base: position 12,490,817 of record NC_137063.1, read on the forward strand.
AACTGAAACAAAATTAACACCAAGGATATCCAATGACATACTAAACTTAGAGGAATACAATATATGGAGAAGAGACAGAAATTTAAAAAAAGAGGAGGAATTATAATATTAACTAAGAAAAACCTAAAAGTGAAGGAAATAAAACTAGATATACCATCACAAGTAGAACTGATTGCAGTAGAGATCAACACATCTGAAGGTAAATTAATTGTAGCCAATTTTTACATGCCACCCAGATCAAACACATGGGAAAGAGACGAATATGAAGACGTGGCAGAGAGTACAATTCAGAGTATAAGATCATTACTACATAAAATGGAAGAGAAATCGGAAAGAATTATACTAACTGGGGATTTCGATACAAATATAAATTGGAATCCTCTAGATATAATTAGCCAAGAAAGCTGTTGGGACCAAAAGCTCCTGCATCTCGTACAAGAGTTTTTCCTAACGCAACATGTGAGGGAAACCACCAGAAAAAGAGGACTTGATGTACCTTCAGTGCTAGATCTAATATTTACTAGGCAAGAAAATGATATTGACAGTTTAATATATCACCCTCCACTCGGGAAAAGCAATCATGCAGTACTAAATTATAACTTCAGGATAGCATATGACCTAGTAAACAGCAATGAGAGTTACAAAAAGAGCCTAAACTATAAAAAGGGAAATTATCAAGCCTAATGAAGTATTTCTTAGAAGTTGATTGGGAAAATGAGCTTAGAGGACAAGATTTAAATGCTGTATATAAAAAATTCTGTGAATTTTTTGAAATAGGAGTCCAGAAGTACATCCCACAGCACAAAGAAGCAAATAAGAAAATACAGAAATGGTTCAATACAGAATGTAAGAAATCAAAAGAAAGAAGAGATTTGTTGTGGAATAGGTACAGAAGACACAATAGTGAAAGGGCGTATAATAATTACAAACAGGCAAGAAACGACTATACAAGAATAAGGAGGGACGCCCAAAAACAGTTTGAGGAGGATATAATAAATAAAAGTAGTGATCAACCAAAGCTGTTTTACAACTATATCAGAAGCAAAACCAAAGTAAAAGATATAATACAATCCATTACGGACGAGGTAATCACTTATACACAAGAGAAAGATATCTGTGAAGCACTAAATAAGAATTTCCAATTAGTTTTTACAGAAGAAAAAAATTTTGAGAGGGTCTATGTGGAACACGCATGTCCACACATACTACCAGATATACAAATAGCAGAAAAAGTAATATAGGAGGAGTTAAGTAGATTAGACAGAGGAAAAGCAAGTGGTACTGATGAAATTTCATGTTCGGTATTACGAGAATGTGCAAAGGAGTTAAGTAAACCATTATTTTTAATTTTCAAGAAATCCTTGAGTCAAGGTAAAGTATGTGATTGGAAAAAAGCGAATATTGTCCCCTTTCAAGAAAGGAAATAGACAAAATCCATTCAACTGCCGATCAGTATCACTGACCAGTGTTGTAAGCTAGGTATTAGAAGAGCTTTTAAGAAAAGCTTGGGTAAATCATCTAGAAGAACACAGTATGATAACAGAAAGACAGTTTGGTTTCAGAAAAGGAAAATCATGTGTTACTAATCTGTTGAGCTACTATGACAGAGTAACAAACACAATACAGGAAAGGGAAGGATGGGTGGACAGTATCTATTTAGATTTCAAGAAAGCTTTTGACACAGTACCACACCAAAGACTTTTATGGAAACTGTACCATCAAGGAGGAATTCGAGGCAAACTGTTTTGTTGGATGCAAGACTTTCTCATAAAAAGAGAAATGAGGACAGTACTAAAAGGAAACTACTCATCATGGAAAGAAGTGATTAGTGGAGTACCACAGGGTTCAGTGCTGGCACCAATCATGTTTTTCGTGTATATAAATGATATACACAGTAACACTGAAAATGAGAGCTATCTGAATATGTTTGCAGATGATACAAAAATACAAAGGAGAATTACTAACACAGACTCTTGTGAAGAGCTACAAGAAGAATTAAATAAACTTCATGAATGGAGTAGAAAATGGCAAATGAATTCAATGTGGACAAGTGTCATGTAATCAAGTTTGTTAAAAGTGGAAAAAGACCTGATTGGGATTATAAGTTATTAAATAAAACCCTATACACATCAGAAAGAGAGAAAGACCTAGGTGTGATTATCAATAACAGACTATCTCCGGCTGACCACATCAGCGAGAAGGTATGGAACATGTATACACCGCTTGCAAATATGAGAATAGCATTCACATACATAAATGAAGACATGCTAAGAAGGATAATAACATCATTCATTAGACCAACCCTGGAATATGCATCAGTAGTCTGGAGTCCTCATCTCAAAAAGCATATAGACAAGATTGAAAAAGTTCAAAGGGCCGCTACAAGATGGATACCAAGCTTAAGGGACCTAAGCTACGAAGAAAGACCAAATAAACTGAATCTACCAACACTACAGGAGAGAAGGAAAAGAGGTGACATGATAATGCTATATAAGTGGATATCAGGGAAGGAGAAAATAGACATAAATGATTACTTAACATATGGAGAAGCATCAGCAAGAGGACACTGCAAAAAACTGCATAAGAAGAGAGGTGATAAAGACGTAAGGAAATTCATTTTCCCAAACAGAGCAATTGATCAATGGAATGCACTACTGAATGAAATAGTGTGTGCCAAAACAATTCACAAATTTAAGGATATGTACGATAAATATGGTTTAAGACACGGGACAGTACGAGCTTGACTCATTCCTGTAAAGATACAATTAGTTAAGAACAATTAGGTAGGTAAGAACACACACACACATGAACGAACGAACAGCCATCGCTGCAAACCTTAATTTTTTTCGGTAATAGCTGTTTTGGTACTTAATCAACATCAACAATGGCCGAAAATGTAAAGAATGAGGGACTTGAATTTCAAGGATTTGATACAGATACCAATGTCTTGGACCTGGTTAAAACATTAATTATGAGGATTAGTGAACTTAAAAAGAAAGTAGAGAATCTAGTGATAAAGGATGGTCTGAAAATACGGATACTACCATACAGAGTCTGATCCAATCCATTGAAACAGCGAATGAAGAGATTAGAAATTTGAAGCGTGAAAATGTTGAATTGAGGAGGAAACTAGAAGAGAGTACTAATAAAACGGAGATGGTGAGTAATGTATTAGAAGAGCATAAGGCAAAGTGGGCACACGGAGAAGAAGAACAGAAAGAAGTGGTCAGCTTAAGAGAGATCATCCAGGAAGAAAGGGAAATGAACAAGAAAAAAATGGAAGAAAATGTAGTGAAAATACTGAAGAAAAAAGAGAAAATAGTGAGAGAAACTGTAGAAAGGAACAGATGTGTAGTAATATTTGGAAACAGGGAAGAGGAAGAAAAGGTTAGGTTCGTAAGACTCGAGAGAGACACGAACCTGGTGAGAGGAATATTAGGCAATATTGACCCCGAAGGAGACAAGTTGGTAAAAGAAACTGAGGAAGTAAGGAGGATAGGGCCTTATAAGAAAGGGGAAACAAGACCAATGAAAGTCAAGTTTACATCAGAAAGTGTAATAAATGAGATACTTAAAGTGACCTGGAAATTAAGCAAAGAGGTGGGGATGGAAAATATTATAATAAGAAAAGATCTGAATGAAGAAGAAAGAGAAGTTTTAAAATCATTAAAGGAAGATGTAAAGGAAAAAAATGATAAGAGGACAGAGGAAGAATGTAATACTTTTTTTTTGGAGAGTATTGGATATGAAAGTAAGGAAGTGGTATTTAAGGAAATAGAAGTGAAGGAAACTAAGGGGGATGGCTCTGAAAAATCAGAAGTTGATGAAGTGGTACGGATAGAGAGTAGGAGAGAAGAGGGTATTAAAAACGTCAAAAATAATTTCAAGGTGATATATACTAATGTTGATGGTTTCATATCGACAAGGATTGAAATTAACGATTTCTTGAGAGAACATGAACCTGATGTCATGTGCTTTGTAGAGACCAAATGAAGAGAAGATATTGATGTTCATTTGGGAGATGGTAAATACAAACTGTGGAGAAAAGACAGGAAAAAAAAAAAGGGAGGAGGAGTGATGATAGCAGTGAAGAACAACATAAATGTAGATACTGTGGAAATGGGAGAAGGCAGGGCTGAAGTGATATATATGAAATTAGAAACTGGAGAGAATGTTAAGAGTAATATGGCGGTAGTGTATGTTCCCCCAAAGACGAGAGCATGGAAGGATGACGAATACCATGAGTTGTTGTCAGATACGGCTAGCTATTTGCAAAAAATAATTGAGAAAAGCAATAATATAATTTTGGTGGGTGACTTTAACTGTAAAGAGGTCAACTGGGAGGAATGGTACTCGGGAGGCAGCGAGGATTCATGTGGCACTATGTTATTAAATATAATAATGAATAATGTGATGACGCAATGGGTCAAAGAAGAGACACGGTTTCGAGGTGAGGACACACCAGCAAGGTTAGCTTTACTGTTCACCAAAGAACCCGATGTAATAGAATCATTGAAATATCTCTGTCCTTTAGGAAAAAGTGATCATGTGGTGATTGAGTTCCAGATGTTAATAAGGAACGTTGAGCCAAGAGACGAGCTTCATAGACAGGGAAGATACAACTTTGGGAAAGCAAATTTTACAGGATTGAGAAACTTTTTTGAAAATGCGGATTGGAGAAAATTCAGAGAAACAAGATAGATACAGAGGAAATGGGATATCTTTCTAGACCTCTATAATTTAGGAGTGGAAAAATTTGTACCAAGAGTAAGAGGGAAAGGAAACAGGAAAAAGGAGTGGTTTAATAGAAGGTGTATGATAGCAAAAAAAGAGAGAGATAAGGCGTGGAACAATTTGAGAAAGAGAGGTAACAACAGAACAAAGAAAGAATATAAAAGAACAAGAAATGAATACACAAGAATACGTAGAGAAGAAGAAAGGAATTTTGAAAAAGGTATAATAGACAAATGCAAGGATGAACCCAAACTGTTTTATAGATTTGTTAATGGTAAACTGAAACAAAAGGAAGGAATCACCAAACTGAAAGTAGAAGGCGAGGTCTTTAAGGATGCGGCAATGCAAGCAGAAATAATGAACAAACGTTTCCAGTCAGTTTTCACTAAAGAAAAGGAGCTTGTGGAAGGGGAGGGAGTGATTAGAAATGTTCCGGTGATAAAAGATATAAAAGTGGAGGTACAGGAAGTGTATAATTTACTGGAAGCTCAAGATGTAAGGAAAGCCCCACGACCTGATGGAATTTCTAAATGGGTACTGAAGGAATGCAGAGAACAACTGGCGGATAAAATTCACAGTTTAATCGTGTGCTCACTGGAAGAGGGGAAAGTGCCACAAGAATGGAAGAGGGCAAATGTGGTACCAATTTACCAGGGGGGAAACAGGGAAGAACCCCTGAATTATAGACCAGTGTCTCTAACCAGCATGGTCGCAAAATTGTGTGAGAGAATCCTGAAAGACAGATGGATAAAATATCTGGAAGAGATGAATATTTTGGCTGAATGTCAGTTTGGATTCAGAGGTGGAAGGTCATGTGTTTCTAACTTGTTGAGCTTTTACCCAAGAGTGATTGACGTGGTACAGGAGAGAGATGGTTGGGTGGATTGTGTGTACTTAGACTTAGAGAATGCCTTTGACAATGTACCTCATAAGAGACTAATGTGGAAACTAGAATATATAGGAGGACTGAAGGGGAAACTTCTGGAATGGATGAGAGATTTTTTGAGAGACAGACAAATGAGGACAGTAATAAAGGATAGGATGTCAGGATGGAGGGAAGTAACAAGTGGAGTCCCTCAAGGCTCGGTGTTTGCGCTAGTAATGTTCCTGATTTACATAAATGATATGGTAGATGGAGTGAACAGTTATGCAAGTCTGTTTGCTGATGATGTAAAGGTCTTGAGGAAGGTAGAGGTTGAGGAGGATTGTATAATACTGCAGGAGGATTTGGGTAGGATACACAATTGGAGCCTGACATGTGAAATGAAATTTAATGTAAAGAAATGTATTATATTGGAAATGGGTAAAAGTACCAGGAGGCCATCACTAAATTATTTGCTGGGTAATGAATTAATCACAAAAAGGAGAGAAAAGAAAGATTTGGGAGTGCTGGTCCAAGATAGTTTGTCACCAGAAAAGCACATTAACAAGATAGGTGGAGAGACTTATAAACGCTTGACTAACATAAGAGTAGCATTTCATTATATGGATGAGGAGATGATGAAAAAATTGATAGTGGCAATGATCCGCCCCAGGTTAGAATATGCAGTGGTAGTGTGGTCCCCACACAAAAAGAAAGATATAAACAAGATTGAGAGAATACAAAGAACAGCAACCAAGATGGTCCCCAGTCTGACAGACCTGTCATACAGAGAGTGGCTGGAAAAACTGGATTTGCCTTGCTTAGAGGAAAGGAGAAAGAGGGGAGACATGATTGCAGTGTTCAGGACCATGGTGGGAGTAGATAAAATTGACAAAGAAGATCTGTTTGTATGGGATAAGGGAGCAAAAAGGGGACACGGAGTAAAGTTGAAAAAGTCGAGCTGCTTGAAGGGTATCAAGAAATATAGCTTTCCTTACAGAAGTATAGACTTATGGAATAGCCTGAACAAAGAGATCGTCCAGTCTAAAAACTTAAACGAGTTTAAAGCTAAATTTGACTTATTGAGAAACAGCGACGGAAATCCACGAGCATAGTACATTCCGTGTATATCACAATTAGGTATATTAGGTAAATACTTCAATATTTGGAACGACTAAGACAAAGATGTGGTGCCTGAGAAAAACATTCATGTGTGTAAAGGTAGACTTGATAAATGTGGATATGGAGACAGGACAACACGAGCATTGCTCAATTCCTGTATACTACAAATAGGTAAATACAAATAGGTAAATACACACAGCAATGCAAGCTGAAATAATGAACAAATGTTTCCAATTGGTTTTCACTAATGAAAAAGAGTTTGTGGAAGGGGAGGGAGTGATTAGAAATGTACTAGTTATAAAAGATATAAAAGTGGAGGTATAGGAAGTGTATAAGTTACTGCAAACTCAAGATGTAAGGATAGCCCCAGGACCTGATGGAATTTCTAATTGGGTACTGAAGGAATGCAGAGAACAACTGGAGGATAAAATTCACAGTTTAAGCGTGTGTTCTCTGGAAGAGGGGAAAGTTCCACAAGAATGGAAGAGGGCAAATGTGGTACCAATTTATAAGGGAGGAAACAGGGAAGAACCCCTGATTTATAGACCAGTGTCTCTAATCATCATGGTCGCAAAATTGTGCGAGGGAATCCTGAAAGACAGATGGATAAAATATCTAGAAGAGATGAATATTTTGGCTGAATGTCAGTTTGGATTCAGAAGTGGAAGGTCATGTGTTTATAACTTGTTGAGCTTTTACTCAAGAGCAATTGACGTGGTACAGGAGAGAGATGTTTGGGTGGATTGTGTGTACTAAGAGAAGGTCTTTAGCAAGGTACCTCATAAGAGACTAATGTGGAAACTAGAATTTGTAGGTGGACTGTAGGGGAAACTTCTGGAATGGATGAGAGACTTTTTGAGAGACAGACAAATGAGGACAGTAATAAAGGATAGGGTGTTTGGATGGAGGGAAGTAACAAGTTTAGTCCCTCAAGGCTTGGTTAATGCCAGTAATGTTCCTGATTTACGTAAATGTTATTGTAGATGGAGTGAACAGTTATGCAAGTCTGTTTGCTGATGATGTAAGGATCTTGAGGAAGGTAGAGGTTGAGGAGGATTGTAAAAATGTTGCAGGAGGATCTTGATAGGATACGTGATTGAAGCTGGACGTGGGAAATGAAATTAAATGTAAAGAAATGTAAAATATTGAAAATCGGTAAAAGTACCAGGAGGCCATCACTGAATTATTTGATGGGTAATGAATTAATGACAAAAATGAGAGAAGAGAAAGATTTGGGAGTGCTGGTCCAAGATAGTTTGTTACCAGAAAAGCACATTAACAATATAGTTGGAGAGACTTATAAACTCTTGACTAACATAAGAGTAGCATTTCATCATATGGATGAGGAGATGATGAAAAAATTGATAGTGGCCATGATCCGCCCCAGGTTAGAATATGCAGCGATAGTGTGGTTTCCACACAAAAGGAAAGATATAAACAAGATTGAGAGAATACAAAGAACAGCAACCAAGATGGTCCCCAGTCTGACAGACCTGTCATACAGAGAGATGCTGGAAAAGCTGGATTCGCCTTCCTTAGAGGAAAGGAGAAAGAGGGGAGACATGATTGCAGTTTTCAGGACCATGGTGGGAGTAGATAAAATTGACAAAGAAGATCTGTTTTTATGGGATAAGAGAGCAACAAGAGGACACAGAATGAAACTGAAAAAGTCAAGCTGCTTGAAGGATATCAAGAAATACAGCTTTCTTTACACAAGTATAGATTTATGGAATAGCGTGGACAAAGAGATCGTCCAATCTAAAAACTTAAACGAGTTTAAAGCTAAATTTGACTTATTGAGAAACAGCGACGGAAACCCACAAGCATAGCACATTCCGTGTATGTCACAATTAGGTATATTAGGTAAATACATAAGTATTTGGAACGTCTTAGATGAAAAGGTGGTGCACCAGAAAAACATTCATGTGAGTAAAGGCAGACTTGATATATGTGGATATGGAGACAGAACACGAGCATTGCTCAATTCCTGTATACTACAAATAGGTAAATACACACACACACACACACACACACACACACACACACACACACAAACGAGTAAGGGGGAAAGAAAACAGAAAAAAGGAGTGGTTTAATGGAAGGTGTATGATAGCAAAAAAAAAGAGAGCTAAGGTGTGGAACAATTGGAGAAAGAGAGGTAACAACAGAACAAAGGAAGAATATAAATGAACTAGAAATGACTACACAAAAATACGTAGAGAGGAAGAAAGGAATTTTGAAAAAGGTATAATAGACAAATGTAAGGATGAACCCAAACTGTTTTATTGATTTGTGAATGGCAAACTGAAACAAAGGAAGGAATGACCAAACTGAAAGTAGAAGGAGAGGTCTATAAAGATGCGGCAATGCAAGCAGAAATAATGAACAAACTTTTCCAGTCAGTTTTCACTAATAAAAATGAGTTTGTGGCAGGGGAGGGAGTGACTAGAAATGTAGTGATAAAAGATATAAAAATGAAAGTACAGGAAGTGTATAAATTACTGGAAACTCAAGATGTAAGGAAAGCCCCAAGACCAGATGGAATCTCTAATAGAGTACTGAGAGAATGCAGAAAACTAGCGGATAAGATTCACAGTTTAATTGTGTGTTCTCTGGAAGAGGCGAAAGTGCCTCAAGAATGGAAGAGGGCAAATGTGGTACCAATTTATAAGAGAGGAAACAGGGAAGAACCCCTGAATTATAGACCAGTGTCCCTAACCAGCATGGTCGCAAAATTGTGTGAGAGAATTCTTAAAGATAGATGGGTAAAGTATCTGGAAGAGATGAATATTTTGGCTGATAGTCAGTGTGGAGTTAGAAGTGAAAGGTCATGTGTTTCCAACTTGTTGAGTTTTTACTCAACAGTGATTGACGTGCTACAGGAGAGAGATGGTTGGGTGGATTGTGTGTATTTAGATTTGGAGACGGCCTTTGACAAGGTAACCCATTAGAGACTAATGTAAAAACTAGAGCATGTAGGAGGACTGAAGGGGAACCTCCTGGAATCGATGAGAGACTTTTTAAGGGACAGACAAATGAGGACAGTAATAAAGGATAGGATGTCTGGATGGAGGGAAGTAACAAGTGGAGTCCCACAGGGCTCGGTGTTGGTGCCAGTAATGTTCCTGATTTATTTAAATGATATGGTAGATGGAGTGAACAGTTATGCAAGTTTGTTTGCTGATGATGCAAAGTTCATGAGGAAGGTAAAGGTTGAGGAGGATTGTAAAATGCTGCAGGAGGATCTGGATAGGATACACAATTGGAGCCGGACGTGGGAAATGAAATTTAATGCAAAGAAATGTAAAATATTGGAAATGGGCAAAAGTACCAAGAGGCCATAATTGAATTATTTGATGGGTAATGAACGAATGGCAAAAGCGAGAGAAGAGAAAGATTTGGGAGTGCTGGTCCTGGATAGTTTGTCACCTGAAAAACACAATAACTAGGAAGTTAAAGAAAAATATAAACTCCTGACTAATGTAAGAGTAGCTTTACATTATATGGATGAGGAGATGATGAAAAAATTGATAGTGGCCATGATTCGCCCAGGTTGGAATATGCAGCAGTCGTGTGGTCCCCACACAAAAAGAAAGATATAAACAAGATTGAGAGAATACAAAGAGCAGCAACCAAAATGGTCCCCAGTCTGGCAGATCTGTCATAGAGAGAGAGAGAGAGGTTGGAAAAGCTGGATTTGCCTTCCCTAGAAGAAAGGAGAGAGAGAGAGGAGACATGATTGCAGTGTTCAGGACCATGGTGGGAGTAGATAAAATTGACAAGGAAGATCTGTTTGTATGGGATAAGTGAGTAACAAGGGGACACGGAATGAAACTCAAGAAGCCAAGCTGCTTGAAGGATATCAAGAAATATAGTTTTTCTTGTAGATGTATAGACCTGTGGAATAGTCTGGACAATGAGATCGTCCAGTCTAAAAACTTAAACGAGTTTAAAGCTAAATCTGACTTATTGGGAAAGAAAGATGGGACCCTACGAGTGTAGCTCATTTCCTTTATATCACAATTTGGTAAATACAATTAGGTAAATACACACACACACACACATATAGCTCATTTTCTGTATATCACAGTTAAGTAAATACAATTAGGTAAATACACACACACACACACCAAAACAATCCAAAATTGGTCAAAAATTCAGCAGATATCAGCAAGAGAGATACAGAGAAAGTGGGATATTTTTCTAGGTCTCTGTAATTCGGGAGTGGAAAAATTTGTGCCAAGGGTAAGGGGGGGAAAGAAAACAAGAAAAAGGTGTGGTTTAACAGAAGGTGTATGAGAGCAAAAATTGAGAGACACTGCGTGGAACAATTGTAGAAAGAGAGGTAACAACAAAACAAAGGAAGAATATAAAAGAACTAGAAATGAAACTGCAAGAATATGTAGAGAGGAAGAAAGGAATTTTGAAAAGGTATAATAGACAAATGTCATGATGAACGCAAACTGTTTTATTGATTTGTGAATGGCAAATTGAAACAAAATGAAGGAATCACCAAACTTAAAGTAGAAGGAGAGGTCTATAAAGATGCGGCAATGCAAGCTGAAATAATGAATAAATGTTTCCAATTAGTTTTCACTAATGAAAAGGAGTTTGTGGAAGGAGAGGGAGTGACTAGAAATGTAGTGATAAGAGATATAAAAGTGGAAGTACTGGAAGTGTATAAATTACTTGAAACTCAAGATGTACGGAAAGCCCCAGGACCAGATGGAATCTCTAATTGGGTACTGAAAGAATGCAGAAAACTGGCAGATAAGATTCACAGTTTAATTGTGTGTTTTCTGGAAGAGGGGAAAGTGACTCATGAATGGAAGAGGGCAAATGTGGTACCAATTTATAAGGGCGGAATCAGGGAAGAACCCCTGAATTATAGACCAGTGTCTCTGACCAGCATGGTTGCAAAATTGTGTGAGAGAATTCTGAAAAATAGATGGGTAAAATATCTGGAAGAGATGAATATTTTGGCTGATGATTAGTTTGGAATCAGAAGTGGAAGGTCATGTGTTTCCAACCTATTGAGTTTTTACTCAAGAGCAATTGACCTGCTTCAGTAGAGAGATTGTTGAGTGGATTGTGTGTATTTAGATTTGGAGAAGGCCTTCATTGAGGTACCCCCGCTGCAGGGAGTCACCTTGACGTGGTGGTGGGGCTTGAAGTGTGGTTGGCTGTGCCACCTACTTTGGAGGCATGACTACCTTTGTAGGGTTCGGCATTTGTCGGCCTCGTGGACCAAGCACCCCCTACATCACTGGTGGAGGAGGTCTGCTGGTGATGTTAGTCCCTGCCCATTTGCCACCTAGGGCGGGACTGTTACCTCCCCACGTGTTTGCCGTGCGTGGCGTCCCGTAATGCTGGGAGACGGGAGTCCTGGAGGTTGAGCGATGCTGCACGATGTGCCCTGCAGCTAGCAATACACCTCTTTGGTCCCTTATTCTGGCTAGACGGGCGGCCTGGTTGGGCCCGACCAGGTCAATCGGCTGGTCATGCGTTGGCTAGGGTCAAGTGGGCACTGGGGGGCCTGGTGGCTCCTATCGTCCTGGAGTCACCCTCATCCGGGTCCCCCAGTGGTTACCTGCGTATACTCCTCTGCTACCCCTGGGGTCGTCAGTGGCTCTGTCCCTGACATATGGCCTCCCCTTGTTGGACTCCATGGTGGGTGGGGGGGAGGGGGAATGAAGATTATAGCAGACCATATGGCGAATATTGATAAAACTGTTGTTGACGACACGGCCTCTGTCCCAGGACATACTTCAGATTGCACCACCCTCATAGCCACTCTGGAGCCTTTTCAGGCCCGTGGTGGCTTTCCTCCTATGCCCCAGCGTTCAATTGGGACTGGGAGGAAGCCACGTCGGGTTGGTTCGGCTTTTGGGTTCAGCTCAGATGACACAGAGCCTAAGTCATTTGTCAAGTATCTAGTGCTTAGATCCTCCAGAGGTGGATCTGTGTTGGATACTGACATATTTGAATTGCACTGTTCGATTATTTCAGTTTGTGGCAGAGAACCCCGAATATCATCCCAGGGCGATGGAAGCATCCTCACTGAAGTATCGTCGCCTGAAGAGAGCATGCAATTGTTGAATTTGACCTCGGTTTCTGGATTAGATGTTTCAATGCACTCCACACAGTACTTTCAACCAGTGTAAAGGAGTGATCTTTTCTCGTGACCTTCTTCGATACTCAGAGGCCAGGTTGTTGGAGGAAATGCAGTCGTCAGGCGTGGTGAAGGTCAAACGTGTACAGAAGAAAATCGAAGGAATTTTGACCCCAACACCGACATTGTTCCTGACATTTGATAGGTTAATGCTACCTAAATCTGTGAAGCTGGCTTGGCTGTCACTTCCTGTGAAGCCATATGTGCCCACCCCAAGGCGGTGTTTCCATTGTCAGGGATATGGCCATGTCGGCAAATTTTGCCGTCGTGCACAAGCTGGACTTCCTGGTGTTTGTGTCTCTTGTGGTGGATCAAGCCATGCCAGCGACTGTACAGGACCCATTAAATGCTATGACTGTGGAGGTCCTCATGCTGTCTTTTCAAAAAGCTGTCCAAGATACTGCCTTGAAAAGGAGATCTTATCCATTCGTGCACGTGAGAAGGTTCACTTTCCAGAAGCAAAGAGGAGGGCCCAGACTCTCTTCTTTCGGCCTGGAGTTACTTATGCTTCTGTCCTTTCTGGGGCACTTGTACGTCGTTCTGTGTCCCAGAAGTTGCCACGACCCTTTACAGTGACCACTTCCCCAACTACTGATTTGACGGATGTTGTTAACCCTGGAATTACTGATAAGTGTGTGACTGATGCTCATCCATCCACTGCTCCAACTGTCTCTGCCTCCACTTCAGTGGCTGACGGTTCGCGTACTTCTGTGGTGGTGGCAGATGTACACGCTGACGAGACTCATCCCCCCTTGTTCGGTATGAATGAGGCTCCTTCTGTATCCGGCAAACGTCATCGTAATTCGTCAGAGTCCTCAGAGCCTGAAAGCCGGCCACCTAAGGTTTCTGTTGTCGAACCTTGTATCAACCTCTCTACTGTTCCCTCTGCCTCATAGGCTGAGAGGTCTAGCCAAATGGAAGCTGCTGCTGGTGGTTCACCTGTAGTCAGGTCCCCACCTGGGGATGGTGTTGGACAGACTGCTGATGCGTCCGTTCTGAAAAGTACAATGTCAACCTTGCAGGGTTCTAATCCTGTCGACTCTGTTTCCACTTCTGGAGCTTCTAATGGTAGCACTGGCCGTCCCACATTACCCAAGGCGGCCTCCAAGCATCTATCCAAACCGAATGTTATTCCACCTCAAAGGAAGAGTGTTGTAAAACTTTCCTCTTCCACGTCCTCACGTTTGCCCATGGATGTTCGACATAAAGCGCGGGTTCCTGGTGCTGGACAGTCTCTTACCAAGGGCCTTCCTAAGCATCATTCCAAACCCGCTCGCATGTCAGGAGGTGTACAGTCCCGCACTTAATCATTTTCCCCTCCACTATGGGTTCTATCATCCAGTGGAATTGTCGGGGTTTACGTGCTAACTATGAGGAACTGTGTCATCTAGTTTCTCAATTTACTCCGCTATGCATGTGTATCCAGGAGACCATGGTTGGTGATACTGCTCCTGCTGGTCCTTCTGGCTACAATGCTTTTTATTCTGATCCTGTGCTGGGCCAAGGTCATCATGGAGGTGCTGCTATCTTCCTTCGCCAGGATATTCCATATAGTCATCTGGATATTTCCAGTCCCTTGCAGGCAGTTGCTGTCCGGATGTTTTTACGTCGGCAGTATACAGTTTGCAGTCTTTATCTACCTCCTAGTGCAACTGTTGAAAGGGCGGATCTGGAACGCCTTATTCATGGCCTTCCTTCTCCCTTTCTGTTACTAGGGGATATGAATGGTCACCATCCACTGTGGGGAAACAGTGAGGCCAACCCTCGGGGTGTTATGCTGGCCTCTTTAGTGGAAGATGAGGAGTTAGGCATTTTAAACTCCAATATAATGACTTATTTCCATAGCCAGACAGGAACTTTTACTGCCATTGATTTGTCCTTATGTTCAGCTGATGCTCTTTTAGATTTTAACTGGGATGTGTTGCCAGACCTGTATGGCAGCGACCATTTTCCGTTACTCTTAACTGCTAGTGCAGGTGGACCTCAGCCACGTCTTCCTCGCTGGCTTCTGGATAAGGCTGACTGGCCATATTTCAGGGAATTAAGTTCCATTTCCCTTTCTGTCTATGAGTTTGGCTGTCTTACGGAGGCTGTGTCATATTTCAATACCGTGCTGCACTCAGCAGCCCTATTATCTATTCCAAAAACAAAGGGTCAGTTTCCTAAACGTCCGGTTCCTTGGTGGAACTCTGAGTGTAGTTCCGCAGTGAGAGCCAAACGAGTCGCCTTCTCACGACTACGTCGTCACCGTGGGGATCCTCAGTATTTGGTGGCATATCAGAGGGCACGAGCTCATATGAGGCGGATCTTAAAGGAGGCCAGGCGTTCGTCCTGGAAGGGTTATGTTTCCTCCATCAATTCGAGGACTTCCATCACCCAGGTGTGGAACCGGGTAAAGAAAATTTCAGGTAAATTTACTGTTCCATCCCCTCCTGTTTTATCTGCACCAGGTGGAACTGTGGCTGATCCATTTGCTGTTGCAGAATTGCTTGCTGACCATTTTGCCAGTGTGTCAAAGAAGAATGCAGATACACCTTTGGCTTGCCACCGTCGGCGCCTAGAATCTCGTGGTATCAGTTTTACCTCTGCTGGGGGAGAGCCTTACAATGTTCCATTTTCAATTTTTGAACTCCAGTCAGCTCTGTCGCAGTGCCATGATTCCTCTCCTGGTTTTGATGATATTCCTTATGCCTTTTTACGCCACGTGTGTGATGAGTCCCTATTGTTCTTGCTTTCACTGTTTAATAAGATCTGGTGTTCTGAGGAGTTTCCGGCTTGTTGGGGTGCTGCTGTAGTTATCCCCATCCCCAAACCAGGTAAGGACCACCTACAGGCGACGAATTATCAGCCTATTTCTTTGACGTCTTGTATATGTAAAGTTTTGGAAAAGATGGTCAATGTTAGGCTTGTGTGGTTTTTAGAGAGAGGTGACTTCTTATCCCCTGCCCAGTATGGTTTTCGAAAAACGCGATCTACCTCTGATGCATTACTGTCCTTGGAATCTTCTGTCTGTGAGGCTTTTTCCACTAACCAACACCAGGTCACGGTCTTCTTTGATCTGGAAAAGGCATATGACACTGCATGGCGTCATGGTATTTTACTCTCTCTTCATGAGTTTGGTCTTCGTGGGCGCTTACCTGTTTTTATTCAACAGTTTTTATCTAACCGAATTTTAAGGGTGCGAGTGGGAGGAGTGCTTTCTAATGCCCGAGCACTAGAAGATGGAGTACCACAGGGGAGTATCCTTAGTGTTACTCTGTTCGCTGTAGCCATTAACAGCGTCATCAGTGTACTTCCTGATGGTGTACGAGGATCACTGTATGTCGATGACCTCTCGATTTCCTTCACTGCGTCTAGAATGTCTCTGATAGAGAAGAAGTTGCAGCTGGCTCTCAATAGAATTTCTGACTGGGCAGAAACATGTGGTTTCCATTTTTCTTCAGCAAAGACAGTGGCTATACATTTTTGTCGTCTTCGAGGAGTCCACCCAGACCCTGACTTGTATCTCTATGGTAGAAGAATATCCTGTGTGGAAGAGACACGGTTTCTGGGTCTTCTGTTTGATAGAAGATTAACCTGGGTTCCTCATATTTGTTCTGTTAAGGTGGCTTGTCTTAAAGCTTTGAGTCTTTTGAGGGTTTTAGCTCATACCTCTTGGGGTGCTGACCGTCAGACCTTCCTCCTCTTGCATAGGTCTCTTATTCTTCCTAAAGTTGAATATGGGTGTGAGGTCTACTCCTCTGCAACAGATGCCTGCCTCCAGTTGTTAAATTCTGTGCATCATGCTGGTGTTCGTCTGGCAACCGGGGCATTCAGATCATCCCCAATTCCCAAGTTTGTTGGTAGATGCTGGTGTACTCCCCTTGGACTTGCGACGCCAGTTGCTAATGATGAGGTGTTGGTATCGTCTTCACCGCATTCGTTTTCGTTTTTTAAAGGCTCCAACATGCTTGCATGTGTCGGCCTTGGTCACCTAATGGCGGCTCTCCACGCTGCACGATCCATTGCAGCCTCCCTGTTCAGTCCCTTAACCCTAAGGTCACACTTAATGACCTCGTCCCATGTCTTTCTCGGTCTACCCCTCATAACCCCCCCCCCCCGGGGTAGCACTTCTCACCTTCCTCACCCAATTATCATCCCCCATCCTCTCCACATGTCCAAACCACCTCAATCTACCTCTCCTCATCACAACACCAATACACTCCAGTCCCATCCTACCTCTCAACTCTTCCATTGTAAACCCAGCCCCTCCAGGCCTTGGACGCAGGGACGCACTGCACATCCACCTAATCATTGTCATTTCTGTACGTCTGAGCCGGCGAATGTCTTCCTCCTTCACTGCCCAGGTCTCACTGCCATACAGCATCACACTCCTAACACACGCTGCATACAAAGACCCCTTAGCACGTAGGGAGAGCCCCCTCAATGTCAGGAGAGGCAAGAGCTCCCTGAACTTCTTCCAACCACTTCTCACCCTAGCCACAGAGCTAGCTCCAGCCCCACCTCCAGCACACAACATGTCTCCTAAATAACAAAACTCCTCCACACACTCAAGAGATTCACCAGCAAGTTCAATCCTTTCACGGACGATCTCCACCTGCTCGCCCTGGCACGCCGTGCCCACATAAAATCAGCATTATCTCGCAGTCTACCTCTGATACCACTACATCTCTTATGCACCCATTTATCACACACACACAAGATGGAATTACTTCCCACGCCCTTGTGGCAAACTGCACAGCCACTCTCCCTCGTCTTTGACAGTACCGCCACCAACCCTAGATATCATCACTTTTGTTTTATCTGCATTTACCCTTAAACCCTTTTGCCCCATACCATCTCTCCACTTCCTAAACCTTTCCTCCGCCTCCCTTTCATTCTCTGCAATCAACACCAAATCATCAGCATACAACAACTCCCACGGAGTCCGTTTCTAAAGTCACGTGAAAGGGCTTCAAGTACCATGATAAACAACATGGGACTCAAGACTGACCCCTGATGCACACCAACATTCACGGAAAACTCATCACTCAAATCTCCATTCACTCTCACCTGGGTGTGAGCACCCACATACATGGCCATAATCACCCTAACCAGCCACTCCTCCAAGCCAAGCTTTCTCATTGCCCACTTCACCACCTCTCTAGGGACTCTGTCAAAGGCCTTTTCCAAATCAACAAAAACAAAATAAAGATCCCTTCTCCTACCAATATATTTTCCTGAAGCTGTCGAACAATGAATATGGCATCAGTGGTCCCCCTACCTGGCATAAACCCAAACTGCATCTCATCAATATTCACTCTTTCTCTAATCATACCTTCTAAAACTCTCTCCATTACCTTCATTATCTGATCTAAAAAGCTTTATACCTCTATAATTTCCTCTTTCCAGGGCATCACCCTTCCCTTTATACACATTTACAATTACACTCTTCAGCCAATCATCAGGGACAACACACTCATAAATAATCCTATTTATCAGGTCAGTGACTAAACTCACCCCTATATCGCCTGAGGCCTTCAACATTTCGGCAGTCAACCCAGACACACCTGCTGCCTTCCCCACCCTCATCCTGCCTATTGCCTCACTCACATTAGCAGTATCAATCAAAGGCCAAGGGCCTGACACTGGATCTGCTGGCTCTAAACCTTCCCTGTCCCAGTCAAACTCCTCATTCAACAACCGGTTATAATGCTCTCTCCATGCATCTTTAATATCCTCACTGTTCACCACTACCCTTCCTTCATCATTCTTCACACACTGCTCACCTATGATATCCCGATTATCCTCTTCACCTGACCTGCCACCCTAAATATATTTTTCCTTTCCCCATGATTTAGGTTATCAAGTAATTGTCTCTGTGACTCAGACTTTGCCCTGTATACCTCTCTCCTAGCCCTACGCTTGGCAGCCAAATATTCCTCTTTGCCACCACCCTTCTTCCATTCCCGGAAAAGCCTTCTTTTCTCCTTAATTGCAGCTTCTACACCTCATCCCACCACCAAGTTACTTTATGTCTTGGTGGTCCTCTTGTCCAGCCGCATGTTACATCAGTAACTCTCAAGAAATTGTTCTTGAGGGCTCTGTACTGTTCATTAACGCCTCTGTCTACAGCTCCCTGTTCAGCCACCACTCTCCTCAACTCGCTATAGAAGGCATCCCTTACTACTTGGTTTTTCAGCTTCCATATTTTCCTCCTAGGTACATAAGTCCTCTTTTTCATCACTTGTTCTTTAAGCACCATATCACAAATCAATAGTTTGTGCTGCTGCACACACTCCTCACTTCCTATAACTTTAACATCCCTCACTAACCTCCTATCGGCCCTCCTAACCAGAAAATAATCTATCTGACTGCTATTCCAGACTCAATTTCTTGTGCCATTGTCTGACAGGATTCCTGATCTTCTGTTTTTGAGACCCGTCCTAATTTCCCAAAGCCATTTGGTTACAGGGTCCGGTCTGTTATGCTAGCCTTCTCTCTCCTGAGACTGGCAATTTGTCCACATCGGATCCCAAGGGTGGGTTCTTGGCTACTCCCTCGCGTGACATTCTGTAGGTCCGTTGTTGGAAAAAAGGGCTCACTTCCCTCTCAGGTGTCCCTCTCTCTCTTTTTAGAACATGCCTCCATTCATGAGGGTTCTGTCCCCGTCTATACTGACGGGTCTAAGACTGATACTGGAGTAGGATTTGGTGTTGTCTTCCCTTCCTTTACTAGGGTCGGTAGCCTTCCTGACATTACTTCAGTGTATACAGCAGAACTGACTACAATTTTGTATGCTCTTAAAATCATTTTTACTCTCCCCCAATCCGTTTTTGTGATTTATAGTGACTCGCGTAGTGCTTTGTCTGCACTGGAGTCTTTTAATGCATCCCATCCATTGGTTTTATCAATTTTAGAGTGGCTTTTTCTTCTTGGCCGCCGTGTAGACTTCTGTTGGGTTCCTGCACATGTTGGTGTGGTGGGGAATGAGAGGGCAGATACTTTAGCTAAAGCTGTGTCTTCTCAACAGCCCCCAGCTGACTACCCACTTCCTGTTTCTGATGTAACACCTTACTTGCGGTATGCAATTCGTACATGTTGGCAGAGACACTGGGATGGTGTTTCTCACAATAAACTAAAAGAAACCTTTCAGGGAGTGGTTGTGCCAAGGGTTCATCCCTCTATGTCTCGGTGACTGGAGGTGGCTCTTGCTAGGCTTCGCATTGGGCATTCTCAGCTTACACATGGGTTCCTCATGTGTGGTGAAACTCAACCGTACTGTGATGACTGCCTTGTTCCCCTTACTGTCCGTCACTTGCTGGTCGAGTGTCCGAGTCTGGGGGGCCTGCGTCAGAGGTTCCTTCATAGGCATGGGGGAGCAGATGGTGCCTACTGTTTGTCCTCGATGCTTGGTGAGGCCTCTAACGATTTTACTGATGTTTTTAGTTTTCTTCAGGAGGTGGGCCTCCTTCCACTTTTATAAGTAAATGTTATTTTATAAATTATTCTTTTATTATTTTTAGTGTTTTATTCCTACTAACAGATAGTAACTTTATTTTGAATAGGCACTTTTTATTTTGCCGTGTCTTCTACTTTGTCATCCGGCGGCATATGACCCTGGCAGTTGCGCCGCCAGATTGTAATTATTTTCAATCAATCAATCAATCAATTCAACAAGGTACTCCATAAGAGACTAATGTGAAAAGTAGAGCATATAGGAGGACTGAAGGGGAACCTCCTGGAATAGATGAGATACTTTTTGAGACAGACAAATGAGGACAGTAATAAAGGATTGGATGTCTGGATGGAGGGAAGTAACAAGTGGAGTCCCACAGGGCTCGGTGTTGGTGACAGTAATGTTCCTAATTTACGTAAATGATATGGTAGATGGAGTGAACAGTTATGCAAGTCTTTTTCTGATGATGCAAAGATCTTGAGGAAGGTTGAGGAGGATTGTAAAATGCTGCAGGAGCTGGATAGGATACACAAATGGAGCCAGATGTGGGAAATGAAATTCAATGCAAAAAACTGTAAAATTCTGGAAGTGAGAAAAAGTACCAAGAGACCATCACTGAATTATCTGATGGGTAATGAACCAATCACAAAAGCAAGAGAAGAGAAAGATTTGGGAGTGCTGGTCCAGGACAGTTTGTCACCTGAAAAACACATTAACAAGACAGTTAGAGAGACGTATAAACTCCTGACTAATACAAGAGTAGCTTTTCATTATGTGCATGAGGAGATGATGAAGAAATTGATAATGGCCATGATTCACCCCAGGTTAGAGTATGCAGCAGGAGTGGGGTCCCCACACAAAAAGAAAGATATAAACAAGATTGAGAGAATACAAAGAATAGCAACCAAAATGGTCCCCAATCTGGCAGATCTGTTGTACAGAGAGAGGCTGGAAAAGCTGGATTTGCCTTCCCTAGAAGAAAGGAGAGAGAGAGGCGACATGATTGCAGTTTTCAGGACCACGATGGGAGTAGATAAAATTGGCAAAGAAGCTCTGTTTTTATGGGACAAGAGAGTAACAAGAGGACACGGAATGAAATTGAAGAAGCCAAGCTGCTTGAAGGATATCAAGAAATATAGTTTTCCTTATAGATGTATATACCCGTGGAATAGCCTGGACAAAGAGATCGTCCAGTCTAAAAACTTAAGTGAGTTTAAAGCTAAATTTGACGTATTGAGAAACAGAGATGGGACCCCACGAGTGTAGCTCATTACCTGCATATCACAGTTAGGTAAATACAATTAGGTAAATACAGACACTGACACACACACACACACACACACACACACACACACACACACACACACACACACACACACACACACACATACACACACACACACACACACACATGGGTAATGAACCAATGGGTAATGAACCAATCACAAAAACGAGAGAAGACAAATATTTGGGTGTGCTGGTGCAGGACAGTTTGTCACCTGAAAAACACATTAACAAGACAGTTAGAGAGACGTATAAACTCCTGACTAATATAAGAGTAGCTTTTCATTATATGGATGAGGAGATGATGATAAAATTGATAGTGGCCATGATTTGCCCCAGATTGGAATATGCAGCAGTAGTGTGGTCCCCACACAAAAAGAAAGATATAAACAAGATTGAGAGAATTCAAAGAACAGCAACCAAGATGGTCCCCAGTGAGGCAGATCTGTCATAGAGAGAGAGGCTGGAAAAGCTGGATTTGCCCTCCTTAGAAGAAAGGAGAATGAAAGGTGACATGATTGCAGTGTTCAGGACCATGATGGGAGTAGATAAAATTGACAAAGTAGATCTGTTTTTATGGGATAAGAGAGTAACAAGAGGACATGGGATGAAACTGAGGAAGCCAAGCTGCTTGAAGAATATCAAGAAATATAGTTTTCCTTATAGATGTATAGACCTGTGGAATAACCTACAGTAGACAAAGAGATCGTCCAGTCTAAAAACTTAAACGAGTTTAAATCTAAATTTGCCTTATTGAGAAACAGAGACGGGACCTCAGAAGCATAGCTCATTTCCTGTATATTACAATTAGGTAAATACACAAACACACACACACACACACACACACACACACACACACACAAGAAGAATTAAATAAAACTTCATGAATGGAGTAGTACATGGCAAATGGAATTCAATGTGGACAAGTGTCATGTAATCAAGTTTGTTAAAAGTAGAAAAAGACCTGATTGGGATTATAAGTTACGAAATAAACCCTATACACATCAGAAAGAGAGAAAGACCTAGGTGTGATTATCAATAACAGACGATCTCCGGCTGACCACATCAGCGAGAAGGTACGGAACATGTATACACTGCTTGCAAATATGAGAATAGCATTCACATACATAAACGAAGACATGCTAAGAAGGATAATAACATCATTCATTAGACCAACCCTGGAATATGCATCAGTAGTCTGGAGTCCTCATCTCAAAAAGTACATAGACAAGATTGAAAAAGTTCAAAGGGCCGCTACAAGATGGATACCAAGCTTAAGGGACCTAAGCTACGAAGAAAGACTAAATAAACTGAATCTACCAACACTACAGGAGAGAAGGAAAAGAGGTGACATGATAATGCTATATAAGTGCATATCAGGGAAGGAGAAAGTAGACATAAATGATTACTTAACATATGGAGAAACATCAGCAAGAGGACACTGCAAAAAACTGCATAAGAAGAGAGGTGATAAAGACTTAAGGAAATTCATTTTCCCAAACAGAGCAATTGATCAATGGAATGCACTACCGAATGAAATAGTGTGTGCCAAAACAATTCACAA
This sequence comes from Coenobita brevimanus, assembly GCF_032717465.1. NCBI lineage: Eukaryota > Metazoa > Arthropoda > Malacostraca > Decapoda > Coenobitidae > Coenobita > Coenobita brevimanus. Next base: position 12,513,993 of record NC_137063.1, read on the forward strand.
ATTTAAGGATATGTACGATAAATATGGTTTAAGACACGGGACAGTACGAGCTTGACTCATTCCTGTAAAGATACAATTAGGTAAGAACAAATAGGTAAGGTAAGAACACACACACACACACACACACGCACACGCACACACACACACACACACACACACACACACACACGCACACACACACACACACACACACACACACACACACCCGGTGATGAAAGATATAAAAGTGGAGGTGCAGGAAGTGTATAAATTACTGGAAACTCAAGATGTAAGGAAAGCCCCAGGACCTGATGGAATTTCTAATTGGGTACTGAAGGAATGCAGAGAACAACTGGCGGATAAAATTCACAGCTTAATTGTATGCTCACTGGAAGAGGGGAAAGTGCCAAAAGAATGGAAGAGGGCAAATGTGGTACCAATTTACAAGGGAGGAAACAGGGAAGAACCCCTGAATTATAGACCAGTGTCTCTAACCAGCATGGTCGCAAAATTGTGTGAGAGAATCCTGAAAGACAGATGGATAAAATATCTGGAAGAGATGAATATTTTGGCTGAATGTCAGTTTGGATTCAGAAGTGGAAGGTCATGTGTTTCAAACTTGTTGAGCTTTTACTCAAGAGCGATTGATGTGGTACAGGAGAGAGATGGTTGGGTGGATTGTGTGTACTTAGACTTAGAGAAGGCCTTTGACAAGGTACCTCATAAGAGACTAATGTGGAAACTAGAATATATAGGAGGACTAAAGGGGAAACTTCTGGAATGGATGAGAGACTTTTTGAGAGACAGACAAATGAGGACAGTAATAAAGGAAAAGATGTCTGGATGGAGGGAAGTAACAAGTGGAGTCCCTCAAGGCTCAGTGTTGGCGCCAGTAATGTTCCTGATTTATGTAAATGATATGGTAGATGGAGTGAACAGTTATGCGAGTCTGTTTGCTGATGATGTAAAGATCTTGAGGAAGATAGAGGTTGAGGAGGATTGTAAAATACTGCAGGAGGATTTGGATAGGTTACACAATTGGAGCCGGACGTGGGAAATGAAATTTAATGTAAAGAAATGTAAAATATTGGAAATGGGTAAAAGTACCAGGAGACCATCACTGAATTATTTTTTGGGTAATGAATTAATCACAAAAAGGAGAGAAGAGATAGATTTGGGAGTGCTGGTCCAAGATAGTTTGTCACCAGAAAAGCACATTAACAAGATAGTTGGAGAGACTTATAAACTCTTGACGAACATAAGAGTAGCATTTCATTATATGGATGAGGAAATGATGAAAAAATTGATTGTGGCCATGATCCGCCCCAGGTTAGAATATGCAGCGGTAGTGTGGTCCCCACACAAAAAGAAAGATATAAACAAGATTGAGAGAATACAAAGAACAGCAACCAAGATGGTCCCCAGTCTGACAGACCTGTCATACAGAGAGAGGCTGGAAAAACTGGATTTGCCTTCGTTAGAGGAAAGGAGAAAGAGGGGAGACATGATTGCGGTGTTCAGGACCATGGTGGGAGTAGATAAAATTGATAAAGAAGATCTGTTTGTATGGGATAAGAGAGCAACAAGAGGACATGGAATGAAATTGAAAAAGTCAAGCTGCTTGAAGGATATCAAGAAATATAGCTTTCCTTACAGAAGTATAGACTTATGGAATAGCCTGGACAAAGAGATCGTCCAGTCTAAAAACATAAACGAGTTTAAAGTTAAATTCGACTTATTGAGAAACAGTGACGGAAACCCACGAGCATAGTACATTCCGTGTATATCACAATTAGGTATATTCTTAAATATTTGGAACGACTTAGACAAAGAGGTGGTGCATGAGAAAAACATTCATGTGTGTAAAGGTAGACTTGATAAATGTGGATATGGAGACAGGACAACACGAGCATTGCTCAATTCCTGTATACTACAAATAGGTAAATACAAATAGGTAAATACACACACAGTATCTACTGTATTTAGATTTCAAGAAAGCTTTTGACACAGTACCACACCAAAGACTTTTATGGAAACTGTACCATCAAGGAGGAATTCGAGGCAAACTGTTTTGTTGGATGCAAGACTTTCTCATAAAAAGAGAAATGAGGACAGTACTAAGAGGAAACTACTCATCATGGAAAGAAGTGACTAGTGGAGTACCACAGGGTTCAGTGCTGGCACGAACCATGTTTTTAGTGTATATAAATGATATGAACAGTAACACTGGAAAAGAGAGCTATCTGAATATGTTTGCAGATGATGCAAAAATACAAAGGAGAATTACTAACACAGACTCTTGTAAAGAGCTACAAGAAGAATTAAATAAACGTCATGAATGAAGTAGTACATGGCAAATGGAATTCAATGTGGACAAGTGTCATGTAATCAAGTTTGTTAAAAGTGGAAAAAGACCCGATTGGGATTATAAGTTAGGAAATAAAACCCTATACACATCAGAAAGAGAGAAAGACCTAGGTGTGATTATCAATAACAGACTATCTCCTGCTGACCACATCAGCGAGAACGTACGGAACATGTATACACTGCTTGCAAATATGAGAATAGCATTCCCATACATAAATGAAGACATGCTAAGAAGGATAATAACATCATTCATTAGACCAACCCTGGAATATGCATCAGTAGTCTGGAGTCCTCATCTCAAAAAGCATATAGACAAGATTGAAAAAGTTCAAAGGGCCGCTACAAGATGGATACCAAGCTTGAGGGACCTAAGTTACGAAGAAAGACTAAATAAACTGAATCTACCAACACTACAGGAGAGGAGGAAAAGAGGTGACATGATAATGCTATATAAGTGCATATCAGGGAAGGAGAAAATAGACATAAATGATTACTTAACATATGGAGAAGCATCAGCAAGAGGACACTGCAAAAAACTGCATAAGAAGAGAGGTGATAAAGATGTAAGGAAATTCAGTTTCCCAAACAGAGCAATTGATCAATGGAATGCACTACCGAATGAAATAGTGTGTGCCAAAACAATTCACAAATTTAAGGATATGTACGATAAATATGGTTTAAGACTCGGGACAGTACGAGCTTGAGTCATTCCTGTAAAGATGCAATTAGGTAACAACAGTTAGGTAAGGTAAGAACACACACACACACACACACACAGACACACACACACACACACACACAGACACACACACACACACACACAGACACACACACACACACACACACACACACACACACACACACAGTATCTACTGTATTTAGATTTCAAGAAAGCTTTTGACACAGTACCACACCAAAGACTTTTATGGAAACTGTGCCATCAAGGAGGAATTCGAGGCAAACTATTTTGTTGGATGCAAGACTTTCTCATAAAAAGAGAAATGAGGACAGTACTAAGAGGAAATTACTCATCATGGAAAGAAGTGACTAGTGGAGTACCACAGGGTTCAGTGCTGGCACCAATCATGTTTTTAGTGTATATAAATGATATAAACAGTAACACTGGAAATGAGAGCTATCTGAATATGTTTGCAGATGATGCAAAAATACAAAGGAGAATTACTAACACAGACTCTTGTAAAGAGCTACAAGAAGAATTAAATATACTTCATGAATGGAGTATTACATGGCAAATGGAATTCAATGTGGACAAGTGTCATGTAATCAAGTTTGTTAAAAGTGGAAAAAGACCTGATTGGGATTATAAGTTAGGAAATAAAACCCTATACACATCAGAAAGAGAGAAAGACCTAGGTGTGATTATCAATAACAGACTATCTCCGGCTGACCACATCAGCGAGAAGGTACGGAACATGTATACACTGCTTGCAAATATGAGAATAGCATTCACATACATAAACGAAGACATGCTAAGAAGGATAATAACATCATTCATTAGACCAACCCTGGAATATGCATCAGTAGTCTGGAGTCCTCATCTCAAAAAGCACATAGACAAGATTGAAAAAGTTCAAAGGGCCACTACAAGATGGGTACCAAGCTTAAGGGACCTAAGCTACGAAGAAAGATTAAATAAACTGAATCTACCAACACTACAGGAGAGAAGGAAAAGAGGTGACATGATAATGCTATATAAGTGCATATCAGGGAAGGAGAAAGTAGACATAAATGATTACTTAACATATGGAGAAACATCAGCAAGAGGACACTGCAAAAAACTGCATAAGAAGAGAGGTGATAAAGACTTAAGGAAATTCATTTTCCCAAACAGAGCAATTGATCAATGGAATGCACTACCGAATGAAATAGTGTGTGCCAAAACAATTCACAAATTTAAGGATATGTACGATATATATGGTTTAAGACACGGGACAGTACGAGCTTGACTCATTCCTGTAAAGATACAATTAGGTAAATAGGTAAGGTAAGAACACACACACACACACACACACACGCACACGAACCGCCGGAGAGAGAGGTCGTCCCAGGCATCGCTCCTAACCTTGAGTAGTTCCAGGAATTTTGTCTGTCCTGTCTCCTAGGGTCTTTCTTTAAATTTAAAATAATGAAAGTTGGTAGACTACCAAAAATGTAAAGATTTGTTCGCAATAGTATACATGAATGTTTGTGGCTTATTCGGTAACAGCTGTTTAGGTACTTTACCGGTACGTTAAAGATGGCTGAAAATGTAAACAATGAGGGAATGGAATTTCAAGGATTTGATGCTAATACTAATGTCATGGACCTGGTGAAAACATTAATTATGAGGATTAGTGAACTCGAAAAAAAAGTAGAGAATCTAGTGATAAAGGATGTGTCAGGAAATACGGAAACCACCATACAGAGTCTAATCCAGTCCAACGAAACAGCCAATGAAGAGATTAAGAATTTGAAGAGGGAAAATGTTGAACTGAGGAGGAAAGTTGAAGAGAGTACTAATAAAACGGAGAAGGTGAGTAATGTACTGGAAGAACACAAGGCAAAGTGGGCACACGTAGAAGAAGAACAGAAAGAAGTGGTCAGCTTAAGAGAGATCATCCAGGAAGAAAGGGAAATGAACAAGAAAGAAATGGAAGAAAATGTAGTGAAAATACTGAAGAAAAAAGAGAAAATAGTGAGAGAAACTGTAGAAAGGAACAGATGTGTGGTAGAATTTGGAAACAGGGAAGAGGAAGAAAAGGTTAGGTTCGCAAGACTAGAGAGAGACACGAACATGGTGAGAGGAATATTAGGCAAGATTGACCCCGAAGGAGACAAGTGGGTAAAAGAAATTGAGGAAGTAAGGAGGATAGGGCCTTATAAGAAAGGGGAAACAAGACCAATGAGAGTCAAGTTTACATCAGAAAGTGTAATAAATAAGATACTTAAAGTGACCTGGAAATTAAGCAAAGAGGCGGGGATGGAAAATATTATAATAAGAAAAGATCTGAATGAAGAAGAAAGAGAAGTTTTAAAATCATTAAAGGAAGAAGTAAAGGAAAAAAATGATAAGAGGACAGAGGAAGAACGTAATACTTTTTTTTGGAGAGTATTGGATATGAAAGTAAGGAAATGGTATTTAAGGAAATAGAAGTGAAGGAAACTAGGGGGGATGGTTGTGAAAGATCAGAAGTTGAGGAAGTGGTACGGACAGAGAGTAGGAGAGAAGAGGGTATTAATAATGTCAAAAATAATTTGAAGGTGATATATACTAATGTTGATGGTTTCATATCGACAAGGATCGAAATTAATGATTTCTTGAGAGAGCATGAACCTGATGTCATGTGCTTTGTAGAGACCAAATTAAGAGAAGATATTGATGTTCATTTGGGAGATGGTAAATACAAACTGTGGAGAAAAGACAGAAAAGAAAAAAAGGGAGGAGGAGTGATGATAGCAGTGAAGAACAACATAAATGTAGATACTGTGGAAGTGGGAGAAGGCAGGGCTGAAGTGATATATATGAAATTAGAAACTGGAGAGAATGTTAAGAGAGATATGGCGGTAGTGTATGTTCCCCCAAAGACGAGAGCATGGAAGGATGACGAATACCATGAGATGTTGTCAGATATGGCTAGCTACTTGCAAAAAATAATTGAGAAAAGCAATAATATAATTTTGGTGGGTGACTTTAATTGTAAAGAGGTGAACTGGGAGGAATGGTACTCGGGAGGCGGCGAGGATTCGTGGGGTACTATGTTATTAAATATAATAATGAATAATGTGATGACGCAGTGGGTCAAAGAAGAGACACGGTTTCGAGGTGAGGACACACCAGCAAGGTTAGATTTACTGTTCACCAAAGAACCCGATGTAATAGAATCATTGGAATATCTCTGTCCTTTGGGAAAAAGTGATCACGTGGTCATTGAGTTCCAGATGTTAATAGGAAACGTTGAGCCAAGAGACGAGCTTCATAGACAGGGAAGATACAACTTTGGCAAAGCAAATTTTACAGGATTGAGAAACTTTTTTGAAAATGCGGATTGGAGAAAATTCAGAGAAACAAGAGAGATACAGAGGAAGTGGGATATCTTTCTAGACCTCTATAATTTGGGAGTGGAAAAATTTGTACCAAGAGTAAAAGGGAAAGAAAACAGGAAAAAGGAGTGGTTTAATAGAAGGTGTATGATAGCCAAAAAAAAGAGAGATAAGGCGTGGAACAATTGGAGAAAGAGAGGTAACGACAGAACAAAAGAAGAATATAAAAGAACAAGAAACGAATACACAAGAATACGTAGGGAAGAAGAAAGGAATTTTGAAAAAGGTATAATTGACAAATGCAAGGATGAACCCAAACTGTTTTATAGATTTGTTAATGGCAAACTGAAACAAAAGGAAGGAATCACCAAGCTGAAAGTAGATGGAGAGGTCTTCAAGGATGCGGCAATGCAAGCAGAAATAATGAACAAACGTTTCCAGTCAGTTTTCACTAAAGAAAAGGAGCTTGTGGAAGGGGAGGGAGTGATTAGAAATGTTCCGGTGATGAAAGATATAAAAGTGGAGGTGCAGGAAGTGTATAAATTACTGGAAACTCAAGATGTAAGGAAAGCCCCAGGACCTGATGGAATTTCTAATTAGGTACTGAAGGAATGCAGAGAACAACTGGCGGATAAAATTCACAGCTTAATTGTATGCTCACTGGAAGAGGGGAAAGTGCCAAAAGAATGGAAGAGGGCAAATGTGGTACCAATTTACAAGGGAGGAAATAGGGAAGAACCCCTGAATTATAGACCAGTGTCTCTAACCAGCATGGTCGCAAAATTGTGTGAGAGAATCCTGAAAGACAGATGGATAAAATATCTGGAAGAGATGAATATTTTGGCTGAATGTCAGTTTGGATTCAGAAGTGGAAGGTCATGTGTTTCAAATTTGTTGAGCTTTTACTCAAGAGCGATTGATGTGGTACAGGAGAGAGATGGTTGGGTGGATTGTGTGTACTTAGACTTAGAGAAGGCCTTTGACAAGGTACCTCATAAGAGACTAATGTGGAAACTAGAATATATAGGAGGACTAAAGGGGAAACTTCTGGAATGGGTGAGAGACTTTTTGAGAGACAGACAAATGAGGACAGTAATAAAGGAAAAGATGTCTGGATGGAGGGAAGTAACAAGTGGAGTCCCTCAAGGTTCAGTGTTGGCGCCAGTAATGTTCCTGATTTACGTAAATGTTATGGTAGATGGAGTGAACAGTTATGCGAGTCTGTTTGCTGATGATGTAAAGATCTTGAGGAAGATAGAGGTTGAGGAGGATTGTAAAATACTGCAGGAGGATTTGGATAGGATACACAATTGGAGCCGGACGTGGGAAATGAAATTTAATGTAAAGAAATGTAAAATATTGGAAATGGGTAAAAGTACCAGGAGACCATCACTGAATTATATATTGGGTAATGAATTAATCACAAAAAGGAGAGAAGAGAAAGATTTGGGAGTGCTGGTCCAAGATAGTTTGTCACCAGAAAAGCACATTAACAAGATAGTTGGAGAGACTTATAAGCTCTTGACTAACATAAGAGTAGCATTTCATTATATGGATGAGGAAATGATGAAAAAAATTGATAGTGGCCATGATCCGCCCCAGGTTAGAATATGCAGCGGTAGTGTGGTCCCCACACAAAAAGAAAGATATAAACAAGATTGAGAGAATACAAAGAACAGCAACCAAGATGGTCCCCAGTCTGACAGACCTGTCATACAGAGAGAGGCTGGAAAAACTGGATTTGCCTTCGTTAGAGGAAAGGAGAAAGAGGGGAGACATGATTGCGGTGTTCAGGACCATGGTGGGAGTAGATAAAATTGACAAAGAAGATCTGTTTGTATGGGATAAGAGAGCAACAAGAGGACATGGAATGAAATTGAAAAAGTCAAGCTGCTTGAAGGATATCAAGAAATATAGCTTTCCTTACAGAAGTATAGACTTATGGAATAGCCTGGACAAAGAGATCGTCCAGTCTAAAAACTTAAACGAGTTTAAAGTTAAATTCGACTTATTGAGAAACAGCGACGGAAACCCACGAGCATAGTACATTCCGTGTATATCACAATTAGGTATATTCTTAAATATTTGAAACGACTTAGACAAAGAGGTGGTGCATGAGAAAAACATTCATGTGTGTAAAGGTAGACTTGATAAATGTGGATATGGAGACAGGACAACACGAGCATTGCTCAATTCCTGTATACTACAAATAGGTAAATACAAATAGGTATATACACACACACACACACACAGTATCTACTGTATTTAGATTTCAAGAAAGCTTTTGACACAGTACCACACCAAAGACTTTTATGGAAACTGTACCATCAAGGAGGAATTCGAGGCAAACTATTTTGTTGGATGCAAGACTTTCTCATAAAAAGAGAAATGAGGACAGTACTAAGAGGAAATTACTCATCATGGAAAGAAGTGACTAGTGGAGTACCACAGGGTTCAGTGCTGGCACCAATCATGTTTTTAGTGTATATAAATGATATAAACAGTAACACTGGAAATGAGAGCTATCTGAATATGTTTGCAGATGATGCAAAAATACAAAGGAGAATTACTAACACAGACTCTTGTAAAGAGCTACAAGAAGAATTAAATATACTTCATGAATGGAGTAGTACATGGCAAATGGAATTCAATGTGGACAAGTGTCATGTAATCAAGTTTGTTAAAAGTAGAAAAAGACCTGATTGGGATTATAAGTTATTAAATAAAACCCTATACACATCAGAAAGAGAGAAAGACCTAGGTGTGATTATCAATAACAGACTATCTCCGGCTGACCACATCAGCGAGAAGGTACGGAACATGTATACACTGCTTGCAAATATGAGAATAGCATTCACATACATAAACGAAGACATGCTAAGAAGGATAATAACATCATTCATTAGACCAACCCTGGAATATGCATCAGTAGTCTGGAGTCCTCATCTCAAAAAGCACATAGACAAGATTGAAAAAGTTCAAAGGGCCGCTACAAGATGGATACCAAGCTTAAGGGACCTAAGCTACGAAGTAAGATTAAATAAACTGAATCTACCAACACTACAGGAGAGAAGGAAAAGAGGTGACATGATAATGCTATATAAGTGCATATCAGGGAAGGAGAAAGTAGACATAAATGATTACTTAACATATGGAGAAACATCAGCAAGAGGACACTGCAAAAAACTGCATAAGAAGAGAGGTGATAAAGACTTAAGGAAATTCATTTTCCCAAACAGAGCAATTGATCAATGGAATGCACTACCGAATGAAATAGTGTGTGCTAAAACAATTCACAAATTTAAGGATATGTACGATATATATGGTTTAAGACACGGGACAGTACGAGCTTGACTCATTCCTGTAAAGATACAATTAGGTAAGAACAAATAGGTAAGGTAAGAACACACACACACACACACACACGCACACACACACACACACACACACACACACAAACACACACACACACGCACACACACACACACACACAAACACACACACACACACGCACACACACACGCACACACACACACACACACACACACACACACAGTATCTACTGTATTTAGATTTCAAGAAAGCTTTTGACACAGTACCACACCAAAGACTTTTATGGAAACTGTACCATCAAGGAGGAATTCGAGGCAAACTGTTTTGTTGGATGCAAGATTTTCTCATAAAAAGAGAAATGAGGACAGTACTAAGAGGAAACTACTCATCATGGAAAGAAGTGACTAGTGGAGTACCACAGAGTTCGGTGCTGGCACGAACCATGTTTTTAGTGTATATAAATGATATAAACAGTAACACTGGAAATGAGAGCTATCTGAATATGTTTGCAGATGATGCAAAAATACAAAGGAGAATTACTAACACAGACTCTTGTAAAGAGCTACAAGAAGAATTAAATAAACTTCATGAATGGAGTAGTACATGGCAAATGGAATTCAATGTGGACAAGTGTCATGTAATCAAGTTTGTTAAAAGTGGAAAAAGACCTGATTGGGATTATAAGTTAGGAAATAAACCCTATACACATCAGAAAGAGAGAAAGACCTAGGTGTGATTATCAATAACAGACTATCTCCTGCTGACCACATGAGCGAGAAGGTACGGAACATGTGTACACTGCTTGCAAATATGAGAATAGCATTCACATACATAAATGAAGACATGCTAAGAAGGATAATAACATCATTCATTAGACCAACCCTGGAATATGCATCAGTAGTCTGGAGTCCTCATCTCAAAGAGCATATAGACAAGATTGAAAAGGTTCAAAGGGCCGCTACAAGATGGATACCAAGCTTAAGGGACCTAAGCTACGAAGAAAGACTAAATAAACTGAATCTACCAACACTACAGGAGAGAAGGAAAAGAGGTGACATGATAATGCTATATAAGTGCATATCAGGGAAGGGGAAAATAGACATAAATGATTACTTAACATATGGAGAAGCATCAGGAAGAGGACACTGCAAAAAACTGCATAAGAAGAGAGGTGATAAAGACGTAAGGAAATTCAGTTTCGCAAACAGAGCAATTGATCAATGGAATGCACTACCGAATGAAATAGTGTGTGCCAAAACAATTCACAAATTTAAGGATATGTATGATAAATATGGTTTAACCCTTTAACCGCGGGTGTCATTCCAGAATGACATTGCAAAAACTGGACCAAACCGCGGGTGTCATTCTCGAATGTTTGTGAATATTTTGAATACCTCGCGTTTTTTCCGTGCGCCAATTGTTTCAAGGGAGAGTAGCTATTAATTTCTTTCACTCCAGCCGACCCCCACCTCCCCCCCCCTGGGGTGCCACCTCCCACCCCCTGGGCCCCCCACCCCACCCCGGACCAAGCACGCATCAGTATCTGTCCAGCTGTGTGAGCGACAACACTGCTGATGTGGAAGTGAAGTGCAGGCAATTACAGTGCCTTTTACCTGCCTCAGTGAACACAGAGTGGGTGTTTATCGTATGTGCAGTGTTCATATATGTTTATAGTATTATTATCAGAATGAGGTTGGCATTTGGTAATGGTGTGTGAGCGAAAAATAGTGATTACAACACCACTGATGTGGCAGTGAAGTGCGGGCAATTACAGTGCCTTTTACCTGCCTCAGTGAACACAGAGTGGGTGTTTATCGTATGTGCAGTGTTCATATATGTTTATAGTATTATTATCAGAATGAGGTTGGCATTTGGTAATGGTGTGTGAGCGAAAAATAGTGATTACAACACCGCTGATGTGGCAGTGAAGTGCGGGTAATGACAGTGCCTTTTACCTGCCTCAGTGAACACAGAGTGGGTGTATATCGTATGTGCAGTGTTCATATATGTTTATAGTGTTATTATCAGAATGAGGTTGGCATTTGATAATGGTGTATGAGCGAAGGTAATGGTGTGTGAGCGAAAAATAGTGATTTTAGATCGCTCACTTCTAATGGCACTGCCCATCCAGTGATAGTCAAAGAAATCATGAAACCTACATCATTGCAAAGCCAAAGGTTAGTACTTTCTAATGGTACCATATTTTTCGCTCTAGATTTATTCTGTGCAGAGTTACTGAAAGTGACAGTGATATACAGTGATGCGACAGTGACGTGCTTTACCAATAATTGTATAATGGATAATGTAGTAATAAGGGATATTTTGCCTAGAAAAAAATGTAAATATTGGCCAGTATAATAAGTGATATTGTAATAAGAGAATCTGCGGCACTTGTGTAATTCTGTGATGCGACAGTGACGCAATATAGTAATAAGTGCAGTGTAAATATAATGTATATTGCCCAGATTATATGTAAAATAATATTAGAAGTTAGAAATAATGAAAAGATCGCCTGAAACGTCAGTGAGCGGGTGACGCCACAGTGAAGTGAGGCGCAGCCACAGTGAAGAGCGGGCGCAGCCGCAGTGAAGTGCCTTTTACCTACCTCAGTGAACACAGAGTGGGTGTTTATCGTATGTACAGTGTTCATATATGTTTATATTACTATTATGAGAGAGTGGTTGGCATTTGGTACTGTGTGTGAGGCGTCAAATAGTGATTTTACACCCTCATTTCTAATGGCTCTGCCCGTCCTGTGAAAGTCAACAAAGTCATGAAACCTACATCAATGGAAAGCTGAAGGTTAGTACTTTCTAATGGTACGTAATTTTTTTCTCTAGCTTTATTCTGTGCAGAGTTATTAAGGTTTAAAGGTTTGTTTACATTTGGCTGAAACCCCCGCGGGAGAGGACAGTCAGACCAAAACAATACCCGCGGTTAAAGGGTTAAGACACGGGACAGTACGAGCTTGACTCATTCCTGTAAAGATGCAATTAGGTAAGAACAGTTAGGTAAGGTAAGAACACACACACACACACACACACACACACACACACAGTATCTACTGTATTTAGATTTCAAGAAAGCTTTTGACACAGTACCACACCAAAGACTTTTATGGAAACTGTACCATCAAGGAGGAATTTGAGGCAAACTATTTTGTTGGAAGCAAGACTTTCTCATAAAAAGAGAAATGAGGACAGTACTAAGAGGAAATTACTCATCATGGAAAGAAGTGACTAGTGGACTACCACAGGGTTCAGTGCTGGCACCAATCATGTTTTTAGTGTATATAAATGATATAAACAGTAACACTGGAAATGAGAGCTATCTGAATATGTTTGCAGATGATGCAAAAATACAAAGGAGAATTACTAACACAGACTCTTGTAAAGAGCTACAAGAAGAATTAAATATACTTCATGAATGGAGTAGTACATGGCAAATGGAATTCAATGTGGACAAGTGTCATGTAATCAAGTTTGTTAAAAGTGGAAATAGACCTGATTGGGATTATAAGTTAGGAAATAAAACCCTATACACATCAGAAAGAGAGAAAGACCTAGGTGTGATTATCAATAACAGACTATCTCCGGCTGACAACATCAGCGAGAAGGTACGGAACATGTATACACTGCTTGCAAATATGAGAATAGCATTCACATACATAAATGAAGACATGCTAAGAAGGATAATAACATCATTCATTAGACCTACCCTGGAATATGCATCAGTAGTCTGGAGTCCTCATCTCAAAAAGCATATAGACAAGATTGAAAAGGTTCAAAGGGCCGCTACAAGATGGATACCAAGCTTAAGGGACCTAAGCTACGAAGAAAGACTAAATAAACTGAATCTACCAACACTACATGAGAGAAGGAAAAGAGGTGACATGATAATGCTATATAAGTGCATATCAGGGAAGGAGAAAATAGACATAAATGATTACTTAACATATGGAGAAACATCAGCAAGAGGACACTGCAAAAAACTGCATAAGAAGAGAGGTGATAAAGACTTAAGGAAATTCATTTTCCCAAACAGAGCAATTGATCAATGGAATGCACTACCGAATGAAGTAGTGTGTGCCAAAACAATTCACAAATTTAAGGATATGTACAATAAATATGGTTTAAGACATAGGACAGTATGAGCTTGACTCATTCCTGTAAAGATACAATTAGGTAAGGTAAGAACACACACACACACACACACACGTAAGATCATTGCTACATAAAATGAAAGAGAAATCAGAAAGAATTATACTAACTGGGGATTTCAATACAAATATGAATTGGTATACTCTAGATATAATTAGCCAAGAAAGCTGTTGGGACCAAAAGCTCCTGGATCTCGTACAAGAGTTCTTCCTAACGCAATATGTGAGGGAAACCACCAGAAAAAGAGGACTTGATGTACCTTCAGTGCTAGATCTAATTTTTACTAGGCAAGAAAATGATATTGACAGTTTAATATATCACCCTCCCCTCGGCAAAAGCGATCATGCTGTACTAAATTATAACTTCAGGGTAGCATATGACCTAGTAAACAACAATGACAGTTACAAAAAGAGCCTAAACTATAAAAAGGGAAATTATCAAGACCTAAAGAAGTATTTCTTAGAAGTTAATTGGGAAAATGAGCTTAGAGGACAAGATTGAAATGCTGTATATAAAAAATTCTGTGAATTTTATGAAGTAGGAGTCCAGAAGTACATCCCACAGCACAAAGAAACAGATAAGAAAAATACAGAAATGGTTCAATACAGAATGTAAAAAATCAAAAGAAAGTAGAGATTTGTTGTGGAATAGATACAGAAGACATAATAGTGAAAGGGCGTATAATAATTACAAACAGGCAAGAAACGATTATACACGAATAAGGAGGGAAGCCCAAAAACAGTTTGAGGAGGATATATTAAATAAAAGTAGTGATCAACCAAAGCTGTTTTACAGCTATATCAGAAGCAAAACCAAAGTAAAAGATATAATACAATCAATTACGGATGAGGGAATCACTTATACACAAGAGAAGGATATTTGTGAAGCACTAAATAAGAATTTCCAATCAGTTTTTACAGAAGAAAAAAATTTTGAGAGGGACTATGTGGAACATGCATGTCCACACATACTACCAGATATACAAATAGCAGAAAAAGTAATACAGGAGGAGTTAAGTAGATTAGACAGAGGAAAAGCAAGTGGTCCTGATGAAATTTCATGTTGGGTACTACGAGAATCTGCAAAGGAGTTAAGTAAACCATTATTTTTAATTTTCAAGAAATCCTTGAGTCAAGGTAAACTACCTGATATTTGGAAAAAAGCAAATATTGTCCCCTTATTCAAGAAAGGAAATAGACAAAATCCATTCAACTACCAACCAGTATCACTGACCAGTGTTGTAAGCAAGGTATTAGAAAAGCTTATAAAAAAAGCTTGGGTAAACCATCTAGAAGAACACAGTATGATAACAGAAAGACAGTTTGGTTTCAGAAAAGGAAAATCATGTGTTACTAATCTGCTGAGCTACTATGACAGAGTAACAAACACAATACAGGAAAGGGAAGGATGGGTGGACAGTATCTATTTTGAATTCAAGAAAGCTTTTGACACAGTACCACACCAAAGACTTTTATGGAAACTGTACCATCAAGGAGGAATTCGAGGCAAACTGTTTTGTTGGATGCAAGACTTTCTCATAAAAAGAGAAATGAGAACAGTACTAAGAGGAAACTACTCATCATGGAAAGAAGTGACTAGTGGAGTACCACAGGGTTCAGTGCTGGCACCAATTGTGTTTTTAGTGTATATAAATGATATAAACAGTAACACTGGAAATGAGAGCTATCTGAATATTTTTGCAAATGATGCAAAAATACAAAGGAGAATTACTAACACAGACTCTTGTAAAGAGCTACAAGAAGAATTAAATAAACTTCATGAATGGAGTAGAACATGGCAAATGGAATTCAATGTGGACAAGTGTCATGTAATCAAGTTTGTTAAAAGTAGAAAAAGACCTGATTGGGATTATAAGTTATTAAATAAAACCCTATACACATCAGAAAGAGAGAAAGACCTAGGTGTGATTATCAATAACAGACTATCTCCGGCTGACCACATCAGCGAGAAGGTACGGAACATGTATACACTGCTTGCAAATATGAGAATAGCATTCACATACATAAACGAAGACATGCTAAGAAGGATAATAACATCATTCATTAGACCAACCCTGGAATATGCATCAGTAGTCTGGAGTCCTCATCTCAAAAAGCACATAGACAAGATTGAAAAAGTTCAAAGGGCCGCTACAAGATGGATACCAAGCTTAAGGGACCTAAGCTACGAAGTAAGATTAAATAAACTGAATCTACCAACACTACAGGAGAGAAGGAAAAGAGGTGACATGATAATGCTATATAAGTGCATATCAGGGAAGGAGAAAGTAGACATAAATGATTACTTAACATATGGAGAAACATCAGCAAGAGGACACTGCAAAAAACTGCATAAGAAGAGAGGTGATAAAGACTTAAGGAAATTCATTTTCCCAAACAGAGCAATTGATCAATGGAATGCACTACCGAATGAAATAGTGTGTGCTAAAACAATTCACAAATTTAAGGATATGTACGATATATATGGTTTAAGACACGGGACAGTACGAGCTTGACTCATTCCTGTAAAGATACAATTAGGTAAGAACAAATAGGTAAGGTAAGAACACACACACACACACACACACGCACACACACACACGCACACACACACACACACAAACACACACACACACGCACACACACACACACACACAAACACACACACACACACGCACACACACACGCACACACACACACACACACACACACACACACAGTATCTACTGTATTTAGATTTCAAGAAAGCTTTTGACACAGTACCACACCAAAGACTTTTATGGAAACTGTACCATCAAGGAGGAATTCGAGGCAAACTGTTTTGTTGGATGCAAGATTTTCTCATAAAAAGAGAAATGAGGACAGTACTAAGAGGAAACTACTCATCATGGAAAGAAGTGACTAGTGGAGTACCACAGAGTTCGGTGCTGGCACGAACCATGTTTTTAGTGTATATAAATGATATAAACAGTAACACTGGAAATGAGAGCTATCTGAATATGTTTGCAGATGATGCAAAAATACAAAGGAGAATTACTAACACAGACTCTTGTAAAGAGCTACAAGAAGAATTAAATAAACTTCATGAATGGAGTAGTACATGGCAAATGGAATTCAATGTGGACAAGTGTCATGTAATCAAGTTTGTTAAAAGTGGAAAAAGACCTGATTGGGATTATAAGTTAGGAAATAAACCCTATACACATCAGAAAGAGAGAAAGACCTAGGTGTGATTATCAATAACAGACTATCTCCTGCTGACCACATGAGCGAGAAGGTACGGAACATGTGTACACTGCTTGCAAATATGAGAATAGCATTCACATACATAAATGAAGACATGCTAAGAAGGATAATAACATCATTCATTAGACCAACCCTGGAATATGCATCAGTAGTCTGGAGTCCTCATCTCAAAGAGCATATAGACAAGATTGAAAAGGTTCAAAGGGCCGCTACAAGATGGATACCAAGCTTAAGGGACCTAAGCTACGAAGAAAGACTAAATAAACTGAATCTACCAACACTACAGGAGAGAAGGAAAAGAGGTGACATGATAATGCTATATAAGTGCATATCAGGGAAGGGGAAAATAGACATAAATGATTACTTAACATATGGAGAAGCATCAGGAAGAGGACACTGCAAAAAACTGCATAAGAAGAGAGGTGATAAAGACGTAAGGAAATTCAGTTTCGCAAACAGAGCAATTGATCAATGGAATGCACTACCGAATGAAATAGTGTGTGCCAAAACAATTCACAAATTTAAGGATATGTATGATAAATATGGTTTAACCCTTTAACCGCGGGTGTCATTCCAGAATGACATTGCAAAAACTGGACCAAACCGCGGGTGTCATTCTCGAATGTTTGTGAATATTTTGAATACCTCGCGTTTTCCGTGCGCCAATTGTTTCAAGGGAGAGTAGCTATTAATTTCTTTCACTCCAGCCGACCCCCACCTCCCCCCTGGGGTGCCACCTCCCACCCCTGGGCCCCCCCCCCCACCCCGGACCAAGCACGCATCAGTATCTGTCCAGCTGTGTGAGCGACAACACTGCTGATGTGGAAGTGAAGTGCAGGCAATTACAGTGCCTTTTACCTGCCTCAGTGAACACAGAGTGGGTGTTTATCGTATGTGCAGTGTTCATATATGTTTATAGTATTATTATCAGAATGAGGTTGGCATTTGGTAATGATGTGTGAGCGAAAAATAGTGATTACAACACCACTGATGTGGCAGTGAAGTGCGGGCAATTACAGTGCCTTTTACCTGCCTCAGTGAACACAGAGTGGGTGTTTATCGTATGTGCAGTGTTCATATATGTTTATAGTATTATTATCAGAATGAGGTTGGCATTTGGTAATGGTGTGTGAGCGAAAAATAGTGATTACAACACCGCTGATGTGGCAGTGAAGTGCGGGTAATGACAGTGCCTTTTACCTGCCTCAGTGAACACAGAGTGGGTGTATATCGTATGTGCAGTGTTCATATATGTTTATAGTGTTATTATCAGAATGAGGTTGGCATTTGATAATGGTGTATGAGCGAAAGGTAATGGTGTGTGAGCGAAAAATAGTGATTTTAGATCGCTCACTTCTAATGGCACTGCCCATCCAGTGATAGTCAAAGAAATCATGAAACCTACATCATTGCAAAGCCAAAGGTTAGTACTTTCTAATGGTACCATATTTTTCGCTCTAGATTTATTCTGTGCAGAGTTACTGAAAGTGACAGTGATATACAGTGATGCGACAGTGACGTGCTTTACCAATAATTGTATAATGGATAATGTAGTAATAAGGGATATTTTGCCTAGAAAAAAATGTAAATATTGGCCAGTATAATAAGTGATATTGTAATAAGAGAATCTGCGGCACTTGTGTAATTCTGTGATGCGACAGTGACGCAATATAGTAATAAGTGCAGTGTAAATATAATGTATATTGCCCAGATTATATGTAAAATAATATTAGAAGTTAGAAATAATGAAAAGATCGCCTGAAACGTCAGTGAGCGGGTGACGCCACAGTGAAGTGAGGCGCAGCCACAGTGAAGAGCGGGCGCAGCCGCAGTGAAGTGCCTTTTACCTACCTCAGTGAACACAGAGTGGGTGTTTATCGTATGTACAGTGTTCATATATGTTTATATTACTATTATGAGAGAGTGGTTGGCATTTGGTACTGTGTGTGAGGCGTCAAATAGTGATTTTACACCCCTCATTTCTAATGGCTCTGCCCGTCCTGTGAAAGTCAACAAAGTCATGAAACCTACATCAATGGAAAGCTGAAGGTTAGTACTTTCTAATGGTACGTAATTTTTTTCTCTAGCTTTATTCTGTGCAGAGTTATTAAGGTTTAAAGGTTTGTTTACATTTGGCTGAAACCCCCGCGGGAGAGGACAGTCAGACCAAAACAATACCCGCGGTTAAAGGGTTAAGACACGGGACAGTACGAGCTTGACTCATTCCTGTAAAGATGCAATTAGGTAAGAACAGTTAGGTAAGGTAAGAACACACACACACACACACACACACACACACACACACAGTATCTACTGTATTTAGATTTCAAGAAAGCTTTTGACACAGTACCACACCAAAGACTTTTATGGAAACTGTACCATCAAGGAGGAATTTGAGGCAAACTATTTTGTTGGAAGCAAGACTTTCTCATAAAAAGAGAAATGAGGACAGTACTAAGAGGAAATTACTCATCATGGAAAGAAGTGACTAGTGGACTACCACAGGGTTCAGTGCTGGCACCAATCATGTTTTTAGTGTATATAAATGATATAAACAGTAACACTGGAAATGAGAGCTATCTGAATATGTTTGCAGATGATGCAAAAATACAAAGGAGAATTACTAACACAGACTCTTGTAAAGAGCTACAAGAAGAATTAAATATACTTCATGAATGGAGTAGTACATGGCAAATGGAATTCAATGTGGACAAGTGTCATGTAATCAAGTTTGTTAAAAGTGGAAATAGACCTGATTGGGATTATAAGTTAGGAAATAAAACCCTATACACATCAGAAAGAGAGAAAGACCTAGGTGTGATTATCAATAACAGACTATCTCCGGCTGACAACATCAGCGAGAAGGTACGGAACATGTATACACTGCTTGCAAATATGAGAATAGCATTCACATACATAAATGAAGACATGCTAAGAAGGATAATAACATCATTCATTAGACCTACCCTGGAATATGCATCAGTAGTCTGGAGTCCTCATCTCAAAAAGCATATAGACAAGATTGAAAAGGTTCAAAGGGCCGCTACAAGATGGATACCAAGCTTAAGGGACCTAAGCTACGAAGAAAGACTAAATAAACTGAATCTACCAACACTACATGAGAGAAGGAAAAGAGGTGACATGATAATGCTATATAAGTGCATATCAGGGAAGGAGAAAATAGACATAAATGATTACTTAACATATGGAGAAACATCAGCAAGAGGACACTGCAAAAAACTGCATAAGAAGAGAGGTGATAAAGACTTAAGGAAATTCATTTTCCCAAACAGAGCAATTGATCAATGGAATGCACTACCGAATGAAGTAGTGTGTGCCAAAACAATTCACAAATTTAAGGATATGTACAATAAATATGGTTTAAGACATAGGACAGTATGAGCTTGACTCATTCCTGTAAAGATACAATTAGGTAAGGTAAGAACACACACACACACACACACACGTAAGATCATTGCTACATAAAATGAAAGAGAAATCAGAAAGAATTATACTAACTGGGGATTTCAATACAAATATGAATTGGTATACTCTAGATATAATTAGCCAAGAAAGCTGTTGGGACCAAAAGCTCCTGGATCTCGTACAAGAGTTCTTCCTAACGCAATATGTGAGGGAAACCACCAGAAAAAGAGGACTTGATGTACCTTCAGTGCTAGATCTAATTTTTACTAGGCAAGAAAATGATATTGACAGTTTAATATATCACCCTCCCCTCGGCAAAAGCGATCATGCTGTACTAAATTATAACTTCAGGGTAGCATATGACCTAGTAAACAACAATGACAGTTACAAAAAGAGCCTAAACTATAAAAAGGGAAATTATCAAGACCTAAAGAAGTATTTCTTAGAAGTTAATTGGGAAAATGAGCTTAGAGGACAAGATTGAAATGCTGTATATAAAAAATTCTGTGAATTTTATGAAGTAGGAGTCCAGAAGTACATCCCACAGCACAAAGAAACAGATAAGAAAATACAGAAATGGTTCAATACAGAATGTAAAAAATCAAAAGAAAGTAGAGATTTGTTGTGGAATAGATACAGAAGACATAATAGTGAAAGGGCGTATAATAATTACAAACAGGCAAGAAACGATTATACACGAATAAGGAGGGAAGCCCAAAAACAGTTTGAGGAGGATATATTAAATAAAAGTAGTGATCAACCAAAGCTGTTTTACAGCTATATCAGAAGCAAAACCAAAGTAAAAGATATAATACAATCAATTACGGATGAGGGAATCACTTATACACAAGAGAAGGATATTTGTGAAGCACTAAATAAGAATTTCCAATCAGTTTTTACAGAAGAAAAAATTTTGAGAGGGACTATGTGGAACATGCATGTCCACACATACTACCAGATATACAAATAGCAGAAAAAGTAATACAGGAGGAGTTAAGTAGATTAGACAGAGGAAAAGCAAGTGGTCCTGATGAAATTTCATGTTGGGTACTACGAGAATCTGCAAAGGAGTTAAGTAAACCATTATTTTTAATTTTCAAGAAATCCTTGAGTCAAGGTAAACTACCTGATATTTGGAAAAAAGCAAATATTGTCCCCTTATTCAAGAAAGGAAATAGACAAAATCCATTCAACTACCAACCAGTATCACTGACCAGTGTTGTAAGCAAGGTATTAGAAAAGCTTATAAAAAAAGCTTGGGTAAACCATCTAGAAGAACACAGTATGATAACAGAAAGACAGTTTGGTTTCAGAAAAGGAAAATCATGTGTTACTAATCTGCTGAGCTACTATGACAGAGTAACAAACACAATACAGGAAAGGGAAGGATGGGTGGACAGTATCTATTTTGAATTCAAGAAAGCTTTTGACACAGTACCACACCAAAGACTTTTATGGAAACTGTACCATCAAGGAGGAATTCGAGGCAAACTGTTTTGTTGGATGCAAGACTTTCTCATAAAAAGAGAAATGAGAACAGTACTAAGAGGAAACTACTCATCATGGAAAGAAGTGACTAGTGGAGTACCACAGGGTTCAGTGCTGGCACCAATTGTGTTTTTAGTGTATATAAATGATATAAACAGTAACACTGGAAATGAGAGCTATCTGAATATTTTTGCAAATGATGCAAAAATACAAAGGAGAATTACTAACACAGACTCTTGTAAAGAGCTACAAGAAGAATTAAATAAACTTCATGAATGGAGTAGAACATGGCAAATGGAATTCAATGTGGACAAGTGTCATGTAATCAAGTTTGTTAAAAGTAGAAAAAGACCTGATTGGGATTATAAGTTATTAAATAAAACCCTATACACATCAGAAAGAGAGAAAGACCTAGGTGTGATTATCAATAACAGACTATCTCCGGCTGACCACATCAGCGAGAAGGTACGGAACATGTATACACTGCTTGCAAATATGAGAATAGCATTCACATACATAAACGAAGACATGCTAAGAAGGATAATAACATCATTCATTAGACCAACCCTGGAATATGCATCAGTAGTCTGGAGTCCTCATCTCAAAAAGCACATAGACAAGATTGAAAAAGTTCAAAGGGCCGCTACAAGATGGATACCAAGCTTAAGGGACCTAAGCTACGAAGTAAGATTAAATAAACTGAATCTACCAACACTACAGGAGAGAAGGAAAAGAGGTGACATGATAATGCTATATAAGTGCATATCAGGGAAGGAGAAAGTAGACATAAATGATTACTTAACATATGGAGAAACATCAGCAAGAGGACACTGCAAAAAACTGCATAAGAAGAGAGGTGATAAAGACTTAAGGAAATTCATTTTCCCAAACAGAGCAATTGATCAATGGAATGCACTACCGAATGAAATAGTGTGTGCTAAAACAATTCACAAATTTAAGGATATGTACGATATATATGGTTTAAGACACGGGACAGTACGAGCTTGACTCATTCCTGTAAAGATACAATTAGGTAAGAACAAATAGGTAAGGTAAGAACACACACACACACACACACACACGCACACACACACACGCACACACACACACACACAAACACACACACACACGCACACACACACACACACACAAACACACACACACACACGCACACACACACGCACACACACACACACACACACACACACACACACAGTATCTACTGTATTTAGATTTCAAGAAAGCTTTTGACACAGTACCACACCAAAGACTTTTATGGAAACTGTACCATCAAGGAGGAATTCGAGGCAAACTGTTTTGTTGGATGCAAGATTTTCTCATAAAAAGAGAAATGAGGACAGTACTAAGAGGAAACTACTCATCATGGAAAGAAGTGACTAGTGGAGTACCACAGAGTTCGGTGCTGGCACGAACCATGTTTTTAGTGTATATAAATGATATAAACAGTAACACTGGAAATGAGAGCTATCTGAATATGTTTGCAGATGATGCAAAAATACAAAGGAGAATTACTAACACAGACTCTTGTAAAGAGCTACAAGAAGAATTAAATAAACTTCATGAATGGAGTAGTACATGGCAAATGGAATTCAATGTGGACAAGTGTCATGTAATCAAGTTTGTTAAAAGTGGAAAAAGACCTGATTGGGATTATAAGTTAGGAAATAAACCCTATACACATCAGAAAGAGAGAAAGACCTAGGTGTGATTATCAATAACAGACTATCTCCTGCTGACCACATGAGCGAGAAGGTACGGAACATGTGTACACTGCTTGCAAATATGAGAATAGCATTCACATACATAAATGAAGACATGCTAAGAAGGATAATAACATCATTCATTAGACCAACCCTGGAATATGCATCAGTAGTCTGGAGTCCTCATCTCAAAGAGCATATAGACAAGATTGAAAAGGTTCAAAGGGCCGCTACAAGATGGATACCAAGCTTAAGGGACCTAAGCTACGAAGAAAGACTAAATAAACTGAATCTACCAACACTACAGGAGAGAAGGAAAAGAGGTGACATGATAATGCTATATAAGTGCATATCAGGGAAGGGGAAAATAGACATAAATGATTACTTAACATATGGAGAAGCATCAGGAAGAGGACACTGCAAAAAACTGCATAAGAAGAGAGGTGATAAAGACGTAAGGAAATTCAGTTTCGCAAACAGAGCAATTGATCAATGGAATGCACTACCGAATGAAATAGTGTGTGCCAAAACAATTCACAAATTTAAGGATATGTATGATAAATATGGTTTAACCCTTTAACCGCGGGTGTCATTCCAGAATGACATTGCAAAAACTGGACCAAACCGCGGGTGTCATTCTCGAATGTTTGTGAATATTTTGAATACCTCGCGATTTTTCCGTGCGCCAATTGTTTCAAGGGAGAGTAGCTATTAATTTCTTTCACTCCAGCCGACCCCCACCTCCCCCCCCCTGGGGTGCCACCTCCCACCCCCGGGGCCCCCACCCCACCCCGGACCAAGCACGCATCAGTATCTGTCCAGCTGTGTGAGCGACAACACTGCTGATGTGGAAGTGAAGTGCAGGCAATTACAGTGCCTTTTACCTGCCTCAGTGAACACAGAGTGGGTGTTTATCGTATGTGCAGTGTTCATATATGTTTATAGTATTATTATCAGAATGAGGTTGGCATTTGGTAATGGTGTGTGAGCGAAAAATAGTGATTACAACACCACTGATGTGGCAGTGAAGTGCGGGCAATTACAGTGCCTTTTACCTGCCTCAGTGAACACAGAGTGGGTGTTTATCGTATGTGCAGTGTTCATATATGTTTATAGTATTATTATCAGAATGAGGTTGGCATTTGGTAATGGTGTGTGAGCGAAAAATAGTGATTACAACACCGCTGATGTGGCAGTGAAGTGCGGGTAATGACAGTGCCTTTTACCTGCCTCAGTGAACACAGAGTGGGTGTATATCGTATGTGCAGTGTTCATATATGTTTATAGTGTTATTATCAGAATGAGGTTGGCATTTGATAATGGTGTATGAGCGAAGGTAATGGTGTGTGAGCGAAAAATAGTGATTTTAGATCGCTCACTTCTAATGGCACTGCCCATCCAGTGATAGTCAAAGAAATCATGAAACCTACATCATTGCAAAGCCAAAGGTTAGTACTTTCTAATGGTACCATATTTTTCGCTCTAGATTTATTCTGTGCAGAGTTACTGAAAGTGACAGTGATATACAGTGATGCGACAGTGACGTGCTTTACCAATAATTGTATAATGGATAATGTAGTAATAAGGGATATTTTGCCTAGAAAAAAATGTAAATATTGGCCAGTATAATAAGTGATATTGTAATAAGAGAATCTGCGGCACTTGTGTAATTCTGTGATGCGACAGTGACGCAATATAGTAATAAGTGCAGTGTAAATATAATGTATATTGCCCAGATTATATGTAAAATAATATTAGAAGTTAGAAATAATGAAAAGATCGCCTGAAACGTCAGTGAGCGGGTGACGCCACAGTGAAGTGAGGCGCAGCCACAGTGAAGAGCGGGCGCAGCCTGCAGTGAAGTGCCTTTTACCTACCTCAGTGAACACAGAGTGGGTGTTTATCGTATGTACAGTGTTCATATATGTTTATATTACTATTATGAGAGAGTGGTTGGCATTTGGTACTGTGTGTGAGGCGTCAAATAGTGATTTTACACCCCTCATTTCTAATGGCTCTGCCCGTCCTGTGAAAGTCAACAAAGTCATGAAACCTACATCAATGGAAAGCTGAAGGTTAGTACTTTCTAATGGTACGTAATTTTTTTCTCTAGCTTTATTCTGTGCAGAGTTATTAAGGTTTAAAGGTTTGTTTACATTTGGCTGAAACCCCCGCGGGAGAGGACAGTCAGACCAAAACAATACCCGCGGTTAAAGGGTTAAGACACGGGACAGTACGAGCTTGACTCATTCCTGTAAAGATGCAATTAGGTAAGAACAGTTAGGTAAGGTAAGAACACACACACACACACACACACACACACACACACAGTATCTACTGTATTTAGATTTCAAGAAAGCTTTTGACACAGTACCACACCAAAGACTTTTATGGAAACTGTACCATCAAGGAGGAATTTGAGGCAAACTATTTTGTTGGAAGCAAGACTTTCTCATAAAAAGAGAAATGAGGACAGTACTAAGAGGAAATTACTCATCATGGAAAGAAGTGACTAGTGGACTACCACAGGGTTCAGTGCTGGCACCAATCATGTTTTTAGTGTATATAAATGATATAAACAGTAACACTGGAAATGAGAGCTATCTGAATATGTTTGCAGATGATGCAAAAATACAAAGGAGAATTACTAACACAGACTCTTGTAAAGAGCTACAAGAAGAATTAAATATACTTCATGAATGGAGTAGTACATGGCAAATGGAATTCAATGTGGACAAGTGTCATGTAATCAAGTTTGTTAAAAGTGGAAATAGACCTGATTGGGATTATAAGTTAGGAAATAAAACCCTATACACATCAGAAAGAGAGAAAGACCTAGGTGTGATTATCAATAACAGACTATCTCCGGCTGACAACATCAGCGAGAAGGTACGGAACATGTATACACTGCTTGCAAATATGAGAATAGCATTCACATACATAAATGAAGACATGCTAAGAAGGATAATAACATCATTCATTAGACCTACCCTGGAATATGCATCAGTAGTCTGGAGTCCTCATCTCAAAAAGCATATAGACAAGATTGAAAAGGTTCAAAGGGCCGCTACAAGATGGATACCAAGCTTAAGGGACCTAAGCTACGAAGAAAGACTAAATAAACTGAATCTACCAACACTACATGAGAGAAGGAAAAGAGGTGACATGATAATGCTATATAAGTGCATATCAGGGAAGGAGAAAATAGACATAAATGATTACTTAACATATGGAGAAACATCAGCAAGAGGACACTGCAAAAAACTGCATAAGAAGAGAGGTGATAAAGACTTAAGGAAATTCATTTTCCCAAACAGAGCAATTGATCAATGGAATGCACTACCGAATGAAGTAGTGTGTGCCAAAACAATTCACAAATTTAAGGATATGTACAATAAATATGGTTTAAGACATAGGACAGTATGAGCTTGACTCATTCCTGTAAAGATACAATTAGGTAAGGTAAGAACACACACACACACACACACACGTAAGATCATTGCTACATAAAATGAAAGAGAAATCAGAAAGAATTATACTAACTGGGGATTTCAATACAAATATGAATTGGTATACTCTAGATATAATTAGCCAAGAAAGCTGTTGGGACCAAAAGCTCCTGGATCTCGTACAAGAGTTCTTCCTAACGCAATATGTGAGGGAAACCACCAGAAAAGAGGACTTGATGTACCTTCAGTGCTAGATCTAATTTTTACTAGGCAAGAAAATGATATTGACAGTTTAATATATCACCCTCCCCTCGGCAAAAGCGATCATGCTGTACTAAATTATAACTTCAGGGTAGCATATGACCTAGTAAACAACAATGACAGTTACAAAAAGAGCCTAAACTATAAAAAGGGAAATTATCAAGACCTAAAGAAGTATTTCTTAGAAGTTAATTGGGAAAATGAGCTTAGAGGACAAGATTGAAATGCTGTATATAAAAAATTCTGTGAATTTTATGAAGTAGGAGTCCAGAAGTACATCCCACAGCACAAAGAAACAGATAAGAAAATACAGAAATGGTTCAATACAGAATGTAAAAAATCAAAAGAAAGTAGAGATTTGTTGTGGAATAGATACAGAAGACATAATAGTGAAAGGGCGTATAATAATTACAAACAGGCAAGAAACGATTATACACGAATAAGGAGGAAGCCCAAAAAAAGTTTGAGGAGGATATATTAAATAAAAGTAGTGATCAACCAAAGCTGTTTTACAGCTATATCAGAAGCAAAACCAAAGTAAAAGATATAATACAATCAATTACGGATGAGGGAATCACTTATACACAAGAGAAGGATATTTGTGAAGCACTAAATAAGAATTTCCAATCAGTTTTTACAGAAGAAAAAAATTTTGAGAGGGACTATGTGGAACATGCATGTCCACACATACTACCAGATATACAAATAGCAGAAAAAGTAATACAGGAGGAGTTAAGTAGATTAGACAGAGGAAAAGCAAGTGGTCCTGATGAAATTTCATGTTGGGTACTACGAGAATCTGCAAAGGAGTTAAGTAAACCATTATTTTTAATTTTCAAGAAATCCTTGAGTCAAGGTAAACTACCTGATATTTGGAAAAAAGCAAATATTGTCCCCTTATTCAAGAAAGGAAATAGACAAAATCCATTCAACTACCAACCAGTATCACTGACCAGTGTTGTAAGCAAGGTATTAGAAAAGCTTATAAAAAAAGCTTGGGTAAACCATCTAGAAGAACACAGTATGATAACAGAAAGACAGTTTGGTTTCAGAAAAGGAAAATCATGTGTTACTAATCTGCTGAGCTACTATGACAGAGTAACAAACACAATACAGGAAAGGGAAGGATGGGTGGACAGTATCTATTTTGAATTCAAGAAAGCTTTTGACACAGTACCACACCAAAGACTTTTATGGAAACTGTACCATCAAGGAGGAATTCGAGGCAAACTGTTTTGTTGGATGCAAGACTTTCTCATAAAAAGAGAAATGAGAACAGTACTAAGAGGAAACTACTCATCATGGAAAGAAGTGACTAGTGGAGTACCACAGGGTTCAGTGCTGGCACCAATTGTGTTTTTAGTGTATATAAATGATATAAACAGTAACACTGGAAATGAGAGCTATCTGAATATTTTTGCAAATGATGCAAAAATACAAAGGAGAATTACTAACACAGACTCTTGTAAAGAGCTACAAGAAGAATTAAATAAACTTCATGAATGGAGTAGAACATGGCAAATGGAATTCAATGTGGACAAGTGTCATGTAATCAAGTTTGTTAAAAGTAGAAAAAGACCTGATTGGGATTATAAGTTATTAAATAAAACCCTATACACATCAGAAAGAGAGAAAGACCTAGGTGTGATTATCAATAACAGACTATCTCCGGCTGACCACATCAGCGAGAAGGTACGGAACATGTATACACTGCTTGCAAATATGAGAATAGCATTCACATACATAAACGAAGACATGCTAAGAAGGATAATAACATCATTCATTAGACCAACCCTGGAATATGCATCAGTAGTCTGGAGTCCTCATCTCAAAAAGCACATAGACAAGATTGAAAAAGTTCAAAGGGCCGCTACAAGATGGATACCAAGCTTAAGGGACCTAAGCTACGAAGTAAGATTAAATAAACTGAATCTACCAACACTACAGGAGAGAAGGAAAAGAGGTGACATGATAATGCTATATAAGTGCATATCAGGGAAGGAGAAAGTAGACATAAATGATTACTTAACATATGGAGAAACATCAGCAAGAGGACACTGCAAAAAACTGCATAAGAAGAGAGGTGATAAAGACTTAAGGAAATTCATTTTCCCAAACAGAGCAATTGATCAATGGAATGCACTACCGAATGAAATAGTGTGTGCTAAAACAATTCACAAATTTAAGGATATGTACGATATATATGGTTTAAGACACGGGACAGTACGAGCTTGACTCATTCCTGTAAAGATACAATTAGGTAAGAACAAATAGGTAAGGTAAGAACACACACACACACACACACACGCACACACACACACGCACACACACACACACACAAACACACACACACACGCACACACACACACACACACAAACACACACACACACACGCACACACACACGCACACACACACACACACACACACACACACACAGTATCTACTGTATTTAGATTTCAAGAAAGCTTTTGACACAGTACCACACCAAAGACTTTTATGGAAACTGTACCATCAAGGAGGAATTCGAGGCAAACTGTTTTGTTGGATGCAAGATTTTCTCATAAAAAGAGAAATGAGGACAGTACTAAGAGGAAACTACTCATCATGGAAAGAAGTGACTAGTGGAGTACCACAGAGTTCGGTGCTGGCACGAACCATGTTTTTAGTGTATATAAATGATATAAACAGTAACACTGGAAATGAGAGCTATCTGAATATGTTTGCAGATGATGCAAAAATACAAAGGAGAATTACTAACACAGACTCTTGTAAAGAGCTACAAGAAGAATTAAATAAACTTCATGAATGGAGTAGTACATGGCAAATGGAATTCAATGTGGACAAGTGTCATGTAATCAAGTTTGTTAAAAGTGGAAAAAGACCTGATTGGGATTATAAGTTAGGAAATAAACCCTATACACATCAGAAAGAGAGAAAGACCTAGGTGTGATTATCAATAACAGACTATCTCCTGCTGACCACATGAGCGAGAAGGTACGGAACATGTGTACACTGCTTGCAAATATGAGAATAGCATTCACATACATAAATGAAGACATGCTAAGAAGGATAATAACATCATTCATTAGACCAACCCTGGAATATGCATCAGTAGTCTGGAGTCCTCATCTCAAAGAGCATATAGACAAGATTGAAAAGGTTCAAAGGGCCGCTACAAGATGGATACCAAGCTTAAGGGACCTAAGCTACGAAGAAAGACTAAATAAACTGAATCTACCAACACTACAGGAGAGAAGGAAAAGAGGTGACATGATAATGCTATATAAGTGCATATCAGGGAAGGGGAAAATAGACATAAATGATTACTTAACATATGGAGAAGCATCAGGAAGAGGACACTGCAAAAAACTGCATAAGAAGAGAGGTGATAAAGACGTAAGGAAATTCAGTTTCGCAAACAGAGCAATTGATCAATGGAATGCACTACCGAATGAAATAGTGTGTGCCAAAACAATTCACAAATTTAAGGATATGTATGATAAATATGGTTTAACCCTTTAACCGCGGGTGTCATTCCAGAATGACATTGCAAAAACTGGACCAAACCGCGGGTGTCATTCTCGAATGTTTGTGAATATTTTGAATACCTCGCGTTTTTCCGTGCGCCAATTGTTTCAAGGGAGAGTAGCTATTAATTTCTTTCACTCCAGCCGACCCCCACCTCCCCCCCCCTGGGGTGCCACCTCCCACCCCCTGGGCCCCCCACCCCACCCCGGACCAAGCACGCATCAGTATCTGTCCAGCTGTGTGAGCGACAACACTGCTGATGTGGAAGTGAAGTGCAGGCAATTACAGTGCCTTTTACCTGCCTCAGTGAACACAGAGTGGGTGTTTATCGTATGTGCAGTGTTCATATATGTTTATAGTATTATTATCAGAATGAGGTTGGCATTTGGTAATGGTGTGTGAGCGAAAAATAGTGATTACAACACCACTGATGTGGCAGTGAAGTGCGGGCAATTACAGTGCCTTTTACCTGCCTCAGTGAACACAGAGTGGGTGTTTATCGTATGTGCAGTGTTCATATATGTTTATAGTATTATTATCAGAATGAGGTTGGCATTTGGTAATGGTGTGTGAGCGAAAAATAGTGATTACAACACCGCTGATGTGGCAGTGAAGTGCGGGTAATGACAGTGCCTTTTACCTGCCTCAGTGAACACAGAGTGGGTGTATATCGTATGTGCAGTGTTCATATATGTTTATAGTGTTATTATCAGAATGAGGTTGGCATTTGATAATGGTGTATGAGCTTGAAGGTAATGGTGTGTGAGCGAAAAATAGTGATTTTAGATCGCTCACTTCTAATGGCACTGCCCATCCAGTGATAGTCAAAGAAATCATGAAACCTACATCATTGCAAAGCCAAAGGTTAGTACTTTCTAATGGTACCATATTTTTCGCTCTAGATTTATTCTGTGCAGAGTTACTGAAAGTGACAGTGATATACAGTGATGCGACAGTGACGTGCTTTACCAATAATTGTATAATGGATAATGTAGTAATAAGGGATATTTTGCCTAGAAAAAAATGTAAATATTGGCCAGTATAATAAGTGATATTGTAATAAGAGAATCTGCGGCACTTGTGTAATTCTGTGATGCGACAGTGACGCAATATAGTAATAAGTGCAGTGTAAATATAATGTATATTGCCCAGATTATATGTAAAATAATATTAGAAGTTAGAAATAATGAAAAGATCGCCTGAAACGTCAGTGAGCGGGTGACGCCACAGTGAAGTGAGGCGCAGCCACAGTGAAGAGCGGGCGCAGCCGCAGTGAAGTGCCTTTTACCTACCTCAGTGAACACAGAGTGGGTGTTTATCGTATGTACAGTGTTCATATATGTTTATATTACTATTATGAGAGAGTGGTTGGCATTTGGTACTGTGTGTGAGGCGTCAAATAGTGATTTTACACCCCTCATTTCTAATGGCTCTGCCCGTCCTGTGAAAGTCAACAAAGTCATGAAACCTACATCAATGGAAAGCTGAAGGTTAGTACTTTCTAATGGTACGTAATTTTTTTCTCTAGCTTTATTCTGTGCAGAGTTATTAAGGTTTAAAGGTTTGTTTACATTTGGCTGAAACCCCCGCGGGGAGAGGACAGTCAGACCAAAACAATACCCGCGGTTAAAGGGTTAAGACACGGGACAGTACGAGCTTGACTCATTCCTGTAAAGATGCAATTAGGTAAGAACAGTTAGGTAAGGTAAGAACACACACACACACACACACACACACACACACACACAGTATCTACTGTATTTAGATTTCAAGAAAGCTTTTGACACAGTACCACACCAAAGACTTTTATGGAAACTGTACCATCAAGGAGGAATTTGAGGCAAACTATTTTGTTGGAAGCAAGACTTTCTCATAAAAAGAGAAATGAGGACAGTACTAAGAGGAAATTACTCATCATGGAAAGAAGTGACTAGTGGACTACCACAGGGTTCAGTGCTGGCACCAATCATGTTTTTAGTGTATATAAATGATATAAACAGTAACACTGGAAATGAGAGCTATCTGAATATGTTTGCAGATGATGCAAAAATACAAAGGAGAATTACTAACACAGACTCTTGTAAAGAGCTACAAGAAGAATTAAATATACTTCATGAATGGAGTAGTACATGGCAAATGGAATTCAATGTGGACAAGTGTCATGTAATCAAGTTTGTTAAAAGTGGAAATAGACCTGATTGGGATTATAAGTTAGGAAATAAAACCCTATACACATCAGAAAGAGAGAAAGACCTAGGTGTGATTATCAATAACAGACTATCTCCGGCTGACAACATCAGCGAGAAGGTACGGAACATGTATACACTGCTTGCAAATATGAGAATAGCATTCACATACATAAATGAAGACATGCTAAGAAGGATAATAACATCATTCATTAGACCTACCCTGGAATATGCATCAGTAGTCTGGAGTCCTCATCTCAAAAAGCATATAGACAAGATTGAAAAGGTTCAAAGGGCCGCTACAAGATGGATACCAAGCTTAAGGGACCTAAGCTACGAAGAAAGACTAAATAAACTGAATCTACCAACACTACATGAGAGAAGGAAAAGAGGTGACATGATAATGCTATATAAGTGCATATCAGGGAAGGAGAAAATAGACATAAATGATTACTTAACATATGGAGAAACATCAGCAAGAGGACACTGCAAAAAACTGCATAAGAAGAGAGGTGATAAAGACTTAAGGAAATTCATTTTCCCAAACAGAGCAATTGATCAATGGAATGCACTACCGAATGAAGTAGTGTGTGCCAAAACAATTCACAAATTTAAGGATATGTACAATAAATATGGTTTAAGACATAGGACAGTATGAGCTTGACTCATTCCTGTAAAGATACAATTAGGTAAGGTAAGAACACACACACACACACACACACGTAAGATCATTGCTACATAAAATGAAAGAGAAATCAGAAAGAATTATACTAACTGGGGATTTCAATACAAATATGAATTGGTATACTCTAGATATAATTAGCCAAGAAAGCTGTTGGGACCAAAAGCTCCTGGATCTCGTACAAGAGTTCTTCCTAACGCAATATGTGAGGGAAACCACCAGAAAAAGAGGACTTGATGTACCTTCAGTGCTAGATCTAATTTTTACTAGGCAAGAAAATGATATTGACAGTTTAATATATCACCCTCCCCTCGGCAAAAGCGATCATGCTGTACTAAATTATAACTTCAGGGTAGCATATGACCTAGTAAACAACAATGACAGTTACAAAAAGAGCCTAAACTATAAAAAGGGAAATTATCAAGACCTAAAGAAGTATTTCTTAGAAGTTAATTGGGAAAATGAGCTTAGAGGACAAGATTGAAATGCTGTATATAAAAAATTCTGTGAATTTTATGAAGTAGGAGTCCAGAAGTACATCCCACAGCACAAAGAAACAGATAAGAAAATACAGAAATGGTTCAATACAGAATGTAAAAAATCAAAAGAAAGTAGAGATTTGTTGTGGAATAGATACAGAAGACATAATAGTGAAAGGGCGTATAATAATTACAAACAGGCAAGAAACGATTATACACGAATAAGGAGGGAAGCCCAAAAACAGTTTGAGGAGGATATATTAAATAAAAGTAGTGATCAACCAAAGCTGTTTTACAGCTATATCAGAAGCAAAACCAAAGTAAAAGATATAATACAATCAATTACGGATGAGGGAATCACTTATACACAAGAGAAGGATATTTGTGAAGCACTAAATAAGAATTTCCAATCAGTTTTTACATAAGCTAAAATTTTGGAGAGGGACTATGTGGAACATGCATGTCCACACATACTACCAGATATACAAATAGCAGAAAAAGTAATACAGGAGGAGTTAAGTAGATTAGACAGAGGAAAAGCAAGTGGTCCTGATGAAATTTCATGTTGGGTACTACGAGAATCTGCAAAGGAGTTAAGTAAACCATTATTTTTAATTTTCAAGAAATCCTTGAGTCAAGGTAAACTACCTGATATTTGGAAAAAAGCAAATATTGTCCCCTTATTCAAGAAAGGAAATAGACAAAATCCATTCAACTACCAACCAGTATCACTGACCAGTGTTGTAAGCAAGGTATTAGAAAAGCTTATAAAAAAAGCTTGGGTAAACCATCTAGAAGAACACAGTATGATAACAGAAAGACAGTTTGGTTTCAGAAAAGGAAAATCATGTGTTACTAATCTGCTGAGCTACTATGACAGAGTAACAAACACAATACAGGAAAGGGAAGGATGGGTGGACAGTATCTATTTTGAATTCAAGAAAGCTTTTGACACAGTACCACACCAAAGACTTTTATGGAAACTGTACCATCAAGGAGGAATTCGAGGCAAACTGTTTTGTTGGATGCAAGACTTTCTCATAAAAAGAGAAATGAGAACAGTACTAAGAGGAAACTACTCATCATGGAAAGAAGTGACTAGTGGAGTACCACAGGGTTCAGTGCTGGCACCAATTGTGTTTTTAGTGTATATAAATGATATAAACAGTAACACTGGAAATGAGAGCTATCTGAATATTTTTGCAAATGATGCAAAAATACAAAGGAGAATTACTAACACAGACTCTTGTAAAGAGCTACAAGAAGAATTAAATAAACTTCATGAATGGAGTAGAACATGGCAAATGGAATTCAGTGTGGACAAGTGTCATGTAATCAAGTTTGGTAAAAGTGGAAAAAGACCTGATTGGGATTATAAGTTAGGAAATAAAACCTTATACATATCACAAAGAGAGAAAGACCTAGGTGTGATCATCAATAACAGACTATCTCCGGCTGACCACATCAGCAAGAAGGTACTGAACATGTATACACTGCTTGCAAATATGAGAATAGCATTCACATACATAAATGAAGACATGCTAAGAAGGATAATAACATCATTCATTAGACCAACCCTGGAATATGCATCAGTAGTCTGGAGTCCTCATCTCAAAAAGCACATAGACAAGATTGAAAAAGTTCAAAGGGCCGCTACAAGATGGATACCAAGCTTAAGGGACCTAAGCTACAAAGAAAGATTAAATAAACTGAATCTACCAACACTACAGGAACGAAGGAAAAGAGGTGACATGATAATGCTATAGAAGTTGATATCAGGGAAGGAGAAAATAGACATAAATGATTACTTAACACATGGAGAAGCATCAGCTAGAGGACACTGCAAGAAACTGCATAAGAAGAGAGGTGATAAAGACGCAAGAAAATTCAGTTTCCCAAACAGAGCAATTGACCAATGGAATGCACTACCGAATGAAATAGTGTGTGTCAAAACAATTCACAAATTTAAGGATATGTACGATAAATATGGTTTAAGACACGGGACAGTACGAGCTTGACTCATTCCTGTAAAGATACAATTAGGTAAGAACAATTAGGTAAGAACACACACACAGCCGTAGAGAGCAGACGTCCCAGCTATCGCTGCTAACCTTAAGTAGTTTCAGGAATTTTGTCTGTCCTGTCTCCTAAGGTCTTGTTTTAAATTTAAAATAATGAAAGTTAATAGACTACCAAAAATGTAAAGATTTATTGGCTAGAGTATACATGAATGTTTGTAGTTTTTTTCGGTAACAGCTGTTCTGGTACTTAACCAACATCAAACATGGCCGAAAATGTAAACAATGGGGATCTCAAATTTCAAGGATTTGATACAAATACCAATGTCATGGACCAGGTTAAAACATTAATTATGAGGATTAGTGAACTTGAAAAAAAGTAGAGATTCTAGTGATAAAGGATGTGTCTGAAAATACGGATACTACCATACAGAGTCTGATCCAGTCCAATGAGATAGCGAATGAGGAGATTAGAAATTTGAAGCGTGAAAATGTTGAATTAAGCAGGAAACTAGAAGAGAGTACTAATAAAACGGAGAAGGTGAGTAGTAAGAACATAATTCAAAGTTGGCACACGTAGAAGAAGAACAGAAAGAAGTGGTCGGCTTAAGAGAGATCATCCAGGAAGAAAGGGAAATGAACAAGAAGAAAATGGAAGAAAATGTAGTGAAAATACTGAAGAAAAAAGAGAAAATAGTGAGAGAAACTGTAGAAAGGAACAGATGTTTGGTAATATTTGGAAACAGGGAAGAGGAAGAAAAGGTTAGGTTCGTAAGACTTGAGAGAGACACGAATCTGGTGAGAGGAATATTAGGCAAGATTGACCCCGAAGGAGACAAGTGGGTAAAAGAAATTGAGGAAGTAAGGAGGATAGGGCCTTATAAGAAAGGGGAAACAAGATCAATGAGAGTCAATGAAGAGAGAACCTGTATTTTTTTCACAGGAAAAATCATCAGAGAAATTACCAATATGCCGGGAATCGAACCCGGGACTCTCAGGTGAGAGCCAGGCAGCATACCACTACACCACGACCAGGTAAAAGTTAACTCACGTTGTCACAATCTTGTAACCAACGTCCCTCCGCCCCCACTGTGGGCATGAAGAGGATGAGTTAACCCCCTGGCACTCGGGCAAGTAGATGCTTTTAATCTATCCCAAACACTTACGGCAAGTCAGAATGAAGAGAGAACCTGTATTTTTTTCACAGGAAAAATCATCAGAGAAATTACCAATATGCCGAGAATCGAAAAATACAGGTTCTCTCTTCATTCTGAATTGCCGTAAGTGTTTGGGATAGATTAAAAGCATCTACTTGCCCGAGTGCCAGGGGGTTAACTCATCCTCTTCATGCCCACAGTGGGGGTGGAGGGACGTTGGTTACAAGATTGTGACAACGTGAGTTAACTTTTACCTGGTCGTGGTGTAGTGGTATGCTGCCTGGCTCTCACCTGAGAGTCCCGGGTTCGATTCCCGGCATATTGGTAATTTCTCTGATGATTTTTCCTGTAAAAAAAAATACAGGTTCTCTCTTCATTCTGACTTGCCGTAAGTGTTTGGGATAGATTAAAAGCATCTACTTGCCCGAGTGCCAGGGGGTTAACTCATCCTCTTCATGCCCACAGTGAGGGCGGAGGGACGTTGGTTACAAGATTGTGACAACGTGAGTTAACTTTTACCTGGTCGTGGTGTAGTGGTATGCTGCCTGGCTCTCACCTGAGAGTCCCGGGTTCGATTCCCGGCATATTGGTAATTTCTCTAATGAGAGTCAAGTTTACATCAGAAAGTGTAATAAATGAGATACTTAACCCTTTAACCGCGGGTATTGTTTTGGTCTGACTGTCCTCTCCCGCGGGGGTTTCAGCCAAATGTAAACAAACCTTTAAACCTTAATAACTCTGCACAGATTAAAGCTAGAGAAAAAAATAAGGTACCATTAGAAAGTACTAACCTTCAGCTTTCCATTGATGTAGGTTTCATGACTTTGTTGACTTTCACAGGACGGGCAGTGCCGTTAGAAGTGAGGGGTGTAAAATCACTATTTTTCGCTCACACACCATTACCTTCGCTCATACACCATTACCAAATGCCAACCTCATTCTGATAATAATACTATAAACATATATGAACACTGCACATACGATAAACACCCACTCTGTGTTCACTGAGGCAGGTAAAAGGCACTGTAATTACCCGCACTTCACTGCCACATCAGCGGTGTTGTAATCACTATTTTTCGCTCACACACCATTACCAAATGCCAACCTCATTCTGATAATAATACTATAAACATATATGAACACTGCACATACGATAAACACCCACTCTGTGTTCACTGAGGCAGGTAAAAGGCACTGTAATTGCCTGCACTTCACTGCCACATCAGCGGTGTTGTAATCACTATTTTTCGTTCACACACCATTACCAAATGCCAATCACATTCTGATAATAATACTGTAAACATATATGAACACTGCACATACGATAAACACCCACTCTGTGTTCACTGAGACAGGTAAAAGGCACTGTAATTGCCTGCACTTCACTGCCACATCAGCATGTGTTGTCACTCACACAGCTGGACAGATACTGATGCGTGCTTGGTCAGGGGTGGGGTGGGGGGCCCAGGGGGTGGGAGGTGGGGCCCCAGGGGGGGGAAGAGGGAGGTGGGGGTCGGCTGGAGTGAAAGAACTTAATAGCTACTCTCCCTTGAAACAATTGGCGCACGGAAAAAACGCGGGGTATTCAAAATATTCACAAACATTCGAGAATGACACCCGTGGTTTGGTCCAGTTTTTGCAACGTCATTCTGGAATGACACCCGCGGTTAAAGGGTTAAAGTGACCTGGAAATTAAGCAAAGAGGCGGGGATGGAAAATATTATAATAAGAAAAGATCTGAATGAAGAAGAAAGAGAAGTTTTAAAATCATTAAAGGAAGAAGTAAAGGAAAAAAATGAAAAGAGGACAGAGGAAGAATGTAATACTTTTTTTTGGAGAGTATTGGATATGAAAGTAAGGAAGTGGTATTTAAGGAAATAGAAGTGAAGGAAACTAAGGGGGATGGCTGTGAAAGATCAGAAGTTGAGGAAGTGGTACGGACAGAGAGTAGGAGAGAAGAGGGTATTAAAAACGTCAAAAATAATTTGAAGGTGATATATACTAATGTTGATGGTTTCATATCGACAAGGATCGAAATTAACGATTTCTTGAGAGAACATGAACCTGATGTCATGTGCTTTGTAGAGACCAAATGAAGAGAAGATATTGATGTTCATTTGGGAGATAGTAAATACAAACTGTGGAGAAAAGACAGAAAAGAAAAAAAGGGAGGAGGAGTGATGATAGCAGTGAAGAACAACATAAATGGAGATACTGTGGAAATGGGTGACGACAGGGCTGAAGTGATATATATGAAATTAGAAACTGGAGAGAATGTTAAGAGTAATATGGCGGTAGTGTATGTTTCCCCAACGACGAGAGCATTGAAGAATGACGAATATCATGAGATGTTGTCAGATATGGCTAGCTATTTGCAAAAAATAATTGAGAAAAGCAATAATATAATTTTGGTGGGTGACTTTAACTGTAAAGAGGTGAACTGGGAGGAATGGCACTCGGGAGGCGTCGAGGATTCGTGGGGCACTATGTTATTAAATATAATAATGAATAATGTGATGACGCAATGGGTCAAAGAAGAGACACGGTTTCGAGGTGAGGACACACCAGCAAGGTTAGATTTACTGTTCACCAAAGAACCCGATGTAATAGAATCATTGAAATATTTCTGTCCTTTAGGAAAAAGTGGTCATGTGGTCATTGAGTTCCAGATGTTAATAGGGAACGTTGAGCCGAGAGACGAGCTTCATAGACAGGGAAGATACAACTTTGGGAAAGCAAATTTTACAGGATTGAGAAACTTTTTTGAAAATGGGAGGAATCTGAGTGTGAAATGGAGGGAGAGTAAGAAATTGTTTTGGAAGGAGGTAAAGAAAGTAAGGCAGTGTGAAAGGGGAAATAGTAGGGGAGTGAAAGATAGGAATAATAGATTGTTGGTGGAGAAGAGAGAGAAATTGAGGAGATGGAAGGAGCACTTTGGGGATTTGTTGAATGTAGAGAGTGAGAGCAGTGTGAGTATAAGTGGTTGGGGAATGGCTGGGAGAAGAAGAGATGAGAGGAGGGAGGAAGAGATCAGTAGGTCAGAAGTAAAGGAAGCGATGAAGAAGATTAAGCTGGGAAAGGCCCCAGGAATTGATGGAGTGTGTGGTGAAATGCTTAGGTATGGGGGTGAGATTGTTGTGGAGTGGATATGGAAGTTGTGTAGATTGGCTTGGGAAGAGGGAAGGGTTCCAGAGGACTGGAAATCAGGTATAATTGTTCCTCTGTACAAAGGAAAAGGGGAGAGAGAAGTATGTGGTAACCATAGGGGTATTTGCCTTCTTAGTGTGACTGGTAAAATATATGGTAGAATAGTCATTGATAGGGTTAGGCATATGACAGAGGAGCTAGTTGGAGAAGAACAAGGGGGATTTAGGAAGGGAAAAGGGTGTGTAGATCAGATATTTGTTCTAAGATGTTTAGTGGAGAAGTATCTAGAGAAGGGAAGGAAAGTGTATGCTGCCTTCATGGACTTGGAGAAAGCTTATGACAGAATAGATAGGCAAGGTATGTGGAAGGTATTAAGAATATATGGAGTGGAGGGGAAATTGTTCAGTGCTGTGAAGAGTATGTACGAAGGAGCTAAGGCTACGGTGCGAGTGGATGGTGAGCTGAGTGAGTTCTTTGATCTCAATGTGGGACTGAAACAGGGGTGTCTGATGTCTCCATGGCTGTTTAATATATATATGGATGGGGTTGTAAAGGAGATGCAAGGTAGGGCAGTGGATGTGGGGCTGGCCCTAATGAATGAGGGTGAGATTTGGAAGCTTCCGGTGTTGCTGTTTGCTGATGATACAGTATTGTTGAGTGAAGATAAATGGGAGTTGCAAGGTTTGGTGAATGAATTTGGGACAGTGTGTAGGAGGAGGAAGCTGAAAGTTAATGTAAACAAAAGTAAAGTTATGGTGTTTGAGAGGAATGAAGTCACAGAGTGTGCAGTGAGGTTGGATGGTGAGGATATGGAGAATGTGAGTGCATTCAAGTACTTGGGTAGTGTGATGAGTAAGGATGGAACTTTGGGGGATGAAGTACATGAAAGGGTACAGCAGGGAAGAAAAGTTGTTGGTACACTGAAAGTAGTGATGAGAAATAGGGAGGTGAGTATGGAAGTTAAGAAGTCACTGCATGATGGTATTGTGATCCCTACCCTGACGTATGGAAGCGAGGTGTGGACCTTACAAGAGGGGAACAAGTCAAGAGTGAGAGCAGTGGAAATGAGTTACTTGAGAGGAGCATGTGGAGTGACGTGGAGGGACAGGTTGACGAATGAAGAAGTGAAGGAACGTTGTGGGGTAGATGTGGATGTGGTTGAAAAGATTAGGAGAAATACACTGAGGTGGTTTGGACATGTGGAGAGAATGGAGAATGAAAGACTGACTAAGAGGGTGTATGTAGGTGAGGTGGAGGGAGGGAGAGGGAGGGGTAGACCGAGGATGAGGTGGAGGGATGGAGTTGAGAGGTATATGAGGGAGGGGGGGGTGAGTTGGGGGGAGGGTAGTCAATTGGTGGGTGACAGAGTGACTTGGAGGCGTTTTGTCTGCGGCCACCCTTTGCGGGATTAGGGCGTCGGGCTATAGATAGATAGATAGATAGGATTGGAGAAAATTAAGAGAAACAAGAGAGATACAGAGGAAATGGGATATCTTTCTAGACCTCTATAATTTTGGAGTGGAAAAATTTGTACCAAAAGTAAGAGGGAAAGAAAACAGGAAAAAGGAGTGGTTTAATAGAAGGTGTATGATAGCAAAAAAAGAGAGAGATAAG
This sequence comes from Coenobita brevimanus, assembly GCF_032717465.1. NCBI lineage: Eukaryota > Metazoa > Arthropoda > Malacostraca > Decapoda > Coenobitidae > Coenobita > Coenobita brevimanus. The sequence goes on from NC_137063.1 coordinate 12,556,276, forward strand.
GCATGGAACAATTGGAGAAAGAGAGGTAACGACAGAACAAAGGAAGAATATAAAAGAACAAGAAATGAATACACAAGAATATATAGAGAAGAAGAAAGGAATTTTGAAAAAGGTATAATAGACAAATGCAAGGATGAATCCAAACTGTTTTATAGATTTGTTAATGGCAAACTGAAACAAAAGGAAGGAATCACCAAACTGAAAGTAGAAGGAGAGGTCTTTAAGGATGCGGCAATGCAAGCAGAAATAATGAACAAACGTTTCCAGTCAGTTTTCACTAAAGAAAAGGAGGTTGTGGAAGGGGAGGGAGTGATTAGAAATGTTCCGGTGATAAAAGATATAAAAGTGGAGGTACAGGAAGTGTATAAATTACTGGAAACTCAAGATGTGAGGAAAGACCCACGACCTGATGGAATTTCTAAATGGGTACTGAAGGAATGGAGAGAACAACTGGCAGATAAAATTCACAGTTTAATCGTATGCTCACTGGAAGAGGGGAAAGTGCCACAAGAATGGAGGAGGGCAAATGTGGTACCAATTTACAAGGGAGGAAACAGGGAAGAACCCCTGAATTATAGACCAGTGTCTCTAACCAGCATGGTCGCAAAATTGTGTGAGAGAATCCTGAAAGACAGATGGATAAAATATCTGGAAGAGATGAATATTTTGGCTGAATGTCAGTTTGGATTCAGAAGTGGAAGGTCATGTGTTTCTAACTTGTTGAGCTTTTTCTCAAGAGCGATTGACGTGGTACAGGAGAGAGATGGTTTGGTGGATTGTGTGTACTTAGACTTAGAGAAGGCCTTTGACTAGGTACCTCATAAGAGACTAATGTGGAAACTAGAATATATAGGAGGACTAAAGGGGAAACTTCTGGAATGGATGAGAGACTTTTTGAGAGACAGACAAATGAGGACAGTAATAAAGCATAGGATGCCTGGATGGAGGGAAGTAACAAATGGAGTCCCTCAAGGCTCGGTGTTGGCGCCAGTAATGTTCCTGATTTACGTAAATGATATGGTAGATGGAGTGAACAGCTATGCAAGTCTGTTTGCTGATGATGTAAAGATCTTGAGGAAGGTAGAGGTTGAGGAGGATTGTAAAATACTGCAGGTGGATTTGGATAGTATACACAATTGGAGCTGGATGTGGGAAATGAAATTTAATGTAAAGAAATGTAAAATATTGGAAATGGGTAAAAGTACCAGGAGGCCATCACTGAATTATTTGTTGGGTAATGAATTAATCACAAAAAGGAGAGAAGAGAAAGATTTGGGAGTGCTGGTCCAAGATAGTTTGTCACCAGAAAAGCACATTAACAAGATAGTTGGAGAGACTTATAAACTCTTGACTAACATAAGAGTAGCATTTCATTAAATGGATGAGGAGATGATGAAAAAATTGATAGTGGCCATGATCCGCCCCAGGTTAGAATATGCAGCGGTATAGTAAAAGTCCTATTATTCGGCAGCTGATTGTTCGGTATTTCCGACATTTCGGCAGTTTTGAGAAATAGTCCCATTTACGAAAATCATTGATTGTTCGGCAGATGTCCGGAATCATCTCGGCAGTCTAGGAAGGTTTATCTGTGGCTTGTAGGCCTAATGTTTCATTACACTTCTGTTTGTTCACTAATTTCTATATTTTCATTCAGATTCAGGTATAGTACTGTATTGATTACAATATTGCACAGTATGATACACTATAGTAACCACCCCCACCAAATTAGCGAGGGTTACGTTCCAAGCCCTCACGCTAATTCTTAAAATTCTTTCATTCTTGATGCCTTCCTGAAAATGACACCGGTAATTGAGTAGCCCATGAACCACTGACACTGTAATGCATTACCCATAAATAAATGTTGCTTGTTAAATCAGTTTCCCCGTTTTTTTTAGCTGTACGGCTGTGACAGCTCTAGTATTTTTATTCCTCAGCATAATGGTGGAAGGGACTGTCCTGTTTAACTGAACCTAACCTAACCGAGTTTAACTGTACCTTATAATTTAACCAAACCTAACCTAACCTAAAGTCGGAAAAATACTTAAAAATAAACTGGAGGAATATGAATTGCTAAGGTCTGATGAAAGTTAAACGTACATTTAGTGCTCATTCTTTTGTTTTTGTGCTTAACGTGAAAGAGAGAGCATTGATGCAAACAGTAATATATCCCATTAACCCATTAATAACCTCCGGCACTGAACAACCTTTTACAGTACCGATGTCAATGATGTTAAGTTAGTGTGAGCTATAAAGAAAACTGAACAATTATGGGGAGGGAACGAAGGTCAGTGGTATGTTTACATGACTACGCTACGATTCCAAGCAGTTAGGCGGTCGGTTAATCTCAGATGTTTTCGCCCATTTGGTAAATACACCGTAACTTTATCAATCTTTCCGTGACTCATAGCGAATCATAGCATGGGTTTAAGAAGCTAAATAACACATTGCTAGGTGAGCCAGACGATTATCTTCCCATCTTTAAGAAAAATAAATTGATTTCAAAAGAATGGAAGAACTTTACGTACTCAGAAAGGGATTTAATTTCTTCCATTTTCTTATAAGATGTGAAGATAATCGTCTGGCGCACCTAGAAATGTGTTATTTAGCTCCCTAAACCCATGCTATGATTCGCTATGATTGACTGGAGAATTGATAAAGTTACGGTGCATTTACCAAATTGGCGAAAACATCTGAGATTAACTGACCCCCTGACTGCTTGGAATCGTAGCATAGAGTCGTGTAAACATACCAGTGACCTTCGTTCCATTCCCGTTCACAGTTTTTCCATAGCTCACTAACTCGACATGGGTACTTTAAAGGGTTGTTCAATGTCGGAGGTTATTAAGGGGTTCATGGAATACATTACTGTTTCCATCAGTACTCTCCTTTCACATGTAAAAAAAAAAAAAAAAAAACGAACAAAAGAGTGAGTGCTAAATGTAATATATGACTTTCATCAGAAAGACCTTACCAGTTCAGATCCCTTTATTTTATGCAATTTTCCGACTATTTTATTTTGTTTGGAAAAAGTACTGTATACAGTACTCACTCCAATCATATTTGTAATAATATAAGTAGTGAGGAGTTCACCAATACAAGTGATGTACTGAGCTAGTAGGTAATATTCCGTATCATTTCGGCCATCCAGGAAGTGTTATCTGACTTGTAGGCCTACTGTGTCATTACCCTTGTATATGTTCACAAATATATATATATATATATTTCAGATTCAGGTATAGTACTGTATTCATTGCAGTATTGTACAGTATGCAGTACTCTCTCCAAACACAGTTGTAATACCGTACCATAAGTGGTGATAAGTGTTCACCAATATATTTAAGGTACTGAGTGGGTAGGTTTTTGATTATTCGGCAAATCTAATTTCTCGGCATCATCCTGGTCCCATAGATGCCGAATAATGGGACTTGTACTGTAGTGTGGTCCCCACACAAAAAGAAAGATATAAACAAGATTGAGAGAATACAAAGAACAGCAACCAAGATGGTCCCCAGTCTGATAGACCTGTCATACAGAGAGTGGCTGGAAAAACTGGATTTGCCTTCCTTAGAGGAAAAGAAAAAGAGAAGAGACATGATTGCAGTGTTCAGGACCATGGTGGGAGTAGATAAAATTGACAAAGAAGATCTGTTTCTATGGGATAAGAGAGCAACAAGAGGACACAGAATGAAATTGAAAAAGTCAAGCTGCTTCAAGGATATCAAGAAATATAGCTTTCCTCACAGAAGTATAGACTTATGGAATAGCCTGGACAAAGAGATCGTCCAGTCTAAAAATGTAAACGAGTTTAAAGCTAAATTTGACTTATTGAAAAACAGCGATATAAACCCACGAGTATAGTACACTCCGTGTATATCACAATTAGGTATATTAGGTAAATACTTAAATATTTGGAACGACTTAGACAAAGAGGTGGTGCATGAGAAAAACCTTCATGTGTGTAAAGGTAGACTTGATAAATGTTTGATATGGAGACAGGATAATACGAGCATTGCTCAATTCCTGTATACTACAAATAGGTAAATTCACACAGACGCCGTGCAGGCAGGACGCACGACACAACGCTTTGTACATGGCCAGCCTGGCCAACAACTGGCCATACCTAATTAGTATCTTTATATGAGTCAAGCTCTGTATCAGGTTAAACTGATTGGTGTCGTAAAATAAAACAGGAAGTTTTAAGTAAGAGTGTGTTTCAAATAACAGAATAAAACAAAGTAGTGCAGGAATGCACCCAGCAAGCTCATCAGCTGATTGTGTTTAGTCTGCGTACCGGGGAATGTAAGTTGAATCTTTGCTCTTAGTACCAGAAGTTGTCCACGAAATATAAAATGCTAGTTACAATGAGTGGATGAGAAATAGGGGCATGGAAGAAGTTGAGTGGCGGAAGAGAGAGTTATATGTAGAAAGAAAGAGAGAGTTGAAAAGATTAGTAAGAGAGAGTAAAAAGAGAGTGGATGAGGAATTTGGAAGGAATTTGAGTGTAAAGTGGAGGGACTGTAAGAAAATGTTCTGGAAAGAGGTGAAGAGAGTAAGACAGGGTGGAAGTGAGGTTAGCAGGGGAGTGAAAGATAAAATTGGTAGATTACTAGTGGAGAATGGAGAAAAAGTGAGCAGATGGAGAGAACACTTTAAGGAATTGTTGAACATACAGGATGGAAGTAATGCGAGTATAAGTGGCTGGGGAATAGCTGGGAGAAGAAGGGAGGTGAGAAGACAGGAAGAAATCAGTAGGATAGAAGTTGTGGAAGCAATGAAGAAAGTTAAATTGGGGAAAGCCCCAGGAATTGATGGAGTGTGTGGTGAAATGCTGAAGCATGGGGGTGAGATAGTAGTAGAATGGATGTGGAAGATGTGCAGATTGGCCTGGGAGGAAGGTAGAGTCCCGGAGGATTGGAAGTCAGGTATAATTATTCCCTTGTACAAAGGAAAAGGGGAAAAAGAAGTGTGTGGTAATCATAGGGGCATTTGTCTTCTTAGTATAATAGGAAAAGTGTATGGTAGGATATTTATTGACAGAGTTAGAGAAAGAACAGAGGAATTAGTTGGAAAAGAACAGGGAGGCTTTAGGAAGGGAAGAGGTTGTGTAGATCAGATATTCATTCGTAGATCTTTAGTGGAAAAGTTTCTAGAGAAGGGAAAGAAGTTGTATGCGGCTTTCATGGATTTGGAGAAAGCATATGACAGGGTGGATCGACAAGGATTGTGGAAAGTATTAAGAATATATGGAGTAGATGGAAAGTTATTGAATGCTGCGAAGAGTATGTATGATGGTGCAAAGGCTGCAGTGCGTGTGGATGGTAAACTAAGTGAATTTTTCTCTTTGAAAGTTGGGTTGAAACAGGGATGTGTCATGTCTCCATGGTTGTTCAGTCTGTTCATGGATGGGGTAATAAAAGAGGTACAAGGTAGGGTAGTGGATGTTGGAGTGGCCCTGGTGAGAGAGGATAGTGTTTGGAAACTCCCTGTACTGTTGTTTGCAGATGATACTGTGTTGTTGAGTGAAGACGAAGGGGAACTGCAAGGCTTGGTGGAGGAGTTTGGGAGAGTGTGCAGGAAATGGAATCTAAAGGTGAATGTAGGGAAGAGTAAAGTGATGGTCTTTGAGAGAGGTGAAGTCAATGAATGTACTGCGAGGCTGGATGGTGAGGAATTGGAAAATGTGATTATGTTTAAGTACTTGGGTAGTGTGATGAGTAAGGATGGAAGTTTGGAGGGTGAAGTGCTTGAAAGGGTACAGCAGGGAAGAAAGGTCGCTGGTTCTTTGAAAGCAGTGATAAGAAACAGGGAAGTGAGCATGGAAGTGAAAAAGTTACTACATGACAGTATTGTGATACCAACTCTAACGTATGGAAGTGAAGCTTGGACGTTGTTGGAGGGACACAAGTCAAGAGTGAGAGCAGTGGAAATGAGTTATTGAAGAGGAGCCTGTGGAGTCACATGGAGAGACAGGCTGACGAATGAGGATGTGAAGGAGCGTTGTGGTGTTGATGTGGATGTGATAGGAAGCGTTATGAGGAACACACTGAGGTGGGTTGGCCATGTGGAGAGAATGGAGGGTGAAAGACTGACGAAGAGAGTGTATGTGAGTGAGGTGGAGGGGGGAAGAGGGTGGGGGAGGCCGAGGATGAGATGGAGGGATGGGGTGGAGAGGTATATGAGAGAGAGGGGTGTGAGTTGGGAGCAGGGGAGTGAAATGGCGGGGGACAGGACGACGTGGAGGTGATTTGTTTGTGGCCACCCCAAACGGGATTGAGGCGTCTGGCAATAGATAGATAGATAGATAAAACGCTAGTACCCTCCCCCCAGCAATCCAGAGCCTTCGCGACCTACCCAAGCTTCCCTCATCCCTTGTCCAGCCATGCAGGCAGCTCCCAAGACCACGTGTCCCATGGATTGTGCAGTGCACAGTCTACAGGACAGGTGCACAAGACAGTTGCACAAGTGTGAATTTAGTTGTGCAAGCGCAACTAAATTTTTGCTTGCACACCTGCCCTTTCACATGCAAGAACGCACTATTGCGCAAAGTTTCGTTCAGTGCTCAATGCACAAATTATATTCACTGGACCGCAACGGTGTGCAGTTGCGCATTGTGCAAGTCATTGTGCACCTGCCCAGCACTGACAGTTACTTTTCTATTTGTCTCCTTGTCCAGGCCTATGGCAAGCTCATAATTAGTCCAAGCCTCATAAAATTTCTTGCAATGCATCACTACATTGACACCTGTGCTTATATCAGGTGGGAATGGTGGCTGTAGGTTTAGGTCTTGAAAACAAATTGTCTGTAGGACCTCAGTGGTGCACTGTCACACACTGTTTTAGCACTTCTGACATCATATAACGTTGTGGGCTCTGGTCACAATATAGGTTTGAATAAAATCCAAAGCTCCTTCAAGCAGAGGTGTATTGATGAGTAATCCTAGTACTGATGAGTAATCCTTCTACACTTAATAAGATTTAGTGCCCAACACTGAGACAGCATGTGTGTCTGTGCTTTACTCCATGAATTTAAAATTTTTGAACTTAAAACCCCTTACTGGATAACTATCTTGGCAACATATAAAAATCTAAATATTCTTCTAAATGATGTTGCTGTAATAACAACAGTATTTTCTGATATTGTTATGGAGCATATCTGGTTGGAGTTTCTTGACTCGCTAGACTACTATGCATGTATGAGGACAGTGAGAGTAGAGCACATCAGTAAACTTCAGGAAGCCCCATCCTCGTTCTCCTTGTATGCATCAGAGAATTGTCCCATAAAGGGGAAAGTTACTCAGATACGACAAGACAGGACGATTTTGGATTGTTGACATTCATCAGGCAGCACATATAATAACAGCAAAGTATGTCATAAAATACAAATTATGTCTTTCTGCTGAAGGGTCTAAGGGAGATTGATTCTTATCCCTAAGGACTAGGGCATCTCCACTTAGCCAGATAAGACAGTTTGGCATTAACAAGAATAAGCTACAAAAAGTAAAACCTTGATATAACGGACTTCAGTATACGGGAATTTGCTTTTATCGGAGTCAAGGAGCCAACCAAACTAAATTCTTATATATTGGGAAAAGTCTGAGGGTGACGAGTGTTAACCCTTGGCCGCCGGGGGTTCCTGGCTGCCGCCAACTCCTCCCTACAGGGGATTTCCGAGATTTTTGAAGAAATAACCTTACTACCCTAATATCTACCAAACTGTAATAGCAAGAGCATCAAGTAAAAGCATATAAGATTCACCAACTCTTCCTCTTTCCAATGAAGGTATCTCAAGGTCTCTAGATGGTCCCGTCCATGAGTAAGGATGCATTGAACACGAGTAGCTTTTCACGTTTTGGTGGGCGGCTCCGACCGCACACCACTGGCTGTGGCCTTGGCCTCAGTGGCTAGTACTGGCAGCACTGACTGGAGTGGTGATTGTAACACTGCCCGTGCGTCCTTGGATGGAATGCGGAATATTCCACTCATATTTCTACTTCTCCTTACTCACCGTCATATAGAATGAACCATCACCCTGTCCATGTGGTTCCCCCAAAGGTTTACCGCCTGTTCCATTGTGCCACTATGTCTCATAGGTGTATGGGTTAGGAAATATCTTTTCATTTCTCTGTCCTCACTATCTATCTATCTATTGCCAGACGCCTCAATCCCGTTTGGGGTGGCCACAAACAAATCGCCTCCAAGTCGCCCTGTCCCCCGCCATTTCACTCCCCTGCTCCCAACTCACACCCCCTTCTCTCATATACCTTTCCACCCCATCCCTCCATCTCATCCTCGGCCTCCCCCTCCCTCTTTCCCCCTCCACCTCACTCACATACACTCTCTTCGTCAGTCTTTCACCCTCCATCCTCTCCACATGGCCAAACCACCTCAGTGTGTTCCTCATAACGCTTCCTATCACATCCACATCAACACCACAACGCTTCTTCACATCCTCATTTGTCAGCCTGTCTCTCCATGTGACTCCACAGGCTCCTCTTAAGTAACTCATTTCCACTGCTCTCACTCTTGACTTGTGTCCTTCCAACAACGTCCAAGCTTCACTTCTTACGTTAGAGTTGGTATCACAATACTGTCATGTAGTAACTTTTTCACTTCCATGCTCACTTCCCTGTTTCTTATCACTGTTTTCAAAGAACCAGCAACCTTTCTTCCCTGCTGTACCATTTCAAGCACTTCACCCTCCAAACCTCCATCCTTACTCATCACACTACCCAAGTACTTAAACGTACTCACATTTTCCAATTCCTCACCATCCAATCTCGCTGTACATTCACTGACTTCACCTCTCTCAAAGACCATCACTTTACTCTTCCCTACATTCACCTTTAGATTCCGTTTCTTACACACTCTCTCAAACTCATCCACCAAGCCTTGCAGCTCCCCTTCGTCTTCACTCAACAACACAGTATGATCTGCAAACAACAGTACAGGGAGTTTCCAAACACTATCCTTTCTCACCAGGGCCACTCCAACATCCACTACCCTACCTTGTACATCTTTTATTACCCCATCCATGTACAGATTGAACAACCATGGAGACATGACACATCCCTGTTTCAACCCAACTTTCAAAGAGAAAAATTCACTTAGTTCACCATCCACACGCACTGCTGCTTTTGCACCATCGTACATACTCTTCACAGCATTCAACAACTTCCCATCTACTCCATATATTCTTAACACTTTCCACAATCCTTGTCTATCCACCCTGTCATATGCTTTCTCCAAATCCATGAAAGCCGCATACAACTTCTTTCCCTTCTCTAGAAACTTTTCCACTAAAGATCTGAGAATGAATATCTGATCTACACAACCTCTTCCCTTCCTAAAGCCTCCCTGTTCTTCTCCAACTAATTTCTCTGTTCTTTCTCTCTGTCAATAAGTATCCTACCATACACTTTTCCTATTATACTAAGAAGACAAATGCCCCTATGATTACCACACACTTCTTTTTCCCCTTTTCCTTTGTACAATGGAATAATTATACCTGACGTCCAATCCTCCGGGACTCTACCTTCCTCCCAGGCCAATCTGCACATCTTCCACATCCATTCTACTACTATCTCTCCCCCATGTTTCAGCATTTCACCACACACTCCATCAATTCCTGGGGCTTTCCCTGATTTAACTTTCTTCATTGCTTCCACAACTTCTATCCTACTGATTTCTTCCTGTCTTCTCACCTCCCTCCTTCTCCCAGCCATTCCCCAGCCACTTATACTCGCATTACTTCCATCCTGTATGTTCAACAATTCCTTAAAGTGTTCTCTCCATCTGCTCACTTTTTCTCCCTTCTCCACTAGTAATCTACCATTTTTATCTTTCACTCCCCTGCTAACTTCACTTCCACCCTGTCTTACTCTTTTCACCTCTTTCCAGAACATTTTCTTACAGTCCCTCCACTTTACACTGAAATTCCTTCCAAATTCCTCATCCACTCTCTTCTTGCTCTCTCTTACTAATCTTTTCACCTCTCTCTTTCTTTGTACATATAACTCTCTCTTCCGCCTCTCAACCTCTTCCATGCCCCTATTTCTCATCCGTTCATTGTATGCTTTCTTCTTTTGTACCTCAGCCTGTTTCACCTCTTCAGTCCACCACGCTGTTCCTTGCACCCCCCTCCGTCTTCTCTTCCTTCCACACACCACATCACATGCTGCACATATTTCTTCTGTAAATATCCTACACACACCTTCCACGTCTCCCATCTGCTCCAATTCATATTTGCCCAATCATTCCTCCACTTCTCTCTTATACTCTGCCTTTTTCTCATCCTCTTGTAACCTTTCCACTCTCCTTGCAACTACTCCTTCCTCTCATCTTTCCCTTCTTCTATTCCTCCATCTTACTTGAACTTTAATTCTGGCCACCACCAAGTAGTGGTCAGAAAGTCCACTCCCCCAGCCTCTATAAGCTCTTGCATCCATTACACATCTTCGCATCCTTTCATCCACGTCCTCACGTCTTCTGTAAATAATAATATTTTCCTTTTATTAAGACACTTAGAATTGAACTTTACATCACAGTTATGGGTAATTGCACTTTGAAAAGTAAATACTGTTGCTCTTTCACTCATTATCGTAGAGTATGAGGTAATTATTTGTACTATAATTCAGACTGCTTTGTACTAATCAGGGTTATAGTGAAAATCATATAAATGTTTTACACAACTTACATTATTTGTACTTCACATCACAAATACACTGATGCTCATATTTGGCACAATTCCTCTGAGTATTGAGTGAAATAATTTAGTTATAGCTAAGCAGGTAATTTTCTTTCTGGCCTGCTCACAAGTGGTTTTCTTTCGGGTAACAAGTAACACTGATGCTCATATTCATTACAATTTTCTTGAATCCTGAGTATCAAGTTAAATAATTTTCTTCTAGGCATTTTTCTTTGTTCACTCTCATCTTAAATGTCGGGACCAGCTGCCTAGCCCCGGGCTCTTACGCTCCTCATGGGGCAATGTAAGATTGAATGATGGATAGATGGATGGATTTTTCTTTGTGGCCTACTCACAAGTGGTTTTCTGTCAGGTAACAGGTAGACTAACTCAAGGTATTTCCAATAATTTTCTTACCAATATCCAATAAACAGTATCAATTTCTAAATTGCACTTGTAGAAATAATTATAAAACATATCATAGCACATACTATACATCACTTATATGCACTTGTAGAACTTATTATAAAAGACTTATATCATAGCAATTACTATAAATCTCTTATAATATCACACATTTCACTCATTTATGAAAATACAGGCATACCCCGGTTTAACGATCTAATTGGCTAGGTAAAACCCCATCGTTAGGCGGGGTATCGTATATTGGGGTACTTTTAACATGTATTTCAATGTGGACCGTTTACCAGCCTTGGATTTTCCCCCAAACCAAGTCCAAAACCCACCCAGATGAGCCCCAAAACAGGTTTAAAGGCAATCTAAATGGCCTAACGGCTGTCCAGGAAGCTAACCTAAGCCTGACACCTGTAAATAACTCATTAAAACCAACAAATCAAATCTGAATATCATCAAATATAAGTCTGGAAAAAATCAAACTTAGTAAACTGTACCCCAAAATGACAATGTTCACCCCACCAATGGTTAAAATACGTTAATCTACAGTAAGTCTAAAAACAGTTCATAAATCAACCTAAACATACAAGTTTAGTCTAAAATATCATCAAAATCAGTAAGAAAAATAAAAACCCATCATTAAACCGGGGTTTGGCCATCTTTAGGAGGGGTATGGTGCAATTTCTACCCCCATCGTTAAGCCAGGGTATCGCATCTAGGAGTATGGTATATCGAGGTATTACTGTACACAAACTTGTGCATTCCTGTATACTGTTTACACTTTCCCACACACCTGCTCAGTATACACGCTTGGAGTGATACTCTGAGAAACATTTAGAGCATAAGGGGACTTTACACTCTGGATAGTGGTATGAGGTCTCTTTTCATGCTTGGGGATGGCATTTGGTTGTGCGACAGACATGGCACTGCCTGTATGCCAGACGACCTTCTGTGGTTCTGCCAGTCTTTACCAGCTTGTGCTGACGGAAATATTCAGCACAGCTGAGCCTGTCCGCTGTAGTTGATGTCCGCCGCCTTGCACTTGTCACCTGAGCAGTTGAATATTCCTCAAGGAGTTCGCGTTCCAGCTCTCTCTCTCAAACTCTCATAGAGAGAAAGGTTTCCTGACGAGCTCCTTGAACAGTATGAAACTGTTCAGGAAGTTGATATCAAGAAGATGTAAGAACACCTTCTTATACCACCTGCAGGACTTACGTAGGCAATTGACCTCACCAATTTGCATGTCCGATTTATCAACCAGCCGCATGTTGATATTGCAGTCGTTGACTGTATCTGGCTTTAACACAGGTTCCCTGGCCCTATAGTTTGTTTTCCCAGTTTCCTCCAACACACCCTTATGAACTGTAGACAACATGGTAACGCTTTTCTTGTCATGCCGGAGAAGGGCTAACATGTTCCCACATTTCTTAGTCAGAAGGACTCCCTTCTCAGTATTTGCCAGAAATACTGGGAATTCTTTCTGTTGGCCCAAACAGTTCCAAAGGACCAGTACCATGTTCAAGCAAATACGTGGTCAACGCCGGGGCAGTGTAATAATTGCTGGTATACAGGATGTGGTGCCAGTTGAAATACATTTCTATCAACACTCACTACCGATGCAGAGAACCCATGAGGATCATTGCTAGGTATATCAACATCTGTTGCCGAATAAACTATTACATCCAGCACACATCCAGTTACAGTCACAAAGCACAAAGAATTTGAGGCCAGATTTGTTACGCTTTAATGGCACATATTGAATAATGCCAGCCTGCCCCTGAATAACACCAGCGACTCGTCAATAACCACTTTCTGGAATGGATGGAAAACCCGGGAAAATGACTCCTTGAGCAGGGTAAGGATTGGTCATGTTTTCCATAACCTGTTGTTCAGTGCTGGCCCGTAATTTTGGTCGAAGTGTAAGAACCTCAGGATGGCCAGGTGCCTATCACAGGCCATGTACTTGCCGAAGATGGGTGTGCCCACGAGTTCATCCACCGACCAATAGTCGTGAAGCACATGTTTTCTAACGTTCACCATCAACATGGTCAGAGCGAGCCACACAAACATCCCCCCCACCTGAACAGGTATCCAGTCATGCATGTGCTTGCTCTTGCAGGCAGCCATGTCCAGCCACCGCACGCACATGGCCTGGTGGAAATTTATCTCATCCACCAGGTACTGCATTATTAGTCATGAAAATTGCCTTGAAGAGACTGCTATAGCCCAGGGCCTGGGGGGAAGCTTATCCTCCTGCACACCTGCACCCTCCTCATCTGCACCCTCCTCATCAAATGCCAGCACAGACTGCTGAAAGCCAGCACCATCCTCCCACACAAATGTGTCAACTCTACCCATACGGGGCAGAGCCAACCGTCTGGCAGTTCCCGGACATTTCTTTTGCATTTGTGCATGCCCACGGGCAGGGGATGGTGGGGAAGGAGAGGAAGAGATGTGGGAGTTGGAGGAGTAAGCAGGTGATGATGACTCACCTGATGTGGAACTTTCCTGGGGAGGCACTCGGGGCTGTGTATCTCCACGTGGGGTCTGTCTGGGAATTACCACTCCCGAAGGGCCTAGTTGTGGAGATTCAGCCCTTGAGGTGGTAGGCTGAGGTGTTGGGGAGCGCTGGAGGATGATACGTCGGCGAGCAGGTGGCGAGAGTGTATGGGAAACAGCTCTGCGGTGTTTATTCAGCAGATGACCGCCAGGTCCGGCCTGGGTCATCTGTCGCCCTCTTATCACCTAAATCGTCACTTTTTTAGGCTGTTCCTCCTTGAAGAAGTTGCAGAACCTTCTCTAGCATCAGAGAGCGAGTAGGGGTTGGAGGGTGAGAGAGCTCGCTCTTCACGTGGTAGCTCTTCCTCTCCTCTGAGGACGTACTCTTGTTGAGTTTACGAGAGGATAAGGTGTAGTCACGGGCATGTCCAATGGCACTATCACTTAGCCCTTTCAATGAGGACTGATTTTTAATGGGGGTTGATGAGGCAATCAGCCCTTCACATGGTGCGAGGGAATCGGATGATGATGAGGAAGAAGGCATGGCTCCTCACGCTACCACTGCTGTGTACAGATTGAACTGCACAATTGCAAAGTAGCTGGAGGTCCTACCTATCAGGCAGGTATCATAGAAAATCGTCCCGTGCTCAAACGGTGACGGGAAGTTGAGTGGCATTTATCGTGTCAACTGGCGGCACTCCGCCCCCTGAATCCTGACCTCCATACACGTCAGCTGGCAGTTAGGGGTTAAGTGAAATACAGTAGATTCAAGATTTAAGGCAAAAAGAAACAATGATCATACAATAACACAGGCATACAATTTCCCTCATATTTACTTAACCCATTCGTTCATGGTAAGTTTTAATAAGTTTCACATTCCATGACACGAAGGCTTTCTCCCCACTGCCACTGTGCGCTCCAAAAAAGTGTATTTTTGGGTTATTTTCATCACCCAAACATATTTATTTTGCCACAAAACCTACATATTCCTATTAGTCGATGTTTGTTCTACACAGTAAGCAAAAACACACACACACACACACACGGTAGTGTATGTTCCCCCAAAGACGAGAGCATGGAAGGATGACGAATACCATGAGATGTTGTCAGATATGGTTAGCTACTTGCAAAAAATAATTGAGAAAAGCAATAATATAATTTTGGTGGGTGACTTTAATTGTAAAGAGGTGAACTGGGAGGAATGGTACTCGGGAGGCGGCGAGGATTCGTGGGGTACTATGTTATTAAATATAATAATGAATAATGTGATGACGCAGTGGGTCAAAGAAGAGACACGGTTTCGAGGTGAGGACACACCAGCAAGGTTAGATTTACTGTTCACCAAAGAACCCGATGTAATAGAATCATTGGAATATCTCTGTCCTTTGGGAAAAAGTGATCACGTGGTCATTGAGTTCCAGATGTTAATAGGAAACGTCGAGCCAAGAGACGAGCTTCATAGACAGGGAAGATACAACTTTGGCAAAGCAAATTTTACAGGATTGAGAAACTTTTTTGAAAATGCGGATTGGAGAAACTTCAGAGAAACAAGAGAGATACAGAGGAAGTGAGATATCTTTCTAGACCTCTATAATTTGGGAGTGGAAAAATTTGTACCAAGAGTAAGAGGGAAAGAAAACAGGAAAAAGGAGTGGTTTAATAGAAGGTGTATGATAGCCAAAAAAAAGAGAGATAAGGCGTGGAACAATTGGAGAAAGCGAGGTAACGACAGAACAAAGGAAGAATATAAAAGAACAAGAAACGAATACACAAGAATATGTAGGGAAGAAGAAAGGAATTTTGAAAAAGGTATAATTGACAAATGCAAGGATGAACCCAAACTGTTTTATAGATTTGTTAATGGCAAACTGAAACAAAAGGAAGGAATCACCAAGCTGAAAGTAGATGGAGAGGTCTTTAAGGATGCAGCAATGCAAGCAGAAATAATGAACAAACGTTTCCAGTCAGTTTTCACTAAAGAAAAGGAGTTTGTTGAAGGGGAGGGAGTGATTAGAAATGTTCCGGTGATGAAAGATATAAAAGTGGAGGTGCAGGAAGTGTATAAATTACTGGAAACTCAAGATGTAAGGAAAGCCCCAGGACCTGATGGAATTTCTAATTGGGTACTGAAGGAATGCAGAGAACAATTGGCGGATAAAATTCACAGCTTAATTGTATGCTTACTGGAAGAGGGGAAAGTGCCAAAAGAATGGAAGAGGGCAAATGTGGTACCAATTTACAAGGGAGGAAACAGGGAAGAACCCCTGAATTATAGACCAGTGTCTCTAACCAGCTTGGTTGCAAAATTGTGTGAGAGAATCCTGAAAGACAGATGGATAAAATATCTGGAAGAGATGAATATTTTGGCTGAATGTCAGTTTGGATTCAGAAGTGGAAGGTCATGTGTTTCAAACTTGTTGAGCTTTTACTCAAGAGCGATTGACGTGGTACAGGAGAGAGATGGTTGGGTGGATTGTGTGTACTTAGACTTAGAGAAGGCCTTTGACAAGGTACCTCATAAGAGACTAATGTGGAAACTAGAACATATAGGAGGACTAAAGGGGAAACTTCTGGAATGGATGAGAGACTTTTTGAGAGACAGACAAATGAGGACAGTAATAAAGGAAAAGATGTCTGGATGGAGGGAAGTAACAAGTGGAGTCCCTCAAGGCTCAGTGTTGGCGCCAGTAATGTTCCTGATTTACGTAAATGATATGGTAGATGGAGTGAACAGTTATGCAAGTCTGTTTGCTGATGATGTAAAGATCTTGAGGAAGATAGAGGTTGAGGAGGATTGTAAAATACTGCGGGAGGATTTGGATAGGATACACAATTGGAGCCGGACGTGATAAATGAAATTTAATGTAAAGAAATGTAAAATATTGGAAATGGGTAAAAGTACCAGGAGACCATCACTGAATTATTTGTTGGGTAATGAATTAATCACAAAAAGGAGAGAAGAGAAAGATTTGGGAGTGCTGGTCCAAGATAGTTTGTCACCAGAAAAGCACATTAACAAGATAGTTGGAGAGACTTATAAGCTCTTGACTAACATAAGAGTAGCATTTCATTATATGGATGAGGAAATGATGAAAAAATTGATAGTGGCCATGATCCGCCCCAGGTTAGAATATGCAGCGGTAGTGTGGTCCCCACACAAAAAGAAAGATATAAACAAGATTGAGAGAATACAAAGAACAGCAACCAAGATGGTCCCCAGTCTGACAGACCTGTCATACAGAGAGAGGCTGGAAAAACTGGATTTGCCTTCGTTAGAGGAAAGGAGAAAGAGGGGAGACATGATTGCGGTGTTCAGGACCATGGTGGGAGTAGATAAAATTGACAAAGAAGATCTGTTTGTATGGGATAAGAGAGCAACAAGAGGACATGGAATGAAATTGAAAAAGTCAAGCTGCTTGAAGGATATCAAGAAATATAGCTTTCCTTACAGAAGTATAGACTTATGGAATAGCCTGGACAAAGAGATCGTCCAGTGTAAAAACTTAAACGAGTTTAAAGTTAAATTCGACTTATTGAGAAACAGAGACGGAAACCCACGAGCATAGTACATTCCGTGTATATCACAAATTGGTATATTCTTAAATATTTGGAACGACTTAGACAAAGAGGTGGTGCATGAGAAAAACATTCATGTGTGTAAAGGTAGACTTGATAAATGTGGATATGGAGACAGGACAACACGAGCATTGCTCAATTCCTGTATACTACAAATAGGTAAATACAAATAGGTAAATACATACATACAGGGCCGAAGTGATAAATATGAAATCAGAAACTGGAGAGAATAGCAATAGAGATATGGCAGTAGTGTATGTTCCCCCTAAGACAAGAGCATGGAGTGATGATGAATACCAGGAATGTTGTCAGACATAGCTAGCTATTTACAGAAAATGATTGAGAAAAGTAACAATATAATTTTAATGAATGACTTCAATTGTAAAGAGGTGAATTGGGAGGATTGGGACTCAGGATCAGTGATGATTCGTGGGGCACTACGTTTTTAAATATAACAATGAACAGTGTGATGACGCAATGTGTCAAAGAAGAGACACGGTTCCGAGGTAAGGACACACCAGCAAGACTAGACTTACTGTTTACCAAAGAGCCCGATGTAATAGAATCCTTGGAGTATCTGTGTCCTATTGGAAAAAGTGATCATGTGGTCTTTGAGTTCCAGATGATAACAGGGAACATGGAGCCAAGAGACGAGCTTTATAGGCAGGGAAGATACAACTTTGGGAAAGCATATTTTACAGGATTGAGAAATTTTTTTGAAAATGCAGATTGGAGGAAATTCAGAGAAACAAGAGAGATACAGAGGAAGTGGGATATTTTTCTAGCCTTCTATAATTCGGGAGTGGAAATATTTGTACCAAGAGTAAGGGAGAAAGAAAACAGAAAAAAGGAGTGGATTAATAGAAGGTGTATAATAGCAAAAAAAGAGAGAGACACAGCATGGAACAATTGGAGAAAGAGAGGTAACAACAGAACAAAGGAAGAATATAAAAGAACTAGAAATAATTACACAAGAATACGTAGAGAGGAAGAAAGGAATTTTGAAAAAGATTTAATAGACAAATGTAAGGATGAACCCAAACTGTTTTATAGATTTATGAATGGCAAACTGAAACAAAAGGAAGGAATTACCAAACTGAAAGTAAAAGGAGAGGTCTATAAAGATGCAGCAATGCAAGCAGAAATAATGAGCAAACATTTCCAGTCAGTTTTCACTAATGAAAGTGAGCTTGTGGAAGGGGAGGGAGTGACTAGAAATGTAATGATAAAAGATATAAAAGTGGAGGTACAGGAAGTGTATAAATTACTGGAAACTCAAGATGTGAGGAAAGCCCCAGGACCAGATGGAATCTCTAATTGGGTACTGAAGGAATGCAGAAAACAACTGGTGGATAAGATTCACAGTTTAATTGTGTGTTCTTTGGAGGAGGGGAAGGTGCCTCAAGAATGGAAGAGGGCAAATGTGGTACCAATTTATAAGGGAGGAAACAGGGAAGAACCCTTGAATTATAGATCAGTGTCCCTAACCAGCATGGTCGCAAAATTGTGCGAGAGAATTCTAAAAGATAGATGGATAAAATATCTGGAAGAGATTAATGTTTTGGCTGAAAGTCAGTGTGGATTTAGAAGTGGAAGGTCATGTGTTTCCAACTTGTTGAGTTTTTACTCAAGAGCGATTGACATGATACAGGAGGAGATGGTTGGGTGGATTGTGTGTATTTAGATTTGGAGAAGGCCTTCAACAAGGTACCCCATAAGAGACTAATGTGGAAACTAGAGCATATAGGAGAACTGAAGGGGAACCTCCTGAAATGGATGAGAGACTTTCTGAGAGACAGACAAATGAGGACAGTAATAAAGGACAGGATATCTGGATGGAGGGAAGTAACAAGTGGAGTCTCACAGGGCTCGGTGTTGGCGCCAGTAATGTTCCTGATTTATGTAAATGATATTTTAGATGGAGTGAACAGTTATGCAAGTGTGTTTGCTTATGATGCAAAGATCTTGAGGAAGGTAGAGGTTGAGGGGGATTGTAAAATGCTGCAAGAAGATCTGGATAGGATACACGATTGGAGCCAGATGTGGGAAATGAAATTTAATGTAAAGAAATGTAAAATATTGGAAATGGGTAAAAGTACCAAGAGGCCATAATTGAATTATTTGATGGGTAATGAACCAATTACAAAAGCGAAAGAAGAGAAAGATTTGGGAGTGCTGGTTCAGGACAGTTTGTCACCTGAAAAACACATTAACAAGGCAGTTAGAGAGACGTATAAACTCCTGACTAATATAAGAGTTGCTTTTCATTATATGGATGAGGAGATGATGAAAAAATTGACAGTGGCCATGATTCACCCCAGGTTATAATATGCAGCAGTAGTGTGGTCCCCACACAAAAAGAAAGATATAAACAAGATTGAGAGAATATAAAGAACAGCAACCAAGATGGTCCTCCATCTGGCAGATCTGTCGTATAGAGTGAGGTTGGGAGAGCTGGATTTGCCTTCCCTAGAAGAAAGGAGAAAGATAGGAGACATGATTGCAGTGTTCAGGACCATGATGGGAGTAGATAAAATTGACAAAGAAGATTTGTTTTTATGGGATAAGAGAGTAACAAGAGGACACGGAATGAATCTGAAGAAACCAAGCTGCTTGAAGGATATCAAGAAATATAATTTTCCTTATAGATGTATAGACCTGTGGAATAGCCTGGACAAAGAGATCGTCCAGTCTGAATTTTTAAATGAGTTTAAAGCTAAATTCGACTTATTGAGAAACAGAGACGAGACCCCACGAGCGTAGCTCATTTCCTGTATATCACAATTAGGTAAATAAACACACACACACACACACACACACACACACACTCACTATACAGTATGCACATTTGGGCAGTATGAACATTCGGGAACATTCATCTCACTTCCCAACATCATAGCTCGATTGTTTACTAACATATCTCTACATGTTATACCATCATTTGAAAGAGAATTTTATTAGCTTTTGAATAGGGCAGTTGGCATTTTGGTATGAGGTATGGTTTTTGAGTAATAAGCAAAAAAGTAAAAACTTTTTCCAACAGACAACAGAGTTTTTATTCGGGGAGCTCTAGTGAAAAACTTTTCTTGGCAGTGTTATGTTTATATTTCATCATCTTATGAAAAATTTCATGGGCTTTCTCAGGATGTAGTCAGATTTCTCCTATGCCTCATAGTTTTGAGAAAAATGCAAAAGACTTTGGTGTGCCCACACTGTGCCATGACTGTAGGGCGGTTTCCTGACTCCCCCTGAGGTGCTGCACGTGTTTCACCATTTCTTTGCACACTTGGTATTGCACACTATATTCATAAGATTCTCTGTAGCTATTTTTATAGTTGAATACTCACATTTGGTGCAGGGTACGGGCAGTGTAGTTCTGGGGCCAGGGTTAGAAACAGTAGCACAATCTTCATTGGCCCAACGACTGATAACGGCCACGAACGCTTCACAAACATGTAATTTCCTATTGTAAACATGAAACCTAATTAGAATAGTGCCCCAAAACTATACATTACCATTATTGGTACAGTATAATGAAATGTTGCACAGCCGGGATGGGGGTAATAGAAGAGATTTAAAGGGACAAGGGACCGTGCACTACCTTCCCCACTGACAGCTCATTTAGTACTGAAAAACCTGTATGCACTGTCATGGGTATTGGGACCTGCTGTTGCCA
Source organism: Coenobita brevimanus (assembly GCF_032717465.1). Lineage (NCBI taxonomy): Eukaryota > Metazoa > Arthropoda > Malacostraca > Decapoda > Coenobitidae > Coenobita > Coenobita brevimanus. The sequence goes on from NC_137063.1 coordinate 12,577,124, forward strand.
ACTCATTACTTTTGACTCTAGCTGGGCAAGCTATGATGCGTCAAAAAATGACACAAATCAACCAAAAACTTTTTTGGGGGTAAGTTTTTTAATGTTTTATGACGCTAAAGGCGTCATTATACATTTACGAAGAAAGACCCTAATGACAACAAATGCGTCATCGTGTACGAAAGGGTTAATAGTACAACAATATCACTCAATTGTGTGAGAGAAACTGTAGGAAGTGGGTGTGTTTAGATATTGGAATTCCTACAACTCATGTGTTATGCTTTTGTCGGTCGGTGATTGGCTTCCTCAACCTGACCCGACCCACATGACCCATGTCCCATGCGACCTGCCACAGCCTGCCTCAGTGTTGTGTGGATGATTGCTGTGATGAGAAATGTTTATTTGCTTATTTCCTTGTTCCTCATTGTCTCTCAGAACTCTGAGCACATGGTTCCAAACAAACTTTAGTTATGTCTAAGTACTGTACCCTGAAAGTGCTATGAATGCAAGGGGAGAAGAGCATTTATTCCAAAGGGAAATGTAAAATTGTTGGATGAAGTGGTGTGTGATGTTGGAGCTTAAATGTAGACAATCAGACAGATAAAATGAGTCGGGTGTGTTTACAGTGTGGATGGTTTCTTTGTTGGAAAAAAAGCTAATGATGAAGGAGCAGTAAAATTCATGTTTTTGCCTTTATTGCTATGAGTGTGAAAATAAGGCTTTGTTGCCTGATATTTGTTATGAACCTGACAGTCTTTGGTCAAGAAAATTCAGCTCTTACAGTATATGAAGACACTATGTGTTGACATAAATACTGTAGTTGGTAAGATAGGTATGTGAGTTCATTTCTTGTAAATTATACTGTCATAGAAATTATACTGCTTGGCTAACTTGTGTATTATTCACAATTACTGCATTCGTGTGTATCTGTGAAGTGAGAAGTAGGCATCACTCCATGCTGACGACTTCAACATAGTTTTTTTTTCTCTTTTATTGTTGATGGTTATTGACTTTCAAAAATAGTTTCACACTGCATTTTTTTTTCTTTTTTATGAGCGCAGAAAGTGATTCTTGGCGAAATATGCATGATGTTCGGTGGCCATCATATGTTGATTAGGTCAGAAGTTTTGTTTGATTGGTAATGAGGACTTTCAAGAGGCTTAGTGCCAATCCCTGGTGATTCAAATTTTTATGGGGAGTATTAGGGAGCAGAACTAATCAGTTAGGTTGGGTTTGAATGCGCTGGTATGTCCAGTCAGTGAGATCGTATGTAAACACAATCTTTGGTGTCTTAAGGCAGACATATTTGTAATAATCTATCTTTAAATATATTTTTTACAAAAAATATGTAGCTCCTAGAACCTAACCCCCAATTTCACATGTAAATAAATGTCATGTTTTAGCACGAATTGCTTTTGCACAAGGGTCTTCATAACCTATCTCGTGTTGTATGAAGGCTGTACTGTATGCAGACAAACTGAACACCTTTAGTTTATTAGCTCTTAATAATAAGGTGTGCAAAGTGTACAGTACAGTATATGAAAAGTGTTTAAAATTAAGTTGTAATAATAAAATATTTTCTTCTAAGTGCTTTCCCCCTCCCTAGATTAGAAATGAGTATGTCTGAACACAGATCTGGTAGTATACACAGCACTCCTGTTCCTTCCCCCATCCCCTCTCTTCTTCCCTCATCCCTCCTTCATCCCGGCTATGGGGGCTTCTGCCCTGGGCACAAAGAAAAAAATTCCACAGCAAAATTTGCCTTGGGAAATTTTATATTGGTATAAATTGCATACCATCATCTTCAGTGGTGTTAATGCTATAAGATAAGCTAATAAAAAAACACAAAACTGATGAATAAAGGTACAGATAAGCAGTGAGAATAAATCTTGTTTGTGTAATAATAGCTTCAAATAATTTCTCAACATCCTAGCCCAAAATTTTGCCCACACCATGCAAGAGCAAAGCATATGACTAGATGCAGAACTTATCGAGCTTTCTTGTGGTGTTTTCGGAATTTCAGTACGACCAATAGTTTTTAAGTAAATCGCCAATACTATATTTAAAAAACAAAACAAAAAAATCACTGACCGTGGCTGGGGTTACAGGAGGGCCTGGGGAAAAAAAAAGTCGCCGAGCGTGGCTGGGGTTGGAGGAGGGCCCGGGGGAGGTTAGGGACAGAGGGAGAAGAGGGGAGGATAGAGGAGATATGTTTGCGTGTGTGTGTGTGTGTGTGTGTGTGTGTGTGTGTGTGTGTGTGTGTGTGTATTTACCTAATTGTGATATACAGGAAATGAGCAACGCTCGTGGGGTCCCATCTCTGTTTCTCGATAAGTCAAATTTTGCTTTAAACTCGTTTAAGTTTTTAGACTGGACGATCTCTTTGTCCAGGCTATTCCACAGGTTTATACATCTATAAGGAACATTATATTTCTTGATATCCTTCAAGCAGCTTGGCTTCTTCAGTTTCATTCCATATCCTCTTGTTACTCTCTTATCCCATACAAACAGATCTTCTCTGTCAATTTTATCTACTACCATCATGGTCATGAACACTTCTGTCATGTCAACCCCTCTCTCTCTCTCTCCTTTCCTCTAAGGAAGGCAAATCCAGCTTTTCAAGCCTCTCTATGTATGACAGATCTGTCAGGCTGGGGACCATCTTGGTTGCTGTTCTTTGTATTCTCTCAATCTTGCTTATATCTTTCTCTTTGTGTGGGGACCACACTACTGCTGCATATTCTGACCTGGGGTGGATCATGGCTACTATCAATTTTTTCATCATCTCCTCATCCATGTAATGAAATGCTACTCTTATGATAGTCAGGAGTTTATACGTCTCTCTAACTGCCTTGTTAATATGTTTTTCAGGTGACATACTATCCTGGACCAACACTCCCAAATCTTTCTCTTCTCTCGCTTTTGTGATTGGTTCATTACCCACCTGATAATTCAGTAATGGCTTCTTGACACTTTTACCCATTTCCAGTATTTTACATTTCTTTCCATTGAATTTCATTTCCCACATCCGGCTCCAATCGTGTATCCTATCCAGATCCTTCTACATTATTTTACAGTCCTCCTCAACCTCTACCTTCCTCAAGATCTTTGCTTCATCAGCAAACAGACTTGCATAAATGTTCACTCCATCTACCATATCATTTATGTAAATCTGGAACATTATTGGTGCCAACACCGAGCCCTGTGGGACTCCATTTGTTACTTCCCTCCATCCAGACAGTCTATCCTTTATTACTGTCCTCATTTGTCTATCTCTCAAAAAGTCTCTCATCCATTCCAGGAGGTTCCCCTTCAGTCCTCCTATATGTTCTAGTTTCCACATTAGTCTCTTATGGGGTACCTTGTCGAAGGCCTTCTCCAAATCTAAATACACACAATCCACCCAACCGTCTCTCTCCTGTAGCACGTCAGTCACTCTTGAGTAAAAGCTCAACAAGTTGGAAACACATGACCTTCCGCTTCTGAATCCAAACTGACTATCAGCCAAAATACGAGTATTCATCTCTTCCAGATATTTTATCCACATATCTTTCAAAATTCTCTTGCACAATTCTGCGACCATGCTGGTTAGGGACACTGGTCTATAATTCAGGGGTTCTTCCCTGTTTCCTCCCTTATAAATTGGTACCACATTTGCCCTCTTCCATTCCTGAGGCACTTTCCCCTCTTCCAGAGAACATGCAATTAAACTGTGAATCTTGTCCGCCAGTTGTTGTCTGCATTCCATCAGTACCCAGTTAGAGATTCCTTCTGATCCTGGGGCTTTCTTTACATCTTGAGTTTCTTGTAATTTATACACATCCTGTACTTCCACTTTGATATGTTTTATTGCTACATTTCTAGTCACTCTCTCCCCTTCCACAACCTCCTTTTTGTTAGTGAAAAGTGATTGGAAACATTTGCTCATTATTTCTGCTTGCATTGCTGCATCTTTGTAGACCTTTCCTTCTACTTTCAGTTTGCCATTGACAAATCTATAAAACAGTTTGGGTTCATCCTTACATTTGTCAATTATACCTTTTTCAAAATTCCTTTCTTCCTCTCTACGTATTCTTGTGTATTAATTTCTAGTTCTCTTATATTCTTCCTTTGTTCTGTTGTTACCGCTCTTTCTCCAGTTGTTCCATGCCATGTCACTCTCTTTTTTTGCTATCATACACCTTCTGTTAAACCACTCCTTTTTCCTGTTTTCTTTCCCTTCTACTCTTGGCACAAATTTTTCCACGTCCGAATTATAGAGGTCTAGAAAAATATCCCACTTCCTCAGTATCTCTCTTGTTTCTCTGAATTTTCTCCAATCCGCATTTTCAAAAAATGTTCTCAATCCCGTAAAGTTTGCTTTCCCATAGTTGTATCTTCCCTGCCTATAAAGCTTGTTTCTTGGCTCCATGGTTCCTATTATCATCTGGAACTCAGTGACCAATGGACACAGATATTTCAAAGATTCTGTTACATTGGGTTCTTTGGTAAACAGTAAGTCTAATCTTGCTGGTGTGTCCTCACCTTGGAACTGTGTCTCTTCTTTGACCTATTGCATCATCACATTGTTCATTGTTATATTTCATAATATAGTGCCCCATGAATCTTCGCTGACTCATGAGTCCCACTCCTCCCAGTTCACCTCTTTACAGTTGAAGTCACTCATTAAAATTATATTGTTGCTTTTCTGAATAATTTTTTGTAAATAACTAGCCATATCTGACAACATTTCCTGGTATTAATCATCACTCCATGCTCTTGTCTTAGGGGGAACATACACTACTGCCATATCTCTGTTGCTGTTCTCTCCAGTTTCTAATTTCATATTTATCACTTCAGCTGTGCCTTTCTCCCATTTCCACGGTATCTATATTTATGTTGTTGTTCACTGCTATCATAACTTCCCCTCCTTTTTTTTCTCTCTCTCTCTTCTCCACAGTTTGTACTTACCATCTCTCATATGAACATCAATATCTTCTCTTAACTTGATCTCTACAAAGCACATAACATCATGTTCATATACCCTCAAGAAATTGTTGATTTCTAGCCTTACTGATATTAAACCATCAACATTAGTGTATGCCACCTTCAAATTATTTTTGATGTTTTTTATACCCTCTTCTTTCCTTCTCTCCATTGGTAGCACTACCTTAATTTCTGATCCAAACCATTTACAACACCGAGTGGTAACCATATAACCAAACCATACGTGCTCCCTATGTGTCAACAAGTGGGTTGGTGGAGAGTTGGTGCCCCTCCCTGTAAAACAACTAACTCAGTGTCAAATGGCCACCCTTTATGGGATTATGGTGTCTGGCAATAGATAGATAGATAGACTCTTCTGTGTAACACTGTCTTCTCTTCCTCTGTTCTCTGTTCAATTTTTACCTTTGCTTCCTATACTAACTCCTTTATTTTAGTTTCTTCTTCCTCATTTACATCTCTCCTTATCCAAACATTTTTTAATCCTTCCTTGTCTGATAATTTCCATGTTCTATTGATGATTTTGTTTACCTTTATCTGGGACTTTACCTTCAATGGCCTCTCCCCTCCTTCCTCATACTTTCCTAACCTAAACACCTCCTCAATCTCTTCTTGAGTTTCGTTGTTTTCCTCCTTAACTACTGATATTATTTCTTTAATCTTACTGAGTTCTTCTCTTTCTGATCTTACTGTTATACATTTTTCTTATCTGCAACATCCCTGACTAAAGATTCTCTACTTCTCAGTACCCTAGCCACTTCCCTCTCCATCTTTTCCTTGCTTTGTTATTCTATAATCTCTTTCAGATTTACATTTCCTTCTTGCTGAATTTTCTTTCTTGTTTGTGTGTGTCTGTCTGTGTATTTTCCTTGTTGTATCTACCTAGTTGTGATATATGAGAAATGAGTTTCACTTGTGGAGTGCCATCTCTGTTTCTCGATAAGTCAGATTTTACTTAGAACTTGTTTAACCCCTCTGTGGCTGCCGGCATTGAATAATATTTAGCCGATAAATTGGTGCAGGCGTCGTTTGAGTGCGGCCTATAAAAGACGACGAAAATTTTGGGGAAGTGAACGAATGTTCTGAACATCTGACTGACCTACACTACACCCCCATACATTACAACAAGCAGTTCAGAGCCTGCTGCTGTGATAAGTGGATTTTTATTTTTTTGCTTGTGGCCATGCCTAAACAAGCACAACTACACCCATTATCTCAACCCAGACAGAAAGTATCATCTTTGTCCTCCATCGCGAAACACACACAACCACCCTGTTTACGATTATGAATAAATACGGGCATAAACATAAAAGACATGAATAAGAATTTTTTTTTTTTTTTTTTTTAACATGTCCAACTCTAGGCAAAGGCTTCAGGGCCTATTCCCAAGTCCCAGTAGTCCTCCTTGGGGCCCAATAGTCCTCCTACATCTCCACATGTTACCACTTTGGCACTAACACCCACCATCCATATTGAATACATGCAGGGGCTATCTCATACAGGACTGGTGTACTGGTATTAGCGGGGGTACTTTTATGACATGTCGGCAGGTCATCTGGTAGATCAGAAAAGTCTGCTTTTTATGAAATTCAAATCCTCACACTGTACCCAGCCCCAGCTGAGATTTGAACCTGGGTCCATTAGGACTGCAGGCTGCCTCTCTACCGATTCTGCCACCGCTTCCCGAAATACATTTTTGTCTTGGTAGGTGGTGGTGACCATCATCCACTCACTTGATGTAGTGCTGCCTACTTCTTCCTTAGCCCTTATCACTCTTTTTCTGTGTATGCCCTCCTCTCTTCCTGTTTCTCCCATCTTTCCTGTCACTTCTTATTGCTTTTCTTTCCTTTACAGGTGGCTTTACATTGAGTGACAAGCTAAATGATTTCCTATAAGCTAAGAAACCATTTACAATCCTGGGTGGTAACCATATAACTAAACCATACGTGCTCCCTACGTGCCAACAAGTTGGTTGGTGGAGGGTTAGTGCCCCTCCCTGTAAAACAAATAAAGTCAAATGGCCACCCCTTACGGGATTGTGGCATCTGGCAATAGATAGATAGATAGATAGATCTTGGTATCTTTCCCTATCATGGTATCTTTACCTATTTGCTCAGGTTTGTTGTACTGGGTTGGATCATTCAATGCAGTGTGACTTGTAGAAAACTGTGAAAACTTTTGGGAAGTGAATGAACATCTGGGACATGAGACTGACCTTCGCTTCACGCTTTCACACCTCATTTGTCAGTTCACTACCTGCTAATGTGATGAGTGGACGTATAATATTTTCGCTCGTGGCCATGCCCAAACAGACATAGTTATACCCATTATCTCAACCCAGACAAAAAATATCATCTTTCTCCCGCATTGTGAAACACACACAACCACCCAGTTTATGATTATAAGTAAACACAGGCATAAACAAAAAAGACATGAAAATAAAAGAAAAATTCATTTTTGTTCGGTATCTTTACCTATTTGCACAGGTTTGTTGTACTGTTTTGAATCATTTTACATATTCTTTGCCCTTTGCAAGCATAACAGGAAAGTTTTCCATGTTCACGTGATGCTTTTGTGGGTGGAAAGGCCTCTCTTCCCTTCCTGCTAATCAGCTCATGCGAGGTTCAAATGGCAGGTCATCTTGCATTTCAACCCTCACTGTACACTCAAGGGATGATGTTTATTTCATTTAGGTTCGAAAACAGAAACTCTTGCCTCTCTTTTCAAACAAACTCCACCAGCCAGACTACAAAAGTAAGTCGATACTACCATAAACACAATAAACACCGAAAAATGTAAAATCAATTCATAAAATAATTTTTAAAATTCAACCCTCACATATTATGTACTGAAAATCTTCAAAATATGCTTATCTAGTTATTTGACACCTTTTCAGCATCACTGACGATGTTTTTTGGTAAAAAAAAAAATGCAATGTTGCCTCACTGCAATGCCTACATGTGACTAGTATCAGCTGCCTAAATTTATGCAACTTCCATGTTTGATTGCATGCCACAAGATGGGTCTAGGAAGCTGAAATTTGCACTACCAGGTGCATCGGAACTTCCTCTTCAGTATGGCAAGGGAAAAAAAAAAATCAATTTTCGAAACTTCAGAAAATGGCCCTGGCATCAGCCAGGGACGCATGTAAAATTCCAGACCTGTGGCCATGGAAGGGTTAAGTTTCTAGACTGGACAATCTCTTTGTCCAGGCTGTTCCACAGGTCTGTGCATTCGTATGTGGAAAACTGTATTTCCTGATATCCTTCAAGCAACTTGGATTTTTCGGTTTCATTCCGTGTCCATGTGTTACTCTCCCATCTCATACAAATAGAACTTCTCTGCCAATTTCTTGTACTCCCATCCTGGACCTGAACACTGCAATCTTGTGGCCTCTCTTTCTCCTTTTTTCTAAGGAAGGCAGGTCTAGTTTTTCCAGCCATTCCCTGTATGACAGATCTGCCAGGCTAGGGACTCATCCATTTCCGAGGCACTTTCCCTTCTTCCAGAGAACACATAATTAAAATGTGAATTTTATCCGCCATTAAGCAACGTTGGGTCTGGTTAGTACTTGGATGGGTGACCGCCTGGGAACACCAGATGCTGTTGGCATCCCTACGTGTCAAGTGGGGTTGGTGGAGGATTAGTGCCCCTCCCTGTAAAACAATTAACTCTAAGCCCTTGGCCACCCCGTTTGGGATACATGGCGTCTGGCAATGAATGAATGTTATCTGCATTCCATTAGTATTCTTTCACTCTTGTTTATATCTTTCCTTTTATGTGGGGACCACACTACTGATCACTGGGCGGATCATGGCCACTCTAAATTTTTTCATCATCTTATCTATGTAATGAAATGCTACTACTGTATTATGTTAGTCAAGAGATTATACATCTCTCTATTTATCTTGTTAATGTGTTTATCAGGTGACAAAGTATCCCAGACCAGCACTCCCCAGTCCTTGTCTTCTCTTGCTTTTGTGATTGGTTCATTACCCATCAGATAATTCAGGGATAGTCTCCTGGTACTTTTACCCATTTCTAATATTTTACGTTTTTTTGCTTTGAATTTCATATTCCATATCCAGCTCCAATCATGAATCCTATCCAGGTCCTCCTGCAGCATTTTACAGTCTTCTTCAACTTCTACTCTCCTCATGATCTTTGCACTGTCAGCAAACAGACTTGCATAACTGTTCGTTCCATCTACCATTTCGTTTACATACATCAGGAACATTACTGGTGCTAACATCCAGTCCTGTGTGACTCCACTTGTTACTTTCCTCCATTCAGACATCCTGTCTTTTATTACTGCCCTCATTTGTCTGTTTCTCAAGAAGTCTGTCATCCACTCAAAGAGGTTCCCCTTTAGTCCTTCTGTGGGTTCCAGTTTGCACATCAGTCACTTGTGGGGTACCTTGTCAAAGGCTTTCTCCAAATCTGAATACACACAGTCCACCCAAATGTCTCTCTCCTGTAGCATGTGTATCACCCTTGAGTAGAAGCTCAATAGGTTGGAAACTCACAACCTTCCACTTCTGAATCCAAACTGACTTTCTCCCAAAATGTCCATCTCCTCCAGATATTTTAACCACGTTTCTTTCAGGATTCTCTCGCACAATTTTGCAACCATGCAGGTCAGAGACACTAGTCTATAATTCAGGGGTTCTTCCTTGTTCCCTCCCTTATAAATTGGTATCACATTGGCCCTCATCCATTTCCGAGGCACTTTCCCTTCTTCCAGAGAACACATAATTAAAATGTGAATTTTATCCGCCATTAAGCAACGTTGGGTCTGGTTAGTACTTGGATGGGTGACCGCCTGGGAACACCAGATGCTGTTGGCATCCCTACGTGTCAAGTGGGGTTGGTGGAGGATTAGTGCCCCTCCCTGTAAAACAATTAACTCTAAGCCCTTGGCCACCCCGTTTGGGATACATGGCGTCTGGCAATGAATGAATGAATGAATGAATGTTATCTGCATTCCATTAGTATCCAGTTAGAGACCCTGTCTGGTCCTGGGGCCTTTCTCAGCACTTGAGTTTCCAGCAATTTGTATACTTCTTGCACTTCAGCATTTACATCTTTTAATGCTACATATCTAGTCACTCCCTCCTCCTCCACAAAATCACTTTCTCTAGTGAAGACTGATTGGAAGCATTTGTTTATTGTTTCAGCTTGCGTAACTGCATCTTTATAGGCATTTCCTTCTTCTTTCAGCGTATTGACTCCATCCTTTTGTTTCAATTTGCCATTAACAAACCTGTAAAACAATTTAGGTTCTTCCTTACATTTGTCAACTATACCTTTTTTTCTTCCTTACATTTGTCAACTATACTTTTTTTTGAAGTTTCTTCATCTGTACATATTCTTGTATATTCATTTCTAGTTCATTTATATTCTTCCTGTGTTCTATCATTACTTCTCTTTCTTCATTTGTTCCATACCTTATCTCTTTCTTTTTTTGCAATCATACACCTTTTGTTGAACCAGTAATAACTCTAGTTCTCATTCCCACTAACTTTTGGCACATACCTTTCCACACCCTTATTATAGAAGTTTAGAAAGATATCGCACTTCTTCTGTGTCTCTCTTATTTCCCAGAATTCTCACCAATCCACTTCTTCGAAATATTGTCTCAATCCTGTAAAGTTTGCTTTCCCAAAGTTGTATCTTTGATGCCTGTATAGTTCATCTTATCTCCTCATTTCCTTTTATCGTTTGTAAATCCATCACAGCATGATCACTTTTTCCTATAGGATACAGATATTTCAGAGATTCAGTTGCATCAGGTTCTTTGGTTAGAATTAATTCTAGTCTTGCTGGTATGTCATCACCTCTAAATCTTGTCTCTTCTTTGATCCACTGGGTCATTGCATTATCCATTGCTACATTTAATAGTATACTGCCCCACGAATCTTCGCTACTTCCTGAATCTAACTCCTCCCAGTTTACCTCTTTCTCAGTCACTTTCTGTAGGTGTCTAGCTATGTCTGACAACATCTGAAATTCCTCCTCATTCCATGCCCATGTCTTGAGGGGAACTTATGCTACTGCAGTGTTTCTCTTGCCTTTCCCTCTGGTTTCTATTATCATGTTTATCATGTCAGCCAGACCTTCTCCCATTTCCACACTATCCACATTCAGGCTGTTTTTCACTGCTATCGTCACTCCTTCTCCCACTGTTTCTTTTCTATCTCTACTCCATATTTTGTATTTCCCATCTCCCATTTGGATTTCAATGTTCTCTCTTAGCTTGGTCTGCGAAGCACATTATGTCCAGCTCATTTACCCTCAAGAAGTCAGCTTTTTCTGGACTTGCTGAGATTAGACCATCTACATTAACATATGCCACTTTCAGTCTTTTGGATTGTTTTTTATTTTGTCCTTCTCTCTCCCCTTCTCCTTTAGTACCACTTCCTCAGTTTCTGATCCATAACTCCAATAGAACTCTGTCTTCTCTTCCTCTGTTCTCTGGTCGTTTTTTTCCTTCACTTCCTTAACAAGTTCCTTTATTTTAGCTCTCTTTTCATTTGCATCTCTCCTTATCCAAATATTTTTTAATCATTCTTTATCTGCTAATTTCCAAGTGTTGTTGATTATTCCATTCATTGTGACCTGAGATTGAAATTTTACTTTGAGTGGCCTTGCCCCTCCCTCCATATATTTTCCCAGCCTAAACACTTCTTTGATATCCTCTTGGGCTTCATCTTTTCCTTCCATAACTATTGATACTATTTCCTTCGCCCTTCTCAGTTCTTCGCTTTCACTTTCTGATCTCCCTAACATCAGTTTTTCCTTCAAACCTGAGATAATCACACATTTTTTCTTATCTGCTGCGTCTCTGACAAGTGATTCTTTATGTTTTAGTACCTTCACCACTTCCTTCTCTATCTTTTCCTGGTTTTCCTTTTTCTTTTGTTCTAAAATCTCCTTAAGACTTATTTCATCTTCCTGTTGAGTTTTCTTCCACCCTTTATGGTGTTCTTGGATTTCCTTGATATGCTGCTTGTGCATCTTAGTTTTAGATTCATGCTCGTCATGTTGTGCACTTCATCTTGTCCCTTTCCTCCTTCAGCCTCTAAGTTTCCCAATGGAGCTGTTTTATTTCCCTTGCAGCTGATTCAGTTTAATTGAGATACCTTTCTCTCGTGGTCAGCACTGCGTGACCAGATGCTCTCTAACCGATTTCTCTTTTATCTCCCCCTCCTGTTCCGAGGTTCGTTCTTGTAATTTGCTAATTATTGCCCATACCTATTTTAATTCCTGGGCATTCTTCTCAGCCATTTTCTCCATGCTTGTTATTTGTGTTTGGTTCAGTTTGATACTTCCATTGCTTTGGTCATCATTGGACAACCCTGCAAACTCACTATCACTGGATATAAACAATTAACTGCTTCTCTCCGCCATGGTGCAGTCGTATAAAATTTAAAAACATCACTGTGTTTTACTTTTATTTGATTGACATCTCCAGCTTACTTTTGCTCAGATGAGATGGGACCACCACTTACACATTCAATTTGCATATTCACAATAGTCATTCTTCCTTTTTGCCTCCGATTTTGCGTTACTTTCCAACAATGTGCATGGAGCTCCGCCTCTGATGATGTCCTGCATGTGTGTGCGTTTGTGAGAGAGAGAGAGAGAGAGAGAGAGAGAGTGAGTGAGTGAGTGAGTAAGAGTGTGAGTGAGAGACAGTGAGAGAGCTGGAGGATGAGTGAGTGAGCAAGTGAGTGAGATGGGGTAGGGTGGGGAGTAGTAGGGCATTATGATTTTCTTTCCTTCCTCCCTGTCCCATCACCCTCCCTCACTCCTGCTCATCTCCCTCCTTGTCCTCCTGCCTTTCCCTTCTCCCCCACCCTCCGTGACACTTACTTGTCTCCCTCTCTGCCCTCACCCACCTGTGCTATTAACCCTCCCCATTCCCTCCCCCTCCCCCACCCCTGCTTGTCTCCCTCGCATCCCTCATCTTCCCCCGCCACCATGTAGCTTGCTGCCGCCTGCCTGGCTGTAGCCTTTGAATTGCTCTTCCAAACCTCACCTACCTGCATGTGGTGTTTGCTGTCTCATTTTCTAGCAATAGTATTTTTTATGAGGATAATAATACAGTGTTACCTATGATGTTTCTGTGTCAGTCTCTGTTGATTGAGTAAGGTATATGAGAGTTTGGGTATGGGCCTGGAACGCATCTCTGACTTTTCTTCAGTATCTTATGCGGAAAATTGCTTCGATATGTATATCAGAAAAAGTCTGGGTTAGCAGAGGGAAGTCCAGATGTCGCTTTTATTGGACTTTCATTTTTTTCAGAGTGGCTTGGGCCCAGATTAGTCCATTATAATGAGGTTTTACTGCATGCCCTAGTGTTGATTGGTTTGACAATGAGTGAATTAGCTAGTTCAAAATTATTCTGTGTTCACAGGTAATTTATTTCCAGGAAGGTAGAAGTGGATAATCAGAAAAAGATTGTCTGGTGGTAACTACACTTACACCTTTAAGCAGGGTTGGCCCACTAGCCCAACATTTGTCATTAAAAGTTTCATCAGTGAAGAAATGTTTCCTTTGCAGACCTTGAAGTTATATAATTCCTTTATCACATATAATTCCTCTATCACATATGAAGATGAGAATGGGAGTGCGTTAGTGGACATTTGTGCTGGGAGGGGGTTGGTGATAGCCAATACCCTCTTCAGGCATAAAATGATCCACAGGTATACATGGCGAGTGATGAGAAGGGTGGGTGGTGAACTGAATGAAAGGAAGGCAATGATTGATGTGTGTGTGTGGATGAAAGGATGCGAAGATGTGTAATGGATGCAAGAGTGTATAGAGGTTGGGGGAGTGGACTTTCTGACCACTACTTGGTGATGGCCAGAATTAGAGTTCAAGTAAGATGGAGGAATAGAAGAAGGGAAAGACGAGAGGAAGGAGTAGTTGCAAGGAGAGTGGAAAGGTTACAAGAGGATAAGAAAAAGGCAGAGTATAAGAGAGAAGTAGAGGAACGATTGGGCAAATATAAATTGGAGCAGATGGAAGACGTGGAAGGTGTGTGTAGCATATTTACAGAAGAAATATGTGCAGCATGTGATGTGGTGTGTGGAAGGAAGAGAAGATGGAGGGGGGTGCAAGGAACAGCGTGGTGGACTGAAGAGGTGAAACAGGCTGTGGTACAAAAGAAGAAAGCATACAATGAATGGATGAGAAATAGGGGCGTGGAAGAAGTTGAGAGGCGGAAGAGGGAGTTATATGTAGAAAGAAAGAGAGAGGTGAAAAGATTAGTAAGAGAGAGTAAGAAGAGAGTGGATGAGGAATTTGGAAGGAATTTGAGTGTAAAGTGGAGGGACTGTAAGAAAATGTTCTGGAGAGAGGTGAAAAGAGTAAGACAGGGTGGAAGTGAAGTTAGCAGGGGAGTGAAAGATAAAAATGGTAGATTACTAGTGGAGAAGGGAGAAAAAGTGAGCAGATGGAGAGAACACTTTAAGGAATTGTTGAACGTGGAGGATGGAAGTAATGCGAGTATAAGTGGCTGGGGAATGGCTGGGAGAAGGAGGGAGGTGAGAAGACAGGAAGAAATCAGTAGGATAGAAGTTGTGGAAGCAATGAAGAAAGTTAAATTGGGGAAAGCCCCAGGAATTGATGGAGTGTGTGGTGAAATGCTGAAGCATGGGGGAGAGATAGTAGTAGAATGGATGTGGAAGATGTGCAGATTGGCCTGGGAGGAAGGTAGAGTCCTGGAGGATTGGAAGTCAGGTATAATTATTCCCTTGTACAAAGGAAAAGGGGAAAAAGAAGTGTGTGGTAATCATAGGGACATATGTCTTCTTAGTATAATAGGAAAAGTGTATGGTAGGATACTTACTGACAGAGTTAGAGAAAGAACAGAGAATTTAGTTGGAGAAGAACAGGGAGGCTTTAGGAAGGGAAGAGGTTGTGTAGATCAGATATTCATTCTTAGATCTTTAGTGGAAAAGTTTCTAGAGAAGGGAAAGAAGTTGTATGCGGCGTTCATGGATTTGGAGAAAGCATATGACAGGGTGGATACACAAGGATTGTGGAAAGTGTTAAGAATATATGGAGTAAATGGGAAGTTGTCGAATGCTGTGAAGAGTATGTACGATGGTGCAAAGGCTGCAGTGTGTGTGGATGGTGAACTAAGTGAATCTTTCTCTTTGAAGGTTGGGTTGAAACAGGGATGTGTCATGTCTCCATGGTTGTTCAATCTGTACATGGATTGGGTAATAAAAGAGGTACAAGGTAGGGTAGTGGATGTTGGAGTGGCCCTGGTGAGAGAGGATAGTGTTTGGAAACTCCCTGTACTGTTGTTTGCAGATGATACTGTGTTGTTGAGTGAAGACGAAGGGGAGCTGCAAGGCTTGGTGGATGAGTTTGAGAGAGTGTATAAGAAACGGAATCTAAAGGTGAATGTAGGGAAGAGTAAAGTGATGGTCTTTGAGAGAGGTGAAGTCAGTGAATGTACAGCGAGGTTGGATGGTGAGGAATTGGAAAATGTGAGTACGTTTAAGTACTTGGGTAGTGTGATGAGTAAGGATGGAGATTTGGAGGGTGAAGTGCTTGAAAGGGTACAGCAGGGAAGAAAGTTTGCTGGTTCTGTGAAAGCAGTGATAAGAAACAGGGAAGTGAGCATGGAAGTGAAAAAGTTACTACATGACAGTATTGTGATACCAACTCTAATGTACGGAAGTGAAGCTTGGACGTTGTTGGAAGGACACAAGTCAAGAGTGAGAGTAGTGGAAATGAGTTTTTTAAGAGGAGCATGTGGAGTCACATGGAAAGACAGGCTGACGAATGAGGATATAAAGGAGCGTTGTGGTGTTGATGTGGATGTGATAGGAAGCGTTATGAGGAACACACTGAGGTGGTTTGGCCATGTGGAGAGGATGGAGGGTGAAAAACTGACGAAGAGAGTGTATGTGAGTGAGGTGGAGGGGGAAAGAGGGAGGGGGAGGCTGAGGATGAGATGGAGGGATGGGGTGGAGAGGTATATGAGAGAGGGGGATGTGAGTTGGGAGGAGGGCAGTGAAATGGCGGGGGACAGGGCGACTTGGAGGCGATTTGTTTGTGGCCACCCCAAACGGGATTGAGGCATCTGGGAATAGATAGATAGATAGACATATGAATCCTTTCCCATTTATGGAACAGGTCTCTGATCCACACAGGGGGATCAAGGTTGGACCTTAGTGTTGTTTGCTGACATGTTTTGTAGCTACTGTTTTAGTGCATTACCCATGTTGCCCTTGTACAAAATCTTGACATCTGATGCTCCAGTGAGGTGAGGTGCTCCAACTTGATGTGGCCCATATGGGTCTACTTCTGAGTGATGTTTGAATTTTCTTGATCACATAATGCCACCAAGGTCACTATGCCCCAGATGGGGCAGTACTGGGATGGATGATGGATAGATTGATAGATGCTCTTTACATGTGCACCCAGTGGACATAAATAACAAAATGTAAACTTTAGTAAAGCTTTGATAGCATTGTCATTGTCTTTATATGAGCTTTATTTTTTTACAGAATGCACATAGTCAGAATTCTTCAAGAAATCCAGCACAAGGCTCATCTAGTATCTTGGGCAGAGGTGAAGGAGAGCAAAGAGGAGATGGAGGGGGAATGAATGCCTTACCCATCAACCAGGGGAGTGGACCTTTTCTGCCAGCTGGGGGTCTTCTAGATCCTGAGAGTGGTACGAAACAATGCTTATCAAAATTTTGTGTCATATTGTTCACTGATAAAGCAGTACAGGCAGTCCCTGGTATCTGCACAACTGATATCTGATTTTTCACTTATTCAATTTTTTTTTTTTTTTTAACCCCTCTATCCAAATCAATATTCTCATTCAGCCATATATCTAATGCCTGTACAGTACCATAAAAATACCCCTATGAATAACTTTTTTCAGTTATATGAACTGCTAGACACCGAAAAACGGCCAGTCAACCAAATAGAAAGTGTGCCTGTACTGTATGCTGTCTGGTAGGTGCACATCCCAACTTATGTCTGTCAGTACATCATTCCCCATTTGTTTACCATAACTCCACCCATCATCATCCTCTCACCTGCCATCTCTGTAGAAGGTTGAATTGCCATCTGTTTTCACTGAAAGCCATCAGTGTTTGGTTGTGCCAATTGTAATTAATTACTTAGTGTAAAATGATTGCCATGTATCAGGGCATAACAGTAGGTGCATTGCACACTAAGAATAAGAAAGACTTTAGTACAACAGCTCATGCTCTTGCCTAGGATGGACAGAAGAAGGGACTGGATTGGAAACTATGAGCTTGTAAATTATGAAAATGACACAGTGTATTTTCGGTTAATGTGATTGATATTGCAAGGCAGATGCATGCAAGCATGTTGGAGACTTTATAAATGTTATGATTGTATGCCCATGGAGATAATTGAATTAAAGTTCATACTTCAGTTAAATAATGCTGGAGGCAGAGTACCTGTGCTATACTGTGCTAATTCTGTAATCATACTGTACTTTGCCTCAGAGTGAACCATATTGTGAGCTTTTGTCAGAATTCATTGAAGTATCAACAGTTACACAGTAATGCTGCAGATAAGCAGTCCTGTACTCCCCCAGTATCCCTGCTTGTCGTACGAGGCGACTAAAAGGGTTGGTGGTGGGTTAGTGCCCCACCCCGTAAAAAGAACTAACTAAAAAAGCAAATAAAGCGCCTCGGACCCGGACGGACCATACGTTGACGACTAAGGAACGGACAAAGGACATTCTGAGAGTAGGAACGTGGAATGTGAGAGGAGTGAATGATGAAGTGAAAGAGAGAGAGATTGTCCAGATGCTTGAGGATGCAAAAGTGGATATATGTGGATTGACTGAAACTAAATGGAAAGGTGAAAGGATGAGAGAATGGGAATACGGTGTAGGTATATGTGCGGGAGTCAGTGAGAATGAGAGGGCAAGAGAGGGAGTATGTCTGATGATAAGCAAGAAGTGGAAGGAGAATATAAGAGAGTATGGAACAGTGGGTGCAAGGATTGTATGGGTGAGGATGAAAGTAGGTATACAAGCATGGGCGATTGTATGTGTGTATGCTCCAACAGAGGATCGAGTGGCAAGAGTGAAAGATGAGTTTTGGGCGAGAGTAGAAGCATGTATGGACAAGTTTGAGAGGAGCGAGAGAGTGCTGTTGATTGGAGACATGAATGTACGAGTGGATGGAGTGGTTGGTCAGTGGGGTGTGCCAGCGGAAGTAGATGGGAATGGTAGTGCTTTGGTGGACATCTGTGCTGGTAAGGGGTTGGCAATAGCCAACACCTACTTTCGTCATAAGATGATCCACCGGTATACATGGAGAGTAATGAGGAGGATGGATGGTGAACTTGTTGAACGAAAGGCAATGATAGACTACGTGTGTGTGGATGAGCGAATGAGAAGACAAGTGTTGGATGCAAGGGTGTGGAGAGGGTGGGGGAATGGAGTCTCGGACCATCACTTAGTGATGGCCAAGGTAGAGCTGCGAAGAAAGTGGTTGAGGAGGCGAAGGGGAAGACAGGAGGAAGCAGCTCCTGTGAGAAGAGTGGAGAAATTGCAAGATAGTGAGAAGAGGACAGAGTATAAGAGCATAGTGGAAGAAAGATTGGGAAGGTATGAGCTAGAGCAGATGGAAGGGGTGGAAGACGTATTGTGTAAGATATTCACGGAAGAGATAAGCGCAGCGTGTGAGGCGGTTTGTGGAGTGAGGAGGAGATGCAAGGGTGTGCAAGGGACAGCATGGTGGAATGATGAGGTGAAACGAGCTGTGGAACAAAAGAAGAAGGCATATGGTGAATGGTTGGCGAGTAGAGGTAGGGGAGAAGATGAGAGAGAGAAGAGAGAGGTATATGTGAGCAGGAGAAGGGACGTTAAGAGACTGGTGAAGGAGAGTAAGAAGAAAGTGGATGAAGAGTTTGGGAGGAATCTGAGTGTGAAATGGAGGGAGAGTAAGAAATTGTTTTGGAAGGAGGTAAAGAAAGTAAGGCAGTGTGAAAGGGGAAATAGTAGGGGAGTGAAAGATAGGAATAACAGATTGTTGGTGGAGAAGAGAGAGAAATTGAGGAGATGGAAGGAGCACTTTGAGGATTTGTTGAATGTAGAGAGTGAGAGCAGTGT
Organism: Coenobita brevimanus; assembly: GCF_032717465.1. Taxonomy (NCBI): domain Eukaryota; kingdom Metazoa; phylum Arthropoda; class Malacostraca; order Decapoda; family Coenobitidae; genus Coenobita; species Coenobita brevimanus. The sequence continues at coordinate 12,596,225 of NC_137063.1, forward strand.
GAGTATAAGTGGTTGGGGAATGGCTGGGAGAAGAAGAGATGAGAGGAGGGAGGAAGAGATCAGTAGGTCGGAAGTAGTGGAAGCGATGAAGAAGATTAAGCTGGGAAAGGCCCCAGGAATTGATGGAGTGTGTGGTGAAATGCTTAGGTATGGGGGTGAGATTGTTGTGGAGTGGATATGGAAGTTGTGTAGATTGGCTTGGGAAGAGGGAAGGGTTCCAGAGGACTGGAAATCAGGTATAATTGTTCCTCTGTACAAAGGAAAAGGGGAGAGAGAAGTATGTGGTAACCATAGGGGTATTTGCCTTCTTAGTGTGACTGGTAAAATATATGGTAGAATACTCATTGGTAGGGTTAGGCATATGACAGAGGAGCTAGTTGGAGAAGAACAAGGGGGATTTAGAAAGGGAAAAGGGTGTGTAGATCAGATATTTGTTCTAAGATGTTTAGTGGAGAAGTATCTAGAGAAGGGAAGGAAAGTGTACGCTGCCTTCATGGACTTGAGAAAGCTTATGACAGAATAGATAGGAAAGGTATGTGGAAGGTACTAAGAATATATGGAGTGGAGGGGAAATTGTTGAGTGCTGTGAAGAGTATGTACGAGGGAGCTAGGGCTACGGTGCGAGTGGATGGTGAGCTGAGTGAGTTCTTTGATCTCAATGTGGGACTGAAACAGGGGTGTGTAATGTCTCCATGGCTGTTTAATATATATATGGATGGGGTCGTAAAGGAGGTACAAGGTAGGGCAGTGGATGTGGGGTGGCCCTAATGAATGAGGGTGAGATTTGGAAGCTTCCGGTGTTGCTGTTTGCTGATGATACAGTATTGATGAGTGAAGATGAATGGGAGTTGCAAGGTTTGGTGAATGAATTTGGGACAGTGTGTAGGAGGAGGAAGCTGAAAGTTAATGTAAACAAAAGTAAAGTTATGGTGTTTGAGAGGAATGAAGTCACAGAGTGTGCAGTGAGGTTGGATGGTGAGGATATGGAGAATGTGAGTGCATTCAAGTACTTGGGTAGTGTGATGAGTAAGGATGGAACTTTGGGGGATGAAGTACGTGAAAGGGTACAGCAGGGAAGGAAGGTTGTTGGCACACTGAAAGCAGTGATGAGAAATAGGGAGGTGAGTATGGAAGTTAAGAAGTCACTGCATGATGGTATTGTGATCCCTACCCTGACGTATGGAAGCGAGGCGTGGACCTTGCAAGAGGGGAACAAGTCAAGAGTGAGAGCAGTGGAAATGAGTTACTTGAGAGGAGCATGTGGAGTGACATGGAGGGACAGGTTGACGAATGAAGAAGTGAAGGAACGTTGTGGGGTAGATGTGGATGTGGTTGAAAAGATTAGGAGAAATACACTGAGGTGGTTTGGACATGTGGAGAGGATGGAGAATGAAAGACTGACTAAGAGGGTGTATGTAGGTGAGGTGGAGGGAGGGAGAGGGAGGGGTAGACCGAGGGTGAGGTGGAGGGATGGAGTTGAGAGGTATATGAGGGAGGGGGGGGTGAGTTGGGGGGAGGGGAGTCAAATGGTGGGTGACAGAGTGACTTGGAGGCGTTTTGTCTGCGGCCACCCTTTGCGGGATTAGGGCGTCGGGCTATAGATAGATAGATAGATAGTGTTTAATAGCAAAATGACACATAATGATATGCTTTTATGCATACCCTAAGGCAAGATACTCTACCAGCCCCACCTTGGAGAGAGACATTATATCATGTGCACAAAAATTCAGATAAGCTTCACCAGTGAAATATCATTTGTGTACAGTATGACCAAAGCTTCGCCATGAGACTAACAGTTGGTAAGGCCATGTTGCAACTTGAACGTGAAGAGCCAACGCTCGGATGCCTTGAAGTCTAGGGTGTCGTGAAGCCTTGCGAACTTCTCAGCAGCAGCCTTCAGCTCTGTACCACGTACCATCACACCAGCAGCACGTTGCTGTTGATACCAAATCAATGTGGAGCGGTCGACTTCAGCAAACTTGAGAGTAAACATTATCTTCCTCTCCACGTTGCATTTGCTTTTCGACAAGAAGTCAGCCGTGTACTGCATGAGTTTGTCTCGGGATCTCTTAATATCAAACAAAGTAGATCGGGCCAGGTTGAACTGACAGAGGATGCGTGACGAAGACCATCCCACATCTACTTTCTCCAATATCTCCCGCTTCTTCTCCAGAGTCAAAACCACTCTCTTCCTCTTCTCAGGCAGCAGGTCCATCATCACACACACGAAGGAGAGGCACGAGAGCAGCAGGAGTGCCTGCAGCAGGTAAGGCACCACCACAAAAGTGAGCACGTGGGCAGCCATGACGACGAGCGTTCACTCACGACGAGACAGGCGGAAAGTGGGGAGGATGCAGGGGCGCTCTAACTGACGTCGGAGGAATGACGCACCACAACAAAGCTGTCACGCGCCGGTGCGCCAAGTTCAAATTACAGGCGGGAATTTTTTTTATTTTTTTTTCTAATTTTTTGCGGTTTTCGGACCATTTTGGGAATATTGGATCCCGGGACAATTATGTCTGGTAAGTGGGGATGTCCGGAAAGTGGGCGTCCGGAAAGTAGAGGGATTACTGCATATACAACACACAAAATACCGCTTCTCCTCCCTCTCTGATCTCCAGTCCAAACACTCCCTCTCCCAATGGCAATCCCATAAAAACTGTCTCCATTCAAAATTCCCCGCCTTATATACCCTCCGGCAGCATGCATGGGTCAAAACGCAGCTGGAGGCCAGACGAGAAATATACAGAAAAGAGCTAGGCAAATTAATCTCTCCCCCATACTCCGAACATTATAATTGTCACTGGTGAATACAAATCTTTATGTCGCCATTTTAAGCTCCACCAAAAGTCACTGATATTAAAAACAATTTTAGTCACACCTGCATCGAGAGAGCAAACAGAATTATATAAGACTTTATAAATGTGTACAAACCAACAGGCAAAAACATGATAGTGAATGCATGTGTGTGGATGCTAGTGCACATAGCATCGACGTACACACATATGCATTGCGACATGCACGCATTATACATACATGTATAATATACACAAAAGTATATGTACTTTCTTACACATGTAACACGCCCACACCTAAGAAAGAATTTTCCCTCAAGAAAATTCCTTCTTAAGAAAGTGACAATCAGCGATGATATTGTCAACACCCTTAATATGTCCAACATGCAAATGAAACTGCTGAAGGAACATAACTCCAAAGCATCAATTGCTGATTCATCATCTTCAAATTATTCAGAAATTTGAGTGGGTGATGATCAGTATATACAATGACAGTAGGTCTAAATGCAGGGACATACACAGAAAAGTGCTGCGGGACAAGGATTAGGGCTAATAGTTCCTTTTTGATAACGGAATAATTACGTTGAGGAATAGAAAATTTCTTACTGAAATAACAAACAGGATGCTCTACACCATGATCATCGTCCTGCATCAACACATCTCCTGCACCCACATTACTAGCATCTACAGCAAGTTTAAATGTCATATTAAAGTTTGGTGCAGCGATAACTAGATAATTACATAAGACCTCCTTGGCTCCATCACAACTACTCTGACACACATCAGTCCAGATGTATTTTCTATATGTTATGCAATTCAGTGAGAGGGGCCACTATTGTTGCAGAGTACTTCAAAAAACGACGGTGTAACTAATACTGCCGAGGATCCATACCACGCTGAGTACACCGCTTCCCGTCCGATCGACGAAGTTAAGCAACGTTGGGTCTGGTTAGTACTTGGATGGGTGACCGCCTGGGAACACCAGATGCTGTTGGCATAACGTTCTCCCTACGTGTCAAGTGGGGTTGGTGGAGGATTAGTCCCCCTCCCTGTAAAACAATTAACTCTAAGCCCTTGGCCACCCCGTTTGGGATACATGGCGTCTGGCAATGAATGAATGAAAAATGAAATTCTCTGAAGCTCATGTCTGTTTTGTGGTGCCTTAAAATTCTTTAATGCCTCCACCTTAGAGTCAGGGGGCATACACAACCATGACCAACCATATAAACAAGATATTGAATTTGTGCACAAACAAACTCGCACTTCTTTAAATTTACTACAGGACGAGCCTCGGAAAGCCTGGAGAGCAAAACACCTAGTTCTCTTAAGTGGCTTTTCCAGTCATTGGTAATGACTACTACATCATCCAGATATGCCACACAATGCTTCATACCACTGACAACTATGTTCATTAATCACTGGAACATTGCCGGGACATTTTTCATACCACATGGCATCACATTACACTGATATGTTTGTTCGTCTGCCACAAAACATGAGACTTCCTTAGCCTGTTCAGTCAGAGGCACTTGCCAGAAGCCTTTCCTGAGATCTAACTTGGTGATACAACTAGATGAGCCAGTGCAATCGATGTAGTCCTCAAGCTGGGGCAATGGGTATGTATCAGTCTTGGTAAGCGCATTCACCCGTCTTTACAGTAGTCTACACAAAATCTTGCGGTGCCGTCTGGTTTAGGCTGCAACATCACAGGGGAACTCCAGGGACTAACACAGGGGGGGATATAAGCCCGAGGTCCAACATATGATTGAGCTCCTGATGTAGCACGCCAACACATTGAGGACTGACTCGATAAGGGGGCAACTTCACAGGAGCAACGTCACCCACATCCTTGTCGTGCTGAATCCAATCGGTCTTCCCAGGGGCACTGCTGAATACTACCTTGTAAGTTGAGAAGAGGGCAACCAACTATGATGCTTGATCCTGAGGCAGTTGTGCTAACTTGGAGTTGAGAGTGGACTCCGCCTCATCATTCTTCACTCATCTACAATCTGGAAACTAGCAGTCCACCTCAAACAAACCGTTATCAACACCCTCCCCAGCAACAACAGCAGAGACAAGGTGTACGGGAGCCGGAGAATCTGGTGCACAATGGTACGGCTTCAGCATATTCACATGGCACAGTTGATGCCTCTTCCTTCTGTCGGGGGTCTCCACCAGGTAGTTGGTGTCTCCAGTACACCACACTACAGGGTAAGGACCACTAAACTTAGTGGCCAGCGGCTGACCCTGCAGTGGCAACAACACCAAAACCTCATCGCCGACCTTAAACTCCCTCAGCCTGGCCTTTCGATCATACCACACCTTCATGTTTTCCTGAGCTAGCTTGAGATTTTTCCGGGCCAGCTTTAGAGTCTCACTCATACAGGTCTTGAAGTCCTGCACATAATGGAGTAAGCTCTTGCTCTTGCTCTTGGCGAGGTTACTCCTCCAAGTCTCCTTAACCAAGCTCAAGGGACCCCGAACTCGATGGGCAAACACGAGCTCGTTAGGATAGAAACCCAAACTCTCCTGGGGTACTTCCCTGGTAGCAAACAGGAGGAAGGGCACACCGCGGTCCCAGTCCTTAGCGTGCTCCAGACAGTACTTGTGGAGCATATTCTTGAGTTTCTGTTGGTAACACGCCAAGGCACCTTGCGTCTCCGGATGGTAGGCACTGCTCTTGATAATGTGTGATGCCAAGTTGAGCTAATGACTGCTGGAAGATGTTGGACAGGAAAGTCGACCCTCTATCTGACTGAACCTCACAGGGCAAACGAAGAAGCAGGGGCAACACTGCTCGTCACCGCCTGTACCACACCTCCTGAAACAGTGGGCTCCTACACAACTGTGGCCTCCTACACAACTGTGGCCTCCTTCTTCCCACCTTCCAGCACAACATCAACCCTAGAAGGGGGTAAAACATCAGAGTTTCCCTGACTAACAACTGGGGAACCAACTGAAGGGGTAACCACAGGAGCTCCACAAGAAACAAAACTCACTGGCTCCACAACACCTGACTTTCGCCAACATCTATCTACAGTGTGACCTGGTCTCTTGCAATATGAGCAAGTAAATGGGCGGCGTGTAGGTTTTGGGGAAATGTTAGGTGTATCAGGTTTGGGTGTGGAGTAAATCATGGAGTTGGGCTTCTGAGATGGTTGTTTGGGGAGCTGACAGGGGGTAACACTTCTGAGGAACACTCCTAGGAACTTCCTTACCCTTATTCAGATTCTTAAATAATAAATAATCATCTACATAAACTGCAGCTTCAGCAGCATTCTTAACTTTCTTATCAGCAAGGTAAGTTCTTAAATCTGTATCAATCTTATTAAGGAAGTTCACAAGGATAACAAGTTCCTTAAGGTTAACATAAGATTCTGAGACATCTCCACTTTGCATCCATTGATTAAAAGCATCAGTCATCTGCCTGCTGAAATCTACAAAGGTATCATGGGGGCGCTTCCTACAATTCCTAAATATCTGCCTGTAAACTTCAGGGCTCATCTCATATGCGCACAGTATGGCTTTCTTTAGTACCTCGTAATCCTGTGATTCTTGGTGGCTAAGACTGTCATAGGCCTTCAGTGCTTTACCTTTGATTATTGTCTGAACTAGAGATGACCAGATGTCTCTGGGACACTTGTTACCTATAGCAATCTTCTCAAATCAGTCAAAGAACTCCAGGGCTAGGCACTCATCGAATGGGGGAACTAATTTAATGGGTTCAGTGGCTCTAAATTCTGAAAAAAAATGGGGAAAATTGAATGGGGCACTTGCACAATTCATATGCATTTCATAGTTAAGCTTCATCTGCTCCAGTTTTATTTTCTCCTCCTGTAGTTTAAGTTGTAACGTTCTATTTTCCTCCTCTTTCGTCTCCCTCTGAAGCTGTAGTTTAAGCTGTAACATCTTATTCTCCTCTTCCTTCTTCTCCCTCTGAAGCTGTAGTTTAACCCGCCGCGTCCCGGAGACGTGAATTCACGTCCTCATATGATGTGCACTCATATCCCGGAGACGTGAATTAATGCAGCAACATTGCAAGGTCCCTAATTTGCACAATTTTCAATTTTCGCGAGTGATTTCGCGAGTGATTTTTGGCACGTATACACTGGACACCTTCCTCTATTCCTCTATAAGATGCCAAGCAGGGACAATGTCTTACACCGCATAACCTCTCCCCCCCCCCCTGCACGCCATTGTCTTGGCAATTCACCTGTTACCAGTGACCTGGCCAATAAAGACATTCAGGGCCAGAATGATTCCCCAATCGATGACAGTGTGGAGGACAAAGTTTACATAGCATTAGAGGAAGAAACAGTCAGTAATGATGATCAGGTAATGTGGGGAAAAAATGGTCATGAACGGTGATGAGTTAGTGAGTGAAACAATGCTTATAATGCCTATATTACTGTTTGAAAACCAATATACTCTTGTACTACATATAAATTCGTAGTAAATAAATAAATAAATACTGTTTATGAGTGGATAAAATAGTTACCCTCCCATAGAACTCATTTTCTTTGGTGCCAGCCTATATAAAACCCAGTCAGGTAAGGAGGTACTCGTACCTAGATCAAGTATTTTAAACCTCAGGTGAGCGATTTCTCTATGAATTTTCGATGTTTCTCACCAAAAGTGGATGTTTGAGCCAAAAAAAAAAAGGTCCAAAAATGTCGGGACTGGGGCGTACCACTGCCCAGAAAACATCGGGATGGGACTGGTTAAGCTATAACATCCTATACTCATGATCACTCTTAACCTGCTCTGCATCAGTAGATTCTTTCTGCTCGATGACTTTGTCTTCAACTAAACTATCATGGGATGAATGAACTGATTTAGAAACTGATTCAAGGTCTGGTATGGATCCAGGGACTTCGTATGGGTCTGTGTCAAACATTTGGTGGCAGATTAAGTTAGTTAAGGGGAAGGCATTAACTGACTGACTCACTCTGAATTTCAAGAGCTTGGGCAACTAAAATTAACTCCTGCCTCTGCAACCTCCTAACCTTATCCTCCGTTGTTCCTGAGTTGATGAAGTCAGCTGCATCTTGCTGACTCACGATGTGTAGAGGCGCCACAGTAACATCACTAGTTCTACCCTCCATAATGACAGTGATAATCAGAGTATCAGGGTATCATCCTGGCGGGTAAAGCCAATTTATATGTTACAAGATGGGAATAGGCAACATAAGATAACTAAATCTGACTGTGTAAAAACTGAGAAAGACAAAGTGAAAAGGAAACTGAACAAATAGTTAAGTGATGAAAAACAGTAAAAAAAAAACTAACTCTAAGCTCACAACACAGGTCCGAAAGTAAATAAAAATTAGTTTACGTTAGCAAGGGCAAATAAACACAATGAAAAAAATACCTAATATAATACAAGCTAAAAATATTTACAGTAATCCCTCCAATATCCGACGTAATAGAGCCATAGGCAGGTCCGGATAGTGGTCCTGTCCGGATATTGGGCCTCAGCTTATGGACTTGTACTTATGGACCCTTACTCAGAGAAACACCTATACAACTCCCTCTGGACATGCATTGCACCTATTTAAGACCCAAGTCACACCAATAAGGGACATAAAAGACTGAAATAAATGCAAAAGAACCATAAAATGAGGTTTTAGAGGTAAGTTTATACAATATTAAACATTCTGGGTACTTACAAGTCCATGGCTCCTGGACTGGTTTGAACCGCCAGTTTGCAGTCCACAGTTAGTCCTCTGCACTCTAAATTCTAATTTCTTAATACTGCACATCACTGTAAATTCCTGTGTGTTCTAGTGGCGAGGTATTGCAGTTTATTCACTGTTTATTCACAAAAAACAAGCACCTGTGGCTTGCACTGCTATGAGCATCTGCTCTTGATCGGAGTTAGACTGTGACTGTTGATGATGGCGGGGTAACAGAGTTGCCAGATCGCAACGGCCACATTACCAATCTCCTCAACTTTCATTACCAAATTTAACTTTTCATTACCAAATTCGTAAAGCTAGCATTTATTCTTCACTTGTTATATATCTATCTATCTATCTATCTATCTATTGCCAGACGCCATTAATCCTGTAAGGGGTGGCCATTTGGCTTTGAGTTATTTGTTTTACGGGGAGGGGCACTAACCTTCCACCAACCCACTTGCGGACAAGTAGGGAATACATGTAATCACTCTCCTTATAATTAACACCATGTTGATTATTTTCATGCTATGTAGGGTAGCAGATTAATCAGAGAGAGCAAACAATCCACCATCTCCATCCTGTGTATCCTCATACATGTGAAAAATCCATTTGGTAATGCATTATTCTGAATCATTACCAAACAAATTTTTCATTACCAAATTGGCCCGCACTTGGTAATGAAATATACCAAATGGCAACCCTGACAGGGGAGAGGGGAGGAAGGAAGGGGTGAAGGGACCATGGTGTAACAGCTGTTCGGTGCCAGCGGCAATTTCAAATTACGGGTGGGGAAAAAAGTCAGATTTTTTTCGAATTTTTTGCGTTTTTTGGCCCATTTTGGGAATATTGGATCCCAGGACGATTATGTCCGGTTAGTGGGGATGTTCGGATATTGGGCTTTCGGATATTAGAGGGATTACTTTTACAATGAGATAATGAAACACAAAAGAATGAGAAAGACAAGCAACCTGATAATACCCTGAATAATCACATTAAAGTCTGGGAGCAAACTTGCCAGATAAAAGAAACAAAATCATACTAAAAGAGAGAACTGCACTCAATTGCCACAAATAATAATGATAATACAGTAACAATAATATTTGCAATTGGATGCTGATACAAAGTGAAACGATGTTCAGAAATATATACAACACACAAAATACTGCTTCTCCTCCCTCTCTGATCTCCAGTCCAAACACTCCCCCTCCCAATGGCAATCCCATAAAAACTCTCTCCATTCAAAATTCCCCGCTTTATATACCCTCCCGCTGCGTGCATGGGTCAACACGCAGCTGGAGGCCAGATGAGAAATATACAGAAAAGAGCTAAGCAAATTAATCTCTCCCCCATACTCCAAACATTATAATTATCGCTGGTGAATACAAATCTTTATGTCGCCAGTTTAAGCTCCACCAAAAGTCACTGATATTAAAAACAACTTTAGTCACACGAAAGTCGAGAGAGAAAACAGAATTAACTAAGACTTTATAAATGTGTACAAACCAACAGGCAAAAACATGATAGCAAGTGCTTGTGCATGGATGCTAGTGCACACACACGAACAGCCGGAGAGAGCAGACGTCCCAGCCATCGCTCCTAACCTTAAGTAGTTTTCAGGAATTTTGTCTGTCCCTGTCTCCTAAGGTCTTGTTTTAAATTCAAAATAATGAAAGTTAATAGACTACCAAAAATGTAAAGATTTATTGACTAAATTGTACATGAATGTTTGTAGTTTTTTTACGGTAACAGCTGTTTTGGTATTTAACCAACATCAAACATGGCCGAATATATAAACAATGAGGGACTGGAATTTCAAGGATTTGATGCTAATACCAATGTCATGGACCTGGTTAAAACATTAATTATGAGGATTAGTGAACTCGAAAAGAAAGTAGAGAATCTGGTGATAAAGGATGTGTTAGTAAATACGGAAACCACCATACAGAGTCTGATCCAGTCAAATGAAACATCCAATGAAGAGATTAGGAATTTGAAGCGGGAAAATGTTGAACTGAGGAGGTAACTAGAAGAGAGTACTAATAAAACGGAGAAGGTGAGTAGTGTATTAGAAGAACATAAGGCAAAGTGGGCACACGTAGAAGAAGAACAGAAAGAAGTGGTCAGCTTAAGAGAGACCATCCAGGAAGAAAGGGAAATGAACAAGAAAGAAATGGAAGAAAATGTAGTGAAAATACTGCAGAAAAAAGAGAAAATAGTGAGAGAAACTGTAGAAAGGAACAGATGTGTGGTAGTATTTGGAAATAGGGAAGAGGAAGAAAAGGTTAGGTTCGCAAGACTCGAGAGAGACACGAACCTGGTGAGAGGAATATTAGGCAAGATTGATCCCGAAGGAGACAAGTGGGTAAAAGAAATTGAGGAAGTAAGGAGGATAGGGCCTTATAAGAAAGGGGAAACAAGACCAGTGAGAGTAAAGTTTACATCAGAAAGTGTAATAAATGAGTTACTTAAAGTGACTTGGAAATTAAGCAAAGAGGCGGGGATGGAAAATATTATAATAAGAAAAGATCTGAATGAAGAAGAAAGAGAAGTTTTAAAATCATTAAAGGAAGAAGTAAAGGAAAAAAATGATAAGAGAACAGAGGAAGAATGTAATACTTTTTTTTGGAGAGTATTGGATATGAAAGTAAGGAAATGGTATTTAAGGAAATAGAAGTGAAGGAAACTAAGGGGGATGGCTGTGAAAGATTAGAAGTTGAGGAAGTTTTACACATAGAGAGTAGGAGAGAAGAGGGTATTAATCTATCTATCTATCTGTAGCCCGACGCCCTAATCCCGCAAAGGGTGGCCGCAGACAAAACGCCTCCAAGTCACTCTGTCACCAACCATTTGACTTCCCTCCTCCCAACTAACCCCCCCCTCCCTCATATTATTAAAAACGTCAAAAATAATTTGAAGGCGATATATACTAATGTTGATGGTTTCTTATCGACAAGGATCGAAAATAACGATTTCTTGAGAGAACAGGAACCTGATATCATGTGCCTTGTAGAGACCAAATTAAGAGAAGATATTGATGTTCATTTGGGACATGGTAAATACAAACTGTGGAGAAAAGACAGGAAAGAAAAAATGGGAGGAGGAGTGATGATAGCAGTGAAGAACAACATAAATGGAGATACTGTGGAAATGGGAGAAGACAGGGCTGAAGTGATATATATGAAATTAGAAATTGGAGAGAATGTTAAGAGAGATATGGCGGTAGTGTATGTTCCCCCAAAGACGAGAGCATGGAAGGATGACGAATGCAGGTAACTCGCACGGAACACGATCTCACGGAACGCGCTCGCAATTATACACGGTAAGGGCTGGGATACATATAAGACAACGTAAGATTAAAAAACCATTATGAAAACTACAAATTAACGCAGGAGAGGCCTTTGAAAGATCAAATCCTGGAACGTCACCGCAGTGCGCGGTTTGTTTTTATTACGTGACGATCTAGGCGGGAAATTATTCAGCGAGTGAGACATTCCCGAGTACAGTAGCACAGTATTTGTAAGTTAAATATTTACAGTACTGTACTGTTCTGGTAAGTTTATGTGCAACTTAAAGTACTATTAAATAACGTTAAAGCAAGAAATAAAGTCTTATAACCAGTTTACCTGATAGGCGTCAGAATATTGCCTTTTTTATTTGTTCGTTTTTTCCACAGTGCTGTTCAGTATTTGTAAGTTAAATATTTACTGTTCTCGTATGTACTGTACTTGTAAGCACTTAAATAAAGTTAAAGCATTAAATAAAGCCTTGTAACCAGATAACCCAAATTATATGATTACCCATGATCGGCGTCGGAATATTGCCTTTTTTGTTTGTTCGTTAAACTCTTACTGTACTGCTTTTCTACAGTACTGTATTTGTAAGTTAAATATTTACTGTTCTGGTATGTACTTGTAAGCAATTAAAGCATTAAATAAAGCCTTGTAACCAGTTAACCTGATTTATATGATTACCCATGATCGGCGTCGGAATATTGCCTTTTTTTTTGTTTGTTCGTTAAAGACTTATAATAAGAGAAAAATACATTTTTGTCTTGGTATCTTTACCTATTTGCTCAGGTTTGCTGTAATTGTTTGCAACTTGTAGAAAACTGTGAAAACTTTCGGGAAGTGAACGAAAATCTGGGACATGACCTTGACTTCATCGTCTCATGTATCATCTGTCAGTTCACCACCGGCTATCGTAATGAGTGGATGTACGATTTTTTCGCTCGTGGCCATGCCTAACCACACATAGTTACACCCATTATCTCGACCCAGACAGAAAATACAACCTTTTTCCTCCCTTGCAAAACACAAACAACCACCCTGTTTACGAGACAGCAATATATATTGCGAAAATAACAAGGTAGAATGATAAAGATGAACGTAAAATAATTGAGAAAGATGAACATGTTATGACGGAAGAAATACGTTTTCCCTGTCTGTAAACGTATTTATTTCTGCTTTGTATCTGTATTCGTAATAATTAGACTTATTGTTAGTTCTGAAACTGCATTACGATTCTATTTTTAGCCATTCTCGTGGTGTGGGAGCTGGAAGTTATGACACAACTTCCTTATTGCTAATCGGACTGACCCTCCACTTTATTCTCCCGTGGCAGAGTCTAGCCTTGGAGGACGTGCAGTTTTCTCATTTAGGACTGAAAATTCAACTCTTTCGCTCCCTTTTCCAAGCATGGGCACAACGATAACGTAAAAATAACTCGAAACTACCATAAACATATATCAAAAAGGTGAAAATGTATTCATAACATTTTTTTTTTCCAGCCATTCCTAACAGATTATGTACTGAAATCATTCGATATCACAGTACTGCATTTCTAAGTTAAATATGTACTGTTCTGGTATGTACTTGTAAGTTAAAGCACTGGTACCAGTTAACCTAATTTATTACCTATGATCGGCGTCGGAATGTTTCCTTGTGTTTACGTACAGTATTTGTGTGTTGAAGTTTTGCTCAGGAGTACTGTATTTGTGAGTTATAACATTAAATAAACCTTCTAACCACTTAAAGTGCTTTCTAGTGACAGATAACAGCAAAACAACACATTTGGGGGGTCTAGGGAGCAAAATACGGAGTAGTTTAAATATACGCGATTTCGCACCTAACACGGCACGGTAGGAACGAAACCCTCGTGTTCCGTGCGCGTTACCTGTACTATGAGATGTTGTCGGATATGGCTAGCTACTTGCAAAAAATAATTGAGAAAAGCAATAATATAATTTTGGTGGGTGACTTTAATTGTAAAGAGGTGAACTGGGAGGAATGGTACTCGGGAGGCGGCGAGGATTCGTGGGGCACTATGTTATTAAATATAATAATGAATAATGTGATGACGCAATGGGTCAAAGAAGAGACACAGTTTCGAGGTGAGGACACACCAGCAAGGTTAGATTTACTGTTCACCAAAGAACCCGATGTAATAGAATCATTGGAATATCTCTGTCCTTTAGGAAAAAGTGATCACGTGGTCATTGAGATCCAGATGTTAATAGGAAACGTCGAGCCAAGAGACGAGCTTCATAGACAGGGAAGATACAACTTTGGGAAAGCAAATTTTACAGGATTGAGAAACTTTTGAAAATGCAGATTGGAGAAAATTCAGAGAAACAAGAGAGATACAGAGGAAGTGGGATATCTTTCTAGACCTGTATAATTTGGGAGTGGAAAAATTTGTACCAAGAGTAAGAGGGAAAGAAAACAGGAAAAAGGAGTGGTTTAATAGAAGGTGTATGATAGCAAAAAAAGAGAGAGATAAGGCGTGGAACAATTGGAGAAAGAGAGGTAACGACAGAACAAAGGAAGAATATAAAAGAACAAGAAATGAATACACAAGAATACGTAGAGAAGAAGAAAGGAACTTTGAAAAAAGTATAATTGACAAATGCAAGGATGAACCCAAACTGTTTTATAGATTTGTTAATGGCAAACTGAAACAAAAGGAAGGAATCACCAAGCTGAAAGTAGAAGGAGAGGTCTTTAAGGATGCAGCAATGCAAGCAGAAATAATGAACAAACGTTTCCAGTCAGTTTTCACTAAAGAAAAGGAGCTTGTGGAAGGGGAGGGAGTGATTAGAAATGTTCCGGTGATGAAAGATATAAAAGTGGAGGTACAGGAAGTGTATAAATTACTGGAAACTCAAGATGTAAGGAAAGCCTCAGGACCTGATGGAATTTCTAATTGGGTACTGAAGGAATGCAGAGAACAACTGGCGGATATAATTCACAGCTTAATTGTATGCTCACTGGAAGAGGGGAAAGTGCCAAAAGAATGGAAGAGGGCAAATGTGGTACCAATTTACAAGAGAGGAAACAGGGAAGAACCCCTGAATTATAGACCAGTGTCTCTAACCAGCATGGTCGCAAAATTGTGTGAGAGAATCCTGAAAGACAGATGGATAAAATATTTGGAGGAGATGAATACAGTATTTTGGCTGAATGTCAGTTTGGATTCAGAAGTGGAAGGTCATGTGTTTCTAACTTGTTGAGCTTTTACTCAAGAGCCTTTGATGTGGTACAGGAGAGAGATGGTTGGGTGGATTGTGTGTACTTAGACTTAGAGGAGGCCTTTGACAAGGTACCTCATAAGAGACTAATGTGGAAACTAGAATATATAGGAGGACTAAAGGGGAAACTTCTGGAATGGATGAGAGACTTTTTGAGAGACAGACAAATGAGGACAGTAATAAAGGAAAAGATGTCTGGATGGAGGGAAGTAACAAGTGGAGTCCCTCAAGGCTCAGTGTTGGCGTCAGTAATGTTCCTGATTTACGTAAATGATATGGTAGATGGAGTGAACAGTTATGCAAGTCTGTTTGCTGATGATGTAAAGATCTTGAGGAAGATAGAGATTGAGGAGGATTGTAAAATACTGCAGGAGGATTTGGATAGGATACACAATTGGAGCCGGACGTGGGAAATGAAATTTAATGTAAAGAAATGTAAAATATTGGAAATGGGTAAAAATACCAGGAGACCATCACTGAATTATTTTTTGGGTAATGAATTAATCACAAAAAGGAGAGAAGAGAAAGATTTGGGAGTGCTGGTCCAAGATAGTTTGTCACCAGAAAAGCACATTAACAAGATAGTTGGAGAGACTTATAAACTCTTGACTAACATAAGAGTAGCATTTTATTATATGGATGAGGAAATGATGAAAAAATTGATAGTGGCCATGATCTGCCCCAGGTTAGAATATGCAGCGGTAGTGTGGTGCCCACACAAAAAGAAAGATATAAACAAGATTGAGAGAATATAAAGAACAGCAACCAAGATGGTCCCCAGTCTGACAGACCTGTCATACAGAGAGAGGCTGGAAAAACTGGATATGCCTTCGTTAGAGGAAAGGAGAAAGAGGGGAGACATGATTGCGGTGTTCAGGACCATGGTGGGAGTAGATAAAATTGACAAAGAAGATCTGTTTTTATGGGATAAGAGAGCAACAAGAGGACATGGAATGAAATTGAAAAAGTCAAGCTGCTTGAAGGATATCAAGAAATATAGCTTTCCTTACAGAAGTATAGACTTATGGAATAGCCTGGACAAAGAGATCGTCCAGTCTAAAAACTTAAACGAGTTTAAAGTTAAATTCGACTCATTGAGAAACAGCGACGGAAACCCACGAGCATAGTACATTCCGTGTATATCACAATTAGGTATATTAGGTAAATACTTAAATATTTGGAACGACTTAGACAAAGAGGTGGTGCATGAGAAAAACATTCATGTGTGTAAAGGTAGACTTGATAAATGTGGATATGGAGACAGGACAACACGAGCATTGCTCAATTCCTGTATACTACAAATAGGTAAATACAAATAGGTAAATACATAGCATCGACATACACACACACACACACACGCCTTGTGACACACATGCATTATACATACATGTATAATATACACAAAAATATATACAGTATACGTTCTTACACATGTAACAGTATATATGAGGGTGCGAAGCCTGCAGTGCATGTGGATAGTGAACTGAGTGAATTTTTCTATTTGAAAACTGGATTGAAACAAGTATGTGTCATGTCTCTATGGTTGTTCAGTCTGTATATGGATGGGGTTATAAAAGAGATACAAGGTAGGGCAGTGGATGTTGGAGTGGCCCTAATGAGAGAGGGCAGTGTTTGGAAACTCCCTATACTGTTGTTTGCAGATGATACTGTGTTGTTAAGTGAAGATGAAGGGGAGCTGCAAGGCATAGTGGATGAGTTTGGGAGAGTGTGTAAGAAATGGAATATAAAGGTGAATATAGGGAAGAGTAAAATGATGGTCTTCAAGAGATATGAAGTCAGTGAATGTACAGTGAGGTTGTGTGTTTTTTTTTATGCAAGTAAGAAGGAACCAAAGGTTAGAAGCCTACAAACAATTCCTTCCAAGAAAATAAAACAAAAACAATACAAGAGTGAGCCAAATTCAAGATCTGTTCATTTCGAGATGCCTGGACATACGCATTTCAAAGACTGGGGATCATAGGACGTAGGAAATACAGACAGAGGGAGACAGTTCCACAGTTGACCTGTTGCACAAATGAAGGACTGGGAGTAGCAGTTATCTCTTGCATTAGAGAGTTGGACAGAAAAGGAATGAGAGTTTGTTGCTAGACAGGTGCTACGCGCCCGTTGTAGAGGTGGAGGAATACAAGCAGACACTTCAGAGGAGCAGTAACCACTGAAGTAGTGACAGAAGGAGGATAAAGAGGCAACAGTGCAGTGAAGAGACAGAGGTTGAAGGGAGCCAGTAAGAGAAGGAGAGTTAATGAGACGAAAAGCCTTTGACTCCATCCTATTGAGAAGAGCTGTATGTGGAGAGCCTCCCCACACATGAGAGGTGTACTCCACTCGGGCGAATAAAACCCGTGTATGAAGTCAACAACTGTGCAGAGGTAAAGAAGGTATGGAGTTGGCTTAGCACACCTAATCTCTTGGAATCTGATTTTACAAGAGATGTATTATGATCTTTCCAAGATAAATCCCGAGTGAATGAAACCCCACGCATGTTCAAGGATGATACAGGCTTGAGCTGGATATTATTAAACATTAGTGGGTACTCCTGTGGAAGATTCTGTTGGGTTGATTGGTGTAAAAACTGAGTCTTTGATGCATTAAAAACAACAAGATTATTTTTACCCCAGTCAGAGATATGAACTAAGTCAGACTTTAGGTGTGCCAAAGCCTCATCCCCAGTTTGTTGAAGTAACTGCTGGCATGGACGTTGCGGGAACCGAATGGAAAGGTGAAGTGTGGAATCATCAGCGTATGAGTGGCGAGGATTAGATGTACAGCATAGAAGGTCATTGATGAATAAAAGGAAGAGAGTTGGTGATAGGACAGAGCCCTGAGGAACACCACAGTTGATAGATCTAGGAGAAGAACAATGGCTGTCTGCAACAGCATCTATAGAACGACCAGAAAGGAAGCTGTAGATGAAGGCACAGATAGAAGGATAGAAACCATAAGAGGGCAGTTTGGAAATTAAAGATTTATGCCACACTCGATCGAATGCCTTTGAGTTGTCAAGTGCAATGGCAAAGCTTTCTCCAAATTCCCAAAAGGAGGATGACCAGGAGTCTGAAAGGTAGGCGAGAAGATCGCCAGTGGAGCGTCCCTGACAGAACCCATACTGATGATCAGAAAGAAGGTTGTGATTGGAAAGATGCTTTAAAATTTTTTTGTTAAGAATAGACTCGAAAATTTTTGAGACACAGGATGTTAAAGCAATTGGACGATAGAAGGTTGGGAATGGTCACTCTTCTTTGGGACTGGCTGAATGAGTGCAAACTTCCAGCAAGAAGGAACGGTACAAGTTGATAGACAAAGGCGAGAGAATTTACCTAGGCAGGGTGTAAGCACAGAATCACAGTTCTTGAGGACAACAGGAGGGACCCCATCAGGCCCATATGCCTTATTAGTATTGGGGCCAGTGATGGCAGAAAATACATCAGCTGATGAAATTTTAATGTCAGCCATGAGGAAGTCAGAGGGAGGAAGTGATGGTGGAACAGCACCAGAATCATTGAAGGTGGAATTGGAGGACAAAGTCTGAGCGAAGAGATCTGCTTTATCAGTAGAAGAAATAGCTACAGAGCCATCAGAGTAGAAAAGAGGAGGGAAGAATGATGAGGTAAAGTTGTTAGAAAGGTTTTTGGCATTGTGGTAGAAGGAACAGGAAGAATTCGAGTTTGAGAGTTGAGAATTAGTATGGATGAAATTATTTTTAGCAGAGCGAAGAACAGACTTAGCATGATTCCGAGCAGAAACATAAAAAAGGTGTATGGGGAGGAAATGGAGAACGTATGTGTGTTTAAGTACTTGTGTAGAGTAATGAGTAAGGATGGAACTTTAGAGGATGAAGTTCTTGAAAGAGTGCAGCAGGGAAGAAAGGTTGCTAGTTCCTTGAAAGCAGTGATAAGAAACAGGTAATTGAGCATGGAAGTGAAAAAGTTACTACATGACAGTATTGTGATACCAATTCTAACATATGGAAGTGAAAAAGTTACTACATGACAGTATTGTGATACCAATTCTAACATATGGAAGTGAAGCTTGGACCTTGTTGGAGGGACACAAGTCAAGAATGAGAGCAGTGGAAATGAGTTATTTGAGAGGAACCTGTAGAGTCACATGAAGAGAAAGACTGACAAATGAGGAGCGTTGTTGTGTGGATGTGGATATTATAGGAAACGTTAGGAGAAACGCATTAAGGTGGTTTTGCCATGTGGAGAGGATGGAGAGTAAGAGACTGATGAGGAGAGTGTATGTGAGTGAGATGGAGGGGGGGAGAGGGAGGGGGAGGCCAAGGATGAGATGGAGGGATGAAGTGGAGAGGTATATGAGAGAGGGAGATGTGAGCTGGGAGCAGAGCAGTGAAATGGCGGGGGATACAGTGACATGGAGGCGATTTGTTTGTGGCCACCGCTTCCGGGATTGAGGTGTATGGCAATAATAGATAGACCACCAGGTGCCAAAATTTGGTTATATGGCTGCCATTAAGTGTAGTAAATGGTTTCCTGGTGTACAGGAAACCATTTGGCTTGTCACTCACTGTAGAGTAAGCAGAAGGAAGAGGAAAGAATGAAGGAAAGAAAGACAGAAGAGGGAGTGTAAAGTCACCCGTTGGCAGAAGGACAAGGAAAGAATGAAGGAAAGAAAGACAGCAGAGGATGGAAGAAAAGAAGGATGGAGGAGAGGAAAGGGCAGACACCTGAGAGCAGCACTACATCGAGTGAGCGAATGGTGTGATAGTGGTATTAAAGCATCATAGTAATGAACAAAAAATTTGAGAAACTGCATTTTATTAAAGATGGAGAAACCTTTAGTGGTGTTCATAGAAAGAATGTGCAGACAGCTGTTTCCTGTGAGAGAAAGTGTACAGTAAAGTGGCTGTGAAATATGTAGTGAATCCTTCTCCATTCAGGACTAGCAAGGTTTCATTCCTTCATAATATGGCATGGATTGCACAGTGGTTCATACATCTTAGTTAATTTGAGTATGGTGTTTGCATTTGTCCTTCCAGGGCTTGAGAATATTCTTAACAAACCTCAGCATTAGCATCTGAAAAATTGTCCTAGCAAACATCTAGAATTTTTTTTTTTTTTTTTTTTTTTTTTTGGGGGGGGGGGTTATTATTGAATATTAAGAGAGAGAAGATTGATTACATATGAGTTTGGAGGAAATAGTAGCCAGATTGACTATTCTGGGTCAGGAGGGCTGATATGAGGTTGGTGAGGGATTTGAAAGTTATAATGAGTGAAGGGTGTGTGCAGCAACACAAATTACTGATGAGATATGGTGCATGAGGTGTGGATGGTGATGAAGATGACCTATGCACCTAGAAGGAAAATATGGAAGTTTAAGAATCAAGCAGTATGCCATGCTTTCTATAATGAGATGAGTAGAGTTGTGACTGAATAGGGAGCCGTTGACAGAAGTGACAAGACATAAGGTATCGTGATGGTCAGACGGGGGTGTAGAAGCCGCAGTTAAGGAGAAAAGAAGGCTTTTCTGTGACTGGAAAAGGGGTGGTAACAGAGAGGAATACTTGGCTGCCAAGCATAGAGCTAGAAAGGAGATATACATGCAAAATCTGAGTCTTGGAGACTTTTACTGGATAACCCAAATAGCGCTGAAAGGAAGAATATGGTATTTAAAGTTGCAGATGAGATGAAGAGAGATAACAGGGCTATCACAGGTAAGTAGTTTGTGAACAGTGATGAAGGAAAGGTAGTGGTGGACAGTGAGGATATTAAAGATGCCCGGAGAGAGCAGTATAACTTGTTGCTGAATGAGCAGTCTGACTGGAACAGGGAAGGTTGGAGTCAACGGATCCAGTGTTTGGTCCGTAGCATTTGACTGATGCTGCTGTGAGCAGGGTAATAGGCAGGATGCAGTTGCGGAAGGTGGCAGGTATGTCTGGGTTGACTACTGAAATGCTGGAGGCCTCAGGAGATACTGTATAGGATTGGGTTTAGTTACTATTTTGATAAATGCAATTTTATATGAGAATGTTATCCCATATGACTGACTGGAGAGTGTGATTGCAAATTTGTACAAAGGGAAGGGTGATGTCCTGGAAAGAGGAAAGTTTAGTCATAAAACTTTGACCAGATAAGTGGGTGCATATGAGATGTAGTAGTAGTAGAGGTAGACGGCGAGATAATGCTTATTTCTTCTGTGTAGTGTGTCGGAGAGAGCGCGTGGAGAGTGTCATGTGTGGTAGAATTCATCTTGCTGGTGAGTCTCTTGAGTGTGTGAAAGAATTTTGTTACTTAGGAGACATGTTATGTGCTGGAGGTGAGGTTAGAGTGAGGAGTGGTTGGAAGAAGTTCAGGGAGCTGTTGCCTCTCCTGACAGTGAGAAGGCTCTCCCTTCTTACTAAGGGGTGTTTGTATGCAACATGTGTCAGGAGTGTAATTCTTTACGGGAGTGAGGTCTGGGCAGTAAAGGAAGAGAATATTCGCAGGCTCAAACATACAGAAATGACAATGATTAGGTGGATGTGCAGTGTCCTTGGAGGCCTGGGGGGGGCTAGGTTTATGACTGAAGAGTTAAGAGGAAGGGTGAGACTAGAGTGTATTGGTACTGTGATGAAGAGAGGTAGATTGAGATGATTTGGGCATGATAGGGGATGACAGTTGGGTGCAGAAAGTGAGGAGTGTGAACACTGAGGGCAGGGTTGTGAGAGGCAGACCAAAAAAGGCCTGGGACAAATTCATAGAATGTGACCTCAGGGATAAGTGACTGAAGAGCGAGGCTACCAGAGACTGAGCAGCATGGAGAGCTGCCATTAGGTTACCAAGGTCGTTGCATACAAGCATGCTGGGGCCTTTATAAATGAAATGAAACAAAACAAATGAAGGTAATGAAGAGAGTCCTAGAACATATGATAAGGGAATGAGTACCATTAAATACTGATTAGATGCAGTTTGGGTTTATGCCAGACAAAGGGATCCCTGATGCCATGTTAATTGTCAGACAGCTTCAAGAAAAAAAATATATAGGAAAGATAAGCAAGAGGGAGTTGTGTATTATTATTATTATTGTCTTTTTTGAGAAAGCCTTTGACAAGAGTCTCTAGGGAAGTAGTACAGTGGGCAATGAGAAAGCATGGGATCCAGGAGTGGCTGGTCAGAGTGGTTATGGCTTTGTACTGTATATGGGTTCTCGCACCCAGGTGAGAATGAATGGAAATTTGAGTGAAGAGTTTTCCATGAATGTTGGCTGGCATCAGGGGTCAGTCTTGAGTCCCATATTGTTTGTCTTGGTGCTTGAAGCAATTTCATGTGAGTTCAGAAATGGACCCCAACATACTGTATGTTGTATGCTTATGACTTGGTGCTGATTGCAGAGAATGTAAGGGAGACAGAGGAAAGATTTATGAAGTAGAAAGATGGAATGGGGCATAAGGGCTTGAGAGCAAATGCAGATAAAACAAAAGTGATAGTATCTAGGACTGGTGTTGGAACCGTTAAAGTAGGAGAGTAGCCATGTGCGGTTTGACACAAGGGTGTGGGAAGTAACTCTTCTTGTGCAGTATTTGTGATAAGTGGTTACATAAGAGATGTAGTGGTATTAGAGGCAGACTTTGAGATAATGCTGATATCTTGTGTGCACTGTGTCGGGGAGAGCGTATAGACATTGTCAGGTGTGAAAAGATTGACCTTGCTGGTGAGTCTTTTGAGTGTGTGGAAGAGTTTTGTTATTTGGGTGACATGTGTACTGAAGTTGGGGCTGGAGCTATCTCTGTGGCTAAGGTAAGGAGTGGTTAGGGAATGTTCAGGGAGCTGTTGCCTCTCCTGACGTTGAGAGGACTTTCTCTCTGTGCAAAGGGATCTTTGTATGCAGCATGTGTTAGGAGTGTAATGCTGTATGATAGTGAGACCCGGGGTGTAAAGGAAAAGAATATTTGTAGGCTCAAACATACAGAAATGACAATGACTAGATATATGTGTAGTGCCCTGAATGCGAGGCCTGAGGGGGCAAGGTTTACAACTGAAGAGTTGTGAGGAAGAATGGGACTGGAGTGTATTGGTGTTGTGATGAGCAGGGGTAGATTGAGATGGTTTGGGCATTTGGAGTGGATGGAGGATGACAACTGGGTGCAGAAGGTGAGAAGTGTGAACTTCAGGGATAGGATTGCAAGAGACTGACCGAAAAAGACCTGAGACAAGGTCATAGAGTATGACATCAGGGATAAGGGACTGAATAGGGAGGCTGCCAGAGATCGAGCAGCATGGAGAGGCACCATTGGGTGACCAAGGCCAATGCATGGGGTCTTTATACACAAAACAAAATGAAGATGGCCTTTGAACTCACTTAGTGACAGATGTAGTAATGTCAGTGATGGAAGAAGAGTTGGTGCTGGAGTTCAGGCAGTAAGTGAAGTGTAGTGAAGTGAAATGACTACCACCTTTGGTGAATTGGAAGCTAATTTTTAGTCATGTTTAGTAAACTTTAGTGGTAAACAGCAAGTGCAATGCAGTGAAATTAAATAACTACGAGTTCAGATGAGTTTTAGACTTTGTTGTGCAGGTAACCCCTGGGCAAAAACATATCCCCATTGAGTTGGTTGCATTTGACGATGTACGATAAATTATTGTTCAATGGATTTTTCAAATCCATCCTTATCATAAAACATGGGTGTGCAGTACATCTCATTAGGATAATATCTGAGAATTATAGCACTTACAAATCCTGTGCTACATTAACATCCATTATTGTTCCGTATATATGACAGGTGGCGACAGAATGGCAGTAACAAGTGGACCTGCGCCCTACCTTCCCCCTTCCACCTACACTCCCCATACCAGCCTCATGAACTTCACAGACTCTCTTAATCCTCTGTGAGTAGCCTTAGATGTACTGTACAGTAGTATTATAATCCACAAATGATTTAATTGCAACTAGGAATTCTAATACAGTAAATTCCCAATTATCCAGCTTCATTCAGCCAAGCCCCATGCCAATTAAAGTGAAATGCTGGAAATTGCATAGTACCCCCCCATTGGCTCATCATTTGGTGTCAAGCTGGATACTGTGTTACTTTCCGTCTCTACTGTATATCCTGAAAAAATTCCCATGCATAAAAGATGAAAATAAGCATAAAACACATTACAGTATTGATATAGTACAGTCCTAGTTAACTGTGAAGCTTGGGGAATTTACCATATTTCTGTATTTCGCGGCATACAAGATACACTTTTTTGTCTCAGAATTACCTTGAAATATGCCCAAGCATCCTGGAGGCCAGACTAGGCAGTTAGCCTGGCTCCATTTAGAAGAAACTCTTATACAGATGATCATCTCACTGTCTGGCAATCCCAGGTATTTACTAGATTATAAAGACTGCTGATTTATTTTAATAAAATTACATACACTTGCGTTTATAATCAGCAGATTTTAGAAACACCCAAGTTCAAGAAAAGAAACAGTCACAGTTTGTTTACAGTACAACTGGTCATGTGACGGTCTAGGGATTTAGCGGTTTAGCAGTTTAGCATCTAGCATTCACCCTATTCTCGCAAGCTAACACTGGTGAACTGCCTGCTAACCTTCTGAAAGGCAGTTATGATCACTTCGCTTGCCATCCACTCACTAACTAGCAAAGCAGTCATATTGGAGACGTGCTGGCTAGTGAGACTGCTGAGTCATAACAGATGTCACATGTGGAAATTCAATCACCTTTGCTCGTGTGGCTTCTCTTACCGATACTGTATTTTGTTTTATTTGAGACGAGTGTCATAAAAGGAAACAGTTTTATATTACTGGTTGTGAAAACAGGCAGAATAGTTGTAATGTTAAGCAATACTGCCTGGAATTACATCTGCCTTCTATTTTTCAGCTGTTACTAGAGTACTTTAACAATGTCTAAGCCACTCAGGGCTCAGCCATTTGCATTACTGTTATGAATATATGATAAAATTTACTGAGTAACATAATACAGTATTTGAAATTAGCAGTGCCTGATGTGCAGTCATAACAGCATCCGCCATTCACAGCAGACAAAGCGATCAGAGTGGGCAATCCCGTTCATCCTGTGCCTCACTGCTGCCTTAACAAAGCAATCATGATCAGGGATGGTGAATGCAACCCAATGCATGTGTGCATGGGTATGAGTGTGGTGTGGGTGTAGTTAAAAAGGGAGGAGTGGAATAAGTCCTGGTAGGAGCTCAGTGACAAACTATCTATCTATTGCCAGATGCCATACTCTTATACAGGGTGGCCGCAAACAAATCGCCTCCACGTCACCCTGTCCCCTGCCGTTTCACTGCCCTGCTCCCAATTCACACCTCTTTCTCTCATATACCTCTCCATTCCATCCCTTCGTCTCATCCTTGGCCATCTCCTCCCTCTCTCCCCCCTCCACCTCACATACACTCTCCTCATCAGTCTGTCACTCTCCATACTCCACATGGCCAAACCACCTCAGTGTGTTTCTCCTAATATGTCCTGTCACATCCACATCCACACCACAACGTTCCTTCACATCCTCATTTGTCAGTCTGTCTTTCCATGTGACTCCACAGGCTCCTCTCAGATAACTCATTTCCACTGCTCTCGCTCTTGACTTGTGACCCTTCAACAAGGTTCAAGCTTCACTTCCATACGTCAGAGTTGGTATCACAATACTGTCGTGTAATAACTTTTTCACTTCCATGCTCACTTCCCTGTTTCTTATCACTGCCTTCAAGGAGCCAGCAACCTTTCTTCCCTTTCAAGCACTTCACCCTTCAAACTTCCATCTTTACTAATCACACTACCCAGGTACATAAACATACTCAAATTTTCCATTTCCTCATCATCCAACCTCACTGTACATTCACTGACTTCACCTCTCTTCAAGACCATAACTTTACTCTTCCTTACATTCACCTTTAAATTCCGTTTCTTACACACTCCCAAACTCATTCAACAAGCCTTGCAGCTCCCCTTCATCTTCACTTAACACAGTATCATCTGCAAACAACAGTACAGGGAGTTTCCAAACACTGCCCTCTCTCATTAGGGCCACTCCAACATCCAGTGCCCTACTTTGTATCTCTTTTATAACCCCATCCATATTGAGATTGAACAACCATGAAGACATGACACATCCCTGTTTCAATCCCACCTTCAAATAGAAAAACTCACTCAGTTCACAGTTCATAAGCATTGCAGCCTTAGCACCCTCATACATACTCTTCACAGGATTCAACAACTTCCCATCCACTCCATATATTCTTAATACTTTCCACAATCCTTGTCTATCCACCCTGTCATATGCTTTCTCCAAATCCATGATGGCAGCATACAACTTTTTTCCCTTTTCTAGACACTTTTCCACTAAAGATCTAAGAATGAATATCTGATCTACACAACTTCTTCCCTTCCTAAAACCTCCCTGTTCTTCTCCAACTAATTCCTCTGTTATATCCCCAACTCTGTCAATAAGTATCCTACCATATACTTTTCCTTTTACACTAAGAAGACAAATGCCCCTTTGATTACCACACACTTCTTTTTCTCCTTTCCCTTTATACAAGGGAATAATTATACCTGACTTCCAATCATCTGGGACTTTACCTTCCTCCCAGACCAATCTGCACATCTTCCACATCTATTCTACTACTATCTCTCCCCCATGCTTCAGCATTTCACCACACACTCTATCAATTCCTGGGGCTTTCCCCATTTTGACTTTCCTCAATGCTTCCACTTATCGTAATTCCTTCAGTCCAGTACTGTAATGCATTTTATAGGGTAATTTAATCTTGCTTGCCAGATGGCTTTATGCAGTTGAGGAAACATCTTGTACTGAATGGGTTCATGTTGGTTGAATCAAATGCCCCTAGTTTGACAAGTTTTGCTTGTGCTCAATAAAACATTTGCATTAGCAATAATAAGAGATTAATTGTACAGGT
Source organism: Coenobita brevimanus (assembly GCF_032717465.1). Taxonomy (NCBI): domain Eukaryota; kingdom Metazoa; phylum Arthropoda; class Malacostraca; order Decapoda; family Coenobitidae; genus Coenobita; species Coenobita brevimanus. The sequence continues at coordinate 12,623,130 of NC_137063.1, forward strand.
AGGTCCCGTTATACGACCATTCGATATACAAGAAACCGATTATTCGACCTGAGTAAATTAGGGAGTATTTTCAATATACGATCTCGAAAATCCAATGATACAACATTCAGTCTGGGGCGAGCAAAATTTCAAAGTTCAAAATGTGCGCCTTACTGCTAATGTATCTGGGCTGTATGATGATGTACGATGATTGAGATGCACAGACACGTGTTTGTGGGCAGTGGAAGAGAACCACGCACCCCTCCCCTGTCCCTTACCTACTCTACCATCTCTGTCACTCGGCATCCTCTATTATTATGCAAGGTTGTTCTTATGTCCATACTCGTGTCATGCCTTGTGACTTTCCCAACAGTGATTTTAGTGACTTATTGGTGCTCTGTCTTACTATGCTGTTACATAGCTATACTACGTGCTCTTAATTCACTGTGTTTTGTGTGGTGCTGTTTGTGCGATTGAGCATGTGGTGTATAACTATCTATCTATCTATTGCCAGACGCCTCAATCCCGTTTGGGGTGGCCACAAACAAATCGCCTCCAAGTCGCCCTGTCCCCCGCCATTTCACTACCCTGCTCCCAACTCACACCCCCCTCTCTCATATACCTCTCCACCCCATCCCTCCATCTCATCCTCGGTCTCCCCCTCCCTCTTCCACCCTCCACCTCACTCACATACACTCTCTTCGTCAGTCTTTCACCCTCCATCCTCTCCACATGGCCAAACCACCTCAGTGTGTTCCTCACAACGCTTCCCATCACATCCACATCAACACCACAACGCTCCCCTATATCCTCACTCGTCAGCCTGTCTCTCCACGTGACTCCACAAGCTCCTCTTAAATAACTCATTTCCACTGCTCTCACTCCTGACCTGCGTCCTTCCAACAACGTCCAAGCCCCACTTCCGCACGCTAGAGTTGGTATCACAACACTGTCATGTAGCAACTTTTCCACTTCCATGCTCACTTCCCTGTTTCTTATCACTGCTTTCAAGGAACCAGCAACCTTTCCTCCCTGCTGCACCCCTTCAAGCACCCCACCCCCCAAACCTCCACCCCCACCCATCACACTACCCAAATACCCAAACGCACTCACACTTTCCAATTCCCCACCATCCAACCTCGCTATACATTCACTGACTTCACCTCTCTCAAAGACCACCACTTCACTCCTCCCTACATTCACCTTTAGGTTCCGCTTCTTACACACTCTCTCAAACTCATCCACCAAGCCTTGCAGCTCCCCTTCATCTTCACTCAACAACACAGCACCATCTGCAAACAACAGCACAGGGAGCTTCCAAACACCATCCTCTCCCACCAGGGCCACTCCAACATCCACCACCCCACCCTGCACCTCCTCCATTACCCCATCCATGTACAGATTGAACAACCATGGAGACACGACACATCCCTGTTTCAAACCAACTTTCAAAGAGAAAAATTCACTTAGTTCACCATCCACACGCACCGCAGCCTTAGCACCATCATACACACTCTTCACAGCACTCAACAACTTCCCATCTACTCCATATACTCTTAACACTTTCCACAATCCTTGTCCATCCACCCCGTCATATGCTTTCTCCAAATCCACGAAAGCCGCATACAACTTCTTTCCCCTCTCCAGAAACTCTTCCACCAAAGATCTAAGAATGAATATCTGATCTACACAACCTCTTCCCTTCCTAAAGCCTCCCTGTTCTTCTCCAACTAATTTCTCTGTTCTTTCTCTAACTCTGTCTATAAGTATCCTACCATACACTTTTCCTATTATACTAAGAAGACAAATGCCCCTATGATTACCACACACTTCTTTTTCCCCTTTTCCTTTGTACAAGGGAATAATTATACCTGACTTCCAATCCTCCGGGACTCTACCTTCCTCCCAGGCCAATCTGCACATCTTCCACATCCATTCTACTACTATCTCTCCCCCATGCTTCAGCATCTCACCACACACTCCATCAATTCCTGGGGCTTTCCCCGATTTAACTTTCTTCATTGCTTCCACAACCTCTATCCTACTGATTTCTACCTGTCTTCTCACCTCCTCCTTCTCCCAGCCATTCCCCAGCCACTTATACTCGCATTACTTCCATCCTCTACGTTCAACAATTCCTTAAAGTGTTCTCTCCATCTGCTCACTTTTTCTCCCTTCTCCACTAGTAATCTACCATGTTTATCTTTCACTCCCCTGCTAACTTCACTTCCACCCTGTCTTACTCTTTTCACTTCTCTCCAGAACATTTTCTTACAGTCCCTCCACTTTACACTCAGATTCCTTCCAAATTCCTGATCCACTCTCTTCTTACTCTCTCTTACTAATCTTTTCACCTCTCTCTTCCTTTCCACATATAACTCTCTCTTCTGCCTCTCAACTTCTTCCACGCCCTATTTCTCATCCATTCATTGTATGCTTTCTTCTTTTGTGCCACAGCCTGTTTCACCTCTTCAGTCCACCACGCTGTTCCTTGCACCCCCCTCCGTCTTCTCTTCCTTCCACACACCACATCACATGCTGCACATATTTCTTCTGTAAATATCTTACACACACCTTCCACGTCTCCCATCTGCTCCAATTCATATTTGCCCAATCGTTCCTCCACTCTCTCTTATACTCTGCCTTTTTCTCATCCTCTTGTAACCTTTCCACTCTCCTTGCAACTACTCCTTCCTCTCGTCTTTCCCTTCTTCTATTCCTCCATCTTACTTGCATCCTAATTCTGGCCACCACCAAGTAGTGGTCAGAAAGGCCACTCCCCCAACCTCTATAAACTCTTGCATCCAATATACATCTTCGCATCCTTTCATCCACACACACATAATCAATCATTGCCTTCCTTTCATTCAGTTCACCACCCACCCTTCTCATCACTCGCCATGTATACCTGTGGATCATTTTATGCCTGAAGAGGGTATTGGCTATTACCAACCCCCTCCCAGCACAGATGTCCACTAACGCACTCCCATTCTCATCTATCTCAGCAGGCACACCCCACTCACCAACTATTCCATCCACCTTCACATTACCAACTTTACCATTCATATCACCGATCAAAAACACTCTCTCATTCCTTCCAAACTTTTCCATGCACACTTCCACATTTGTCCAGAACTCTTCTCTCACTCTTCTAGCACGATCTTGCGTTGGCGCATACACACACACAATCGCCCACATTTGTATTCCAACTTTCAACTGTGCCTTTTTTTTAACTTCCTAGTGCTTGACCAGTGTTAACTATGCCTTTACCTGTGTTAACTATACCTGCCAAGCGTGCAATGCTTCAAGTACGAGTCCCAGTGGTAGTGCTAAATGGACTAGAGTGTCAATAACACTAGTTAAAAAGTTAGAAATTGTTAAGAGGCACAATTGTGGTGAGTGAGTGTCGCACCTTTGTCATGTTTTTGACCTTGTCTACTGTGAGCACTATCATTAAGTCTAGTGATAAAGTGCTGGAAGTGGCAGGTAGTGCGGCATTAAGTACAAGTGTGCAAGCTATTCGCTCTCATGACTCCATCATGGAGACGATGGAGCGACTGCTGCGAGTTTGGTTGGAAGGCCAGAACCAAGCTTGTGCACCTATCGCCAAGGCCTTAATCATGGAGAAGGCTCTTACACTCTGGAAAAAGCACAAGGAGAAGCACGATGCGAGTGACAGGGCCACGATTGGGGAGAGCGATTAGGCTGAAGCATCCACTAATGCAGGGCCTCGTGCACCTGCAGGTACACGGTTACCAGTGAGTGACACTTTTGCTGCTGTTGATGGTTGGTTAGCACGCTTCAAGAAGCACGCTAACCTCCATAACATTAGAATTCAAGGAGAAGCTGCAGGTACTGACACAGAGGCTGCTAGGAATTCTCCAGAGGAGCTTGCCAGGATTGTTGAGAGGGAGGATGCTCTCCTAAACCAGTTTTCAGCCTTGACGAAACTGGCCACGTCTGGAAGAAGATGCCATCCCGGACCTATATCTCAAGGAAGGAAAAAGTAGTTCCAGGACACAAAGTAAGTAAGGACTGCCTCACACTCCTTCTCGGTGGCAATGCAGAAGGAGATGTGAAACTGAAACCCCTGCTGGTCCATCACTCAGAGACTCCCCGCACTCTGAAGGGTTGCATTAAACAGAGGCTGCCTGTTGTTTGGCGCTCCAACCCTAAGGTGTGGGTGATGCAGGCATTGTTTCAAGATTACATCCTGGACTACTTTTCACCTTTCGTGGAGAGGTACACAAAGGCGAACAACCTTGTCGAAAATCAAAAATTAGAATTTTGAGCTGAGAATTTTAGACAATTAACTAGATTATATAAGGATCATTTTGGCCAAGTTTGAAAGTGATTGAAGCAGAACTTTTTGTATAGGCCCTTCTTCAGTTTTTTTTTGCGTATTCATGAGAGCTGTTTTGAGTACTTCCTATAGTTGTTACAGCTTTCTTTGTATTTATATTATATGCCCACTTCTTTGTGCAAAATGTAATATAACTATTCTGCTACATTTGTAAACATTGTTCTGCCCATTGCTCTGTTCTTTATGTCTACTGAATATTTTTTTTTATAAACTGAGCAGATATAGCTTTTTTTATTAGATAATAAAAGATAATACAGTAATATGTCACTTAGAATGGTGTTTCTCTTTATAATTTTACTGCATCTATTACTCTTTTGAATACTGCAAACTGTTTGGGAATACATTCACAGGTTATGGAGTTATGCCATATTGTTAACAAATACGGGCATACCTCAGTTCAACGATCTACTGTAATTGGTTAGGTAAAACCCCATCGTTAGGCGGGGTATCGTATATTGGGGTACTTTTAACATGTATTTCAATATGGACTGTTTACCAGCCTTGGATTTTCCCCCAGACCAAGTCCAAAACCCACCCAGATGAGCCCAAAAACAGGTTTAAGGGCAATCTAAATGGCCTAATAGCTGTCAAGGAAGCTAACCTAAGCATAACACCTGTAAATAACTCACTAAAACCAACAAATCAGATCTGAATGTCGTCAAATATAAGTCTGGAAAAAATCAAGCTTAGTAAACTGTACCCCAAAATGACAGTGTTCACCCCACCTGTGGCTAAAATACATGAATCTAAGTCTAAAAACAGTTTATAAATCAACCTAAACACACAATTTTGTCTAAAATATCATCAAAATCAGTAAGAAAAATCAAAACCCATCATTAAACCGGGGTTTGGCCATCGCTAGGCAGGGTATGGTGCAATTTTTACCCTCATTGTTAAGCTGGGGTATCGTATATCGAAGTATTATTGTACCTTCCGTTTTGAGAAATCAGCAACTGAAGTTTTCACACAGAGCCATAGTTATTCAACCAGAACTATTGTATGTGTTTGATATGGTGTATCCACATTGTTTACAGCTTGTTCTGAGTATATGGCACTTGGTCCCTTCCTTTTCCAAGGATCTTAGGCACTCGAGGGTGCAGGAGTCATGAGGTGCTACCTGACACATTATCATCATACAGGTGTAATAATTGGCGTTTTATGAGTGCTGGATTGTCATAATATTTTAGGCTAGCTATCCCTGATCGCAGTTTTCTTTGATGGAGGCATTTACAGAAAATGTAATTTTTTGACCTGGACTATGGTATTTTCATCCAGATGCCTCCCCCTAATAACAAGTGTTTGTCGCTCACCGACAATGCTCCAGGTCATCCCACAACCTTTGAAGATTCATACCTTAATATCAAGGTTGTTTTTCTCCCATCTAACACCGCCTCCATCCTCCAGCCTATGGATCAGGGTGCAATAGCCACTTTTAAGGCCTATTACACCCGGCGGTGTATGAGGCAGCTTGTGATGGCGACAGAAGGTGGCAAGATGATGGTGAAGGAATTCTGGAAGAGCTTTAACATCAAACATGCTCTTGAGCTCATCAGACTTTCATGGGATGAAATAACCTCCTCGAATATGAATGGAGTGTGGAAAAATCTGTGGCCTGCATATGTGCATGGTTTCTAGGGTTTTTATAGCCAAGATTTGCCAGCTGTGCACAAGCAGATTGTCTCCCTGGCAAAAGATGCTGGCTTCGAGGAGGCTGATGGGGAAGATGTGGTTGATCTCCTCACTTCCCACATTCAGGAGCTGTCTGATGATGAGCTCCATCAACTGGAGAGGCACCATGAGAGAGAGACAGGCCCCGAAGGTGAAGATGCTCTGGTCATTAAGGTATTCACCACCAAACAACTTAGTGAACTGATTGATGATGGCAGACACCTAGCAGAAAAGGCAATGGAGTATGACCCTCAGCTAGACAGGGCTCTGGACTTCAAGGCCATCATCTTGGACGGACTGAGGAGATGTGAAGAACTCTACCAGCAGAAGGCTAGTGCTTCCCAAAAGAAGATTAGCCTCTTCTTCAGGCCAAAATCTTCACCTTCACAATCTCCCTCCACCAGTGGTCTTCTCTCCTATTTTAAGACCGTTGAGCAGGCCAAGGTTGATCCTGCCGCGACATCACCCAGCACTGAGGATCTTGCTTCTTCCCCTAGTTATCAAGGAGAGGTGGGAGGATTCTAACTCAGACATCCCAGCAAACGCAGCCACCGCTGTGTTCTCTCAGAGCTCAGAGAGAGATAACGGGACTGCTCTGCTGGTGACGCACCAGTTTCCTGCCTCCGACACAACAGTATCACCTATAGGTGAGTATTAGGCATGTTTTATATGTTTAATTAATGTGCAGTCTTGTTATTTTCATGCTATTTGCTCTTTCAGGTTGCTTTCTCAACAGTTCAGTAATATAGCTATGTTTGTTGTGTTTGGTATCGTATATTTTAGCTTGAATACTTACATTTGATGCGGTCCTTGAACCCAACCAATAATTTACCACTAGTTACATGTTTCGTTATATGAGAATTCATTATACGACTATGCCAAATGGAACCTAACTGCTCGTATCTTCAAGACCTCCCTGTAGTTGGTCGGTTAGTTCTTGCTTGGCTGCATCTTTGACCAAATTTTTAGAATAAAACAGGATAAGAAAGAGGAAGGCTCTCCCTCGCTCTCCTAACCATTCGACTGAAACTGGATGGAAAATGTTTGAGAGAGTGATGTAGGATTTTGTTACAGTATGGCATTTAATGAGAAGGATTGTGTGTGTAGGTGACTTGGGTGGTAAAATGAATGTCAGTCTGTCTCGGTACCTATCCATCTGTAATTTTATTTATCTGGCTCTCTGTCTGGTGTTCACCTTGGCATTTCCAGTTCAAAATTATATTCTGATATTTGAGAAAGGGGCTGCATTTTTCTTGCGCCTTTCTTAGAGCTGTCACGTACAGTACAACGATAGCTCACTAAAACATGTTGAGCATGTGTTGCGTGCAGCATGTACATTTATGTGTGTGTGTGTGTGTGTGTGTGTGTTTGCTGTAGCAACTGGGAGACAGCAGTGTTACTAAGGTATAACAGTGGATGTTTTCATTATACAGTACTTCATATGTTTTGAGGTGAGTGACTGTTTTTAGTAAATTATGAACAGTTAAATATGCTTTGTTAATTGTTGATGTTGCAAGGCAAACATTGCTGACAGTGAGGGAGTGATATTGAGGGAAGAGAGTAGAGTCAGCTGTATGCACCGTTCCCAAACAGCCTCAGTATATTGAACTTCAGTTGTAAAAGATTGGAATTTGCATTTTGATTAGTGTATATATACTAGTGCTACATTTTTATATTCTCTTAGAAGTATTTAGAGGTTAGTGAGATTACTTAGTTAGAGCTGGCGACAAAGTAGTGTTCAAGAGCGTGTTTGTATTTTACCAGTCGACTGAGCAGAAAAGACTTGTGTTGTATTTCATTTGGTTTGTTTGTTAAAGCATATTTTTTCAGTTAAGGAAGCGAATGTGTTGTCTGTAGGTAACGAGACATCAAGGGCAAGTTACAGTAGTCTCATATTGCACTGAGTCGAGACTGAATATGGGAAAATACCATAACATCGGAGGTGTTGAGTACTAATCTAACAATTACTGGATACTTCTAGGGTAAATAAAATGCTTTAAACATTCATTGTAATTGATTTTTTTTAATGTTATATTTGTGTTGTTTGTGATTTAATATACATACAAGTTCATATACATACATGGAAGTTTAGAGGGTGAAGTGCTTGAAAGGGTGCAGCAGGGAAGAAAGGTTGCTGGTTCTTTGAAAGCAGTGATAAGAAAGGGAAGTGAGCATGGAAGACAAAAAGTTACTGCACTGTGATACCAGTTTTAACGTATGGAAGTGAAGCTTGGACCTTGTTGGAGGGACACAAGTCAAGAGTGAGAGCAGTGGAAATGAGTTATTTGAGAGGAGCATGTGCAGTCACATGGAGAAACAGACTGACAATTGAGGAAGTGAAGGAGCACTGTGGTGTGGATGTGGATGTGATAGGAAGCGTTAGGAGAAATACACTGAGGTGGTTTGGCCATGTGGAGAGGATGGAGAGCAAGAGACTAACAAGGAGAGTGTAATAATGGTGGAGAGGGGGAGAGGGAGGGAGAGGCCAAGGATGAGATAGAGGGATGGAGTAGAGAGGTATATGAGAGAAGGGGGTGTAAGCTGGGAGCAGGCCAGTGAAATGGTGGGGGACAGGGCAACATGGTGGCAATTTGTTTGTGGCAACCCTTTACAGGATTAAGGCTTCTGGCAATAGATAGATAGACAGATAATTGATTTGGAGATAAAGTGTCTTTCTACTTTTAATGGCCTTCATAATTTCTTTAATGAATGAAGGAATAGAGTTCACTGAGTTGCTTTAAATTCATTTAAAGTCTCAAATTATTATATGAGAGAAATCATACAGTCCATGAGTACAAACATTGTCAACAAGGCATCGTGAAACAGAGTAACATTGTGTAAGGAAGTGGTTGTTTATTTCCTTTTCATGTAAAGTACTTTTACATAAAAATAAGGAAACCAGTGACTGATCGACAGTAGTGAATAGAGTTTCAGAAAGGTGAGTGTGTGTTTGAGTTAAAACTACTCATATCAAGCATTCTTTCTGCAGTCTTGATTGAGACAAACTTTATTTCTCAGAACTGCCCTTCCAGAAGTAGGGGGCATCTTTCACACTGCGGCATCACATATGCTGCGCAATACGGTACTTTTCTGAATACTTATTTTCCTGGACATCTGATATAAACCCTTATATATAGTCCATATCATTGCGGTATATACAATATCACTTGTATCCAGGACCACACAAACAATTACATTTGAAATATAACCACCTCAACACACCCCATAGACGTAACCCACATAATTACAGTGTCATGCAGTAGTGCAAAATTCACATGGTAAGTTCATTTTGTTAAACATTATTTGCTATTTTATTCATAAATCATGGAAAATAAACTAAAGAAATAAATCTTGAACATTTATTGGTGAAATAATGATTTGGAAAGAAGTGTTGTACAGTAGAATTATCACAACTCCTTTGCACACAATCATGTATAAGGCCACGGCCTGTCAATTTATTGCTCATCTTACTGCTGTCACTGCACCCCTAACTTGCCACTCAGCTGGTTTGCATATAATACAGTAAATATGTACAAATTTCATGGAAAAATAAACTAAAGAAATAAATCTTGATCCTTTATTGGTGAATTGATGATTAGGAAAGTTGTGTTGAACAGTAGAATTCTCATGACTTCCTTTCTCACGGTTGTGTATACGACCGTAGCACGCCATTTTATTCCTCACGTGATAATTTTCACTCCACCCCTCACTCACCACTCAGCTAGTTTGCCTGTAATACAGTAAAAATGTACAAATTGCAAGTGCAGCAATTTTATCCAACAAAGTAAACCTTCATTTCTCTTGCTAGTTTTTGTACCAGGTATTCTCTTCTTGTGCAAATTTGTTCTAAGATGAATTTATACATCATCTTAGAATGCATTTGCACTGGCAGAATAGATAAATCTAGCTCATAGAAATGAAGATTTGTTTTGTTGGATAAAGTTTGTGTGTTTTCAATTTGTACATATTTACTGTATTATCTGCAAACCAGCTAAGTGGCGAGTAAGGGTTGGAGTGACAGCAGTCAAGTGAGGAATAAATTGGTGGGCTTCGGCCATATACATAACTGTGAGCAAGGGAGTCATGATAATTCTGCTGTCCAACACTACATTCCTAATCATCAGTTCACCAATTAATGCTCAAGATTTATTTCTACAGTTTATTTTTCCATGTTTTTATGAATAATGTTTGACAGAATGGCCTTGCCAAGATACAGTAAGATATTGTAACCTCATTGGTAGTTAGAATTGGTTTGTCAGGTAGGAAACCATATGGGTACCGCACATTTTCTGCCGATGAAGAGCGTGACTTTTTTCCAGTGGATTTATTCGTCTTGCTTTTTATGACCCTCAGTCCCAAAAACTTTCCCATGAGTAGATGATGAAAATTAAACATGAGATTCAGTACACAAATACAATACATAGCGTACTATGTGCTCACCTAGTGTTGGCATAAATGGAGGGTAGAGTACACCATGCTGTACAGTACAGTGCACTTAATCCTGTGTGGTCTGGTGGCAGTAATTGCATATACTGTACAGTGAGCCCTCGATATACGAAAGGGATAGGGCCAAAAAAAACTTCCGTAATTCAAAATTTCGTGTATCAGAATGATTTTCCCCATTGAAATATACATTTAAATGGGGGGATGCGTCCCAGGACCCCCTCGGACCTCCACCTAAACTTTACCCACACCTTATAAAAAGTAAGCAATACCTGTATACAGTTGTAGAGAAGGAGGTGACCATATTCTTGTACATCTCCTTTTTCTTCATCACAGTCCCAACAGTGGAAACAGCAAGGCCTAAAGCACACCCAATCTCCGAGACTCCCTGCCCCTCCTCATGGGGTCTTATAATTTCCAATTTCCTTTCCAGAATTAGAGTATGGTGCTGCTGCTTCTTTGCAGCGGGCTCCCCCAATGCTGGAGTTGATGCAGGGCACTTGGGAGGCATGGCAAAACAATACAAAAAGGTGAAGGGTTGCGAAAATATCCTCACGTACAGCGAGGCTGTGAGGAGAGGAGGGACGTGGACCCAACTGAGAAGCACGCGAAAATTTGTTTACCAGAGAGGGGTTAGTTCGTTTTCTCTCGGCAAGCGAGTGCGGCGCTATGCGCTGCGCTCATTTTGAATTTTTCATACAGTATTCCATTAACCCCTTCATAGCTGCCGGCCTTGAGCAACACTTCACTGTTTCGGTGTCAGTGATGTTGAGTTAGGGCATTATAAAAAACTGCGAACAATTACGGGAAGGGAACGAAGGTCACTGGTGTGTTTACACGACCCTACTCTACCATCCCATCAGTCAGGCGTTCTCTTCACTCCAGATGTATTTGCTGATGTTTACATGCTCATTGTACATGCACCCTAATTTTGAGTAAGTTTCTTTGAGCAAGAGAACATGATTTACCACTCTCAAAATAGTCAGAAAAATATAGAAGACAAACTAGAGGAATATGAACTGAATTGGTAAAGCCTTTAGGCTGTATGCTTAAACAAAAGATTATGGGTTTTACAATTTTAAGAGACAATATGGAACAAAAATGTTTGCAAATCAGAAAAAAATTACTCTTTCCCCCCACATGTTCTCGTAGGTTAGCTTTCAGGTCCACATTCTTCGTTCAGTATCACTCTTCCCAATATATTTCGGACCGACTGAGCACAGTTATTTCTGCTCCTAAGAGTTTGTGTACTTTTACTGCTCATTCTTTTGTTTGTTCTTATGTGTATGTGTGAAAGAGAGAGGACTGATACAAGCAATAATGTATTCCATTATCGCTATCATAGCTTCTGGCCCTGAACAACGCCTTACTGTACTGGTTCTTACCTAATTGTTCTTCCCTAATTGTATCTCTACAGGAATGAGTCAAGCTCGTACTGTCCCGTGTCTTAAACCATATTTATCGTACATATCCTTAAATTTGTGAATTGTTTTGGCACACACTATTTCATTCGGTAGTGCATTCCATTGATCAATTGCTCTGTTTGCGAAACTGAATTTCCTTACGTCTTTATCACCTCTCTTCTTATGCAGTTTTTTGCAGTGTCCTCTTCCTGATGCTTCTCCATATGTTAAGTAATCATTTATGTCTATTTTCTCCTTTCCTGATATGCACTTATATAGCATTATCATGTCACCTCTTTTCCTTCTCTCTTGTAGTGTTTGTAGATTCAGTTTATTTAGTCTTTCTTCGTAGCTTAGATCCCTTAAGCTCCTTCCCGCTCCTTCTGGCACCTTGCCAAAAATCTTTCTAACAACTTTACCTCATCATCCTTCCCTCCTCTTTTCTACTCTGATGGTTCTGTAGCTATTTCTTCTACTGATAAAGCAGATCTCTTCGCACAGACTTTCTCCTCCAATTCCACCTTAGACGATTCCGGTACTGTTCCTCCATCACTTCCCCCCTCTGACTTCCTCATGGCTGACATTAAAATTTCTTCAGTTGATGTATTTTCTGCCATCACTGGCCTCAGTACTAATAAGGCATATGGGCCTCATGGGGTCCCTCCTGTTGTTCTCAAGAACTGTGCTTCTGTGCTTACACCCTGCCTAGGCAAACTCTTTCGCCTTTGTCTGTCAACTTGTACCTTTCCTTCTTGCTGGAAGTTTGCTCTCATTCAGCCAGTCCCAAAGAAGGGTGACCACTCCCAACCCTCCAACTATCGTCCAATTGCTTTAACGTCCTGTATTTCAAAAGTTTTCGAGTCAATTCTTAATAGAAAAATTTTAAAGCATCTTTCCTATCACAACCTTCTTTCCGATCGTCAGTATGGGTTCCGTCAGGGACGCTCCACTGGCGATCTTCTCACCTACCTTTCAGACTCCTGCTCATCCTCCTTTCGGGACTTTGGCGACAGCTTTGCCATTGCACTTGACAACTCAAAGGCTTTCGATCGAGTCTGGCATAAATCTTTAATTTCCAAACTGCCCTCCTACGGTTTCTGTCCTTCTATCTGTGCCTTCATCGCTAGCTTCCTTTCTGGTCGTTCTATAGCCGCTGTTGTAGATGGCCATCGTTCTTCTCCTAGATCTGTCAACAGTGGTGTTCCTCAGGGCTCTGTCCTATCACCAACTCTCTTCCTTTTATTCATCAATGATCTTCTAAGCTGTACATCTAACCCTATCCACTCATACGCTGATGACTCCACCCTTCACCTTTCCATTCGGTTCCCGCAACGCCCATCTCAACAGTTACTTCAAGAAACAAGGGATGAGGCTATGGCACACCTAATGTCTGACTTGGCTCATATCTCTGACTGGGGTAAAAATAATATGGTTGTCTTTAATGCATCTAAGACTCAGTTCTTACACCTATCAGCCCGATAAAATCTTCCACAGGTATACCCACTAATGTTTAATAATATTCAGCTTAATCCTGCATCATCCTTGAACATGCTTGGGGTTTCATTTACTCGAGACTTATCTTGGAAAGATCATATTACATCTCTTGTAAAATCTGCTTCCAAGAGATTGGGTGTGCTAAGCCGACTCCGCTCTTTCTTTACCCCTGCACAATTGTTGACTCTATACAAGGGTTTTATCCGCCCCTGTGTGGAGTACAACTCTCATGTGTGGGGAGGCTCCCCACATACAGCTCTTCTCAATAGGGTGGAGTCAAAGGCTTTTCGTCTCATTAACTCTCCTCCTCTTACTGACTCCCTTCAACCTCTGTCTCTTCGCCGCACTGTTGCATCTTTATCTCTTTTCTATCGCTACTTTAATGGTCACTGCTCCTCTGAACTGTCTGCTTGCATTCCTCCATCTCTACGACGGGCGCGTAGCACCCGTCTGGCAGCAAACTCTCATCCCTTTTCTGTCCAACTCTCTAATGCAAGAGTTAACCGTTACTCCCAGTCTTTCATTTATGCAACAGGTCAGCTCTTGAACTGTCTCCCTCTGTCTGTATTTCCTGCTTCCTATGATCTCCAGTCTTTCAAACGTAGTGTGTCCAGGCATCTCAAAATGATCGGATCTTGAATTTGGCTCTTTATTGTATTTTGTTTTTCTCTTGGAGGGAACTGTTACTGTAGGCTCATGGCCTTTGGTTCCTTCTTCCTCGCATTAAAAAAAAAAAAAAAAAAAAAAAAAAAAAAAAAAAAGCTTGGTATCCATCTTGTAGCGGCCCTTTGAACTTTTTCAATCTTGTCTATGTGTTTTTTGAGATGAGGACTCCAGACTACTGATGCATATTCCAGGGTTGGTCTAATGAATGATGTTATTATCCTTCTTAGCATGTCTTCATTTATGTATGTGAATGCTATTCTCATATTTGCAAGCAGTGTATACATGTTCCGTACCTTCTCGCTGATGTGGTCAGCAGGAGATAGTCTGTTATTGATAATCACACCTAGGTCTTTCTCTCTTTCTGATGTGTATAGGGTTTTATTTCCTAACTTATAATCCTAATCAGGTCTTTTTCCACTTTTACCAAACTTGATTACATGACACTTGTCTACATTGAATTCCATTTGCCATATACTACTCCATTCATGAAGTTTATTTAATTCTTCTTGTAACTTTTTACAAGAGTCTGTGTTAGTAATTCTCCTTTGTATTTTTGCATCATCTGCAAACATATTCAGATAGCTCTCATTTCCAATGTTACTGTTTGTATCATTTATATACACTAAAATCATGATTGGTGCCAGCACTGAACCCTGTGGTACTCCACTAGTCACATCTTTCCATGATGAGTAGTTTCCTCTTAGTACTGTTCTCATTTCTCTTTTTATGAGAAAGTCTTGCATCCAACAAAACAGTTTGCCTCGAATTCCTCCTTGATGGTACAGTTTCCATAAAAGTCTTTGGTGTGGTGCTGTGTCAAAAGCTTTCTTGAAATCTAAATAGATACTGTCCACACATCCTTCCCTTTCCTGTATTGTGTTTGTTACTCTGTCATAGTAGCTCAACAGATTAGTAACACATGATTTTCCTTTTCTGAAAGCAAACTGTCTTTCTGTTATCATACTGTGTTCTTCTAGATGATTTACCCAAGCTTTTCTTTTAAGCTTTGCTAATACCATGCTTACAACACTGGTCAGTGATACTGGTCGGTAGTTGAGTGGATTTTGTCTATTTCCTTTCTTGAATAAGAGGACAATATTTGCTTTTTTCCAAATATCAGGTAGTTTACCTTGACTCAAGGATTTCTTGAAAATTAAAAATAATGGTTTACTTAACTCCTTTGCACATTCTCGTAATACCCAACATGAAATTTCATCAGGTGCACTTGCTTTTCCTCTGTCTAATCTACTTAACTCCTCCTGTATTACTTTTTCTGCTATTTGTATATCTGGTAGTGAGTTTGGACATGCATGTTCCACATAGTCCCTCTCAAAATTTTTTCCTTCTGTAAAAACTAATTGGAAATTCTTATTTAGTGCTTCACAAATATCTTTCTCTTGTGTATAAGTGATTCCCTCGTCCGTAATTGATTGTATTTTATCTTTTACTTTGGTTTTGCTTCTGATATAGCTGTAAAACAGCTTTGGTTGATCACTACTTTTATTTATTATATCCTCCTCAAACTGTTTTTCGGCTTCCCTCCTTATTCTTGTATAATCGTTTCTTGACTGTTTGTAATTATTATACGCCCTTTCACTATTGTGTCTTCTGTATCTATTCCACAACAAATCACTTCTTTCTTTTGATTTTTTACATTCTGTATTGAACCATTTCTGTATTTTCTTATCTGCTTCTTTGTGCTGTGGGATGTACTTCTGGACCCCTATTTCATAAAATTCGCAGAATTTTTTATATACAGCATTTAAATCTTGTCCTCTAAGCTCATTTTCCCAATCAACTTCTAAGAAATACTTCTTTAGGTATTGATAGTTTCCCTTTTTTTAGTTTAGGCTCTTTTTGTAACTGTCATTGCTGTTTACTATGTCATATGCCATCCTGAAGTTATAATTTAGTACTGCATGATCGCTTTTGCCGAGTGGAGGGTGATATATTAAACTGTCAGTATCATTTTCTTGCCTAGTAAATATTAGATCTAGCACTGAAGGTACATCAAGTCCTCTTTTTCTGGTGGTTTCCCTTACATGTTGCGTTAGGAAAAACTCTTGCACGAGATGCAGGGGCTTTTGGTCCCAACAGCTTTCTTGGCTAATTATATCTAGAGTATTCCAATTTATATTTGTATTGAAATCCCCAGTTAGTATAATTCTTTCTGATTTCTCTTCCATTATATGTAGTAATGATCTTAAACTCTGAATTGTACTCTCTGCCAGGTCCTCATATTCGTCTCTTTCCCATGTGTTTGATCTGGGTGGCATGTACAAACTGGCTGCAGTTACTTTCCCTTCAGATGTGTTGATCTCTACTGCAATCAGTTCTACTTGTGATGGTATATCTAGTTTTATTTCATTGACTTTTAGATTCGTTGGGTCTGGTTAGTACTTGGATGGGTGACCGCCTGGGAACACCAGATGCTGTTGGCATAACGTTCTCCCTACGTGTCGAGTGGGGTTGGTGGAGGATTAGTGCCCCTCCCTGTAAAACAATTAACTCTAAGCCCTTGGCCACCCCGTTTGGGATACATGGCGTCTGGCAATGAATGAATGAATGAACTTTTAGATTTTTCTTAGTTAATATTATAATTCCTCCTCCTTTTTTTAAATTTCTGTCTCTTCTCCATATATTGTATTCCTCTAAGTTTAGTATGTCATTGGATATCCTTGGTGTTAATTTTGTTTCAGTTAGGCATATTATTTATGGTTCATTTTCTCTGACATTATCATTCATCTCTAGTAATTTAGATACCATTCCATCCACATTTGAGTACCTCAACTTTATCATCTTGTTTATATACTTGTCATGACATGGTTCTACTACTTTCCTCCTTTTTATTCCATCCTGTTTGTGTACCACTTTCGTACCTGCAATCCTATTAGTTTGTAAAAAAATTTCTCCTCCTCTTCTGATCTTCCCTCATGTTTTGTTTTTGCTTCCTCCCATTTCTCTTTCAGTAATTCCAGTTCCTCTTGTGTTAGGCATCTTTTTATCCATACATTTTTGAACTCCTCTTTTTCCATAAGATTCTTTGCATTTTTTAGTATCTCTTCCACAGTGTTTACACTCTGGAAAGTCACCTTTAGAGGTCTTGTTTTGCTTTTCTCGTATTTCCCTAACCTTTTGTGTTCCTCTATGTCTTTACTACAGATTTCCTCTGATACTTCTTTCAGTAAGCTCATTACATTTGCCATCTCCTTTTTGTCTCTTGTGATGTTTTTTACTTCTTTCTTTTCTATACCAGCGATTACTATAGATTTGTTTATATCTACTGAATCTCTGACAAACCTTGGATTGTTTTGGATTATTCTTTTCACTTCCTTTTTAACCCCTAAAACGCGGCTGTGTACAGTCGTTCCTCCCCGAGTGGCGGGGTTGTATCGCGGTCTGAGTACCTGTAGGAAAATATTCGCCAAAAGTCAGAGATTAACCCTAGAACATTATACTTGGTATGGCAGATAGTACTTACATTCAGCTTTCTCCAGAGACAGGTGTTGAGCCTTCGTGGACTACCCAAGCACTTGTGGAGACTTGCAAAGTTGGGTAACCAAATCTTCACTTTCACACCTCCAACAACCTGGTTTCCCCTCTACCACAGCCTCATTCTGTCACAGTAAACTTTATACTACAACGTAAAGGTAGTTAGGAATCCGTATTTGTACAATAAGCACTGAAAATAAGGCTAAAATCAACGGAGCGTTTGGCCGACATGCACTGTGGCGGTGGTCTTCCCGTCACTCAACAAACATTTCCATTTTCACAGCTAAAAACATGTATACTACATTATTTTCAATCATATTACTTCCCAAAAGATCACCACGGCGCGCTTTTTATTCTGCCTTACGTCCGCCACTTTATTCTCGTTCCTGTCGGCCGCTTGCACTGACTGGGAAGAGCTAGAACTCGCCATAATCTCACTTTGAAAGCCTGCAGTAAACTGACGCTAAACAGAGGCAAACCGTGAGAAAAAAAGCTAGTGTTACAACTGGGGAAACAAGCGTTTCCTAGTAGCATAAACTGCTTGTGAGAGGAGATCGCAGATTTACAGTTCTGAGCGCTCAGAGCGCTGCCATGTATCACAGCCAGGCTGGCCGGGCCGTGGTGGGGGGGGGACGGGGGGAAAACGCGATATTTGGCAACAACTGAGGTCAGTAGTACAAAAGTAACGTATGCTAGTTGTAGCTAGAGGGTGGTGGTACTGATAGACAATACCAGCTGGAGCCTGCTTGCCCGCGGTTATTCAAAATTTACTAAAATCGCAAACACGACGACCCGCCATCCTGCCCTGTTGGCCGAGCGTCGCAAACGCGACGATCCGCGTTTTAGGGGTTAATGCTTTTTTCCTCCACCCTTGTTTCTAAGTCTTTCTTTATTTTCACCATTTCAGCATACGTGGTTTCCACATCATTTTTGTAGCTTTGCACAGCTTCATTCACCTGTGTTATCTTCTCCTCAATATCACTGCTCTGGTCTATAAGACTGCTTACTTGCCTAATTGTCTCTGTGTCATTTTTGAACTCTTCCATAACACTCTCGTAATTGACTACTGTACTTGCCATTTCACTCATTTTCTTCCTAAGTGTACTCAGTTCCACTGTTAGTTCACTGATGGTTGTGTCTTTCTTATTGGCCTCCCTTCCTAGTTTTTCTATTTCTTCCTGTTGCAAGTGCATCTGCTTCTTTATTTCATCAATTTCATTTTTGAAAGCCATTTCTAGTTTGTGTACATGTTCAACCAGTCTATTGTGAGTCTCCACTTCAACCAGTTCATGGTAGAAATCATCATTTTGCTTTTTACCTTTATCCCTTTTCTTTTCCAAATTTGCTTTACTAAAGTATGTATCCATTTTGCAATACTAAAAGAACAGAGTATGTACACTTTCCCCGTGTTGCTGTAGCGTCATTGACGTTGAGTTAGGGTGAGCTATAAAAAACTGTGAGCAATTATGGGAAGGGAACGAGGGTCACTGGTGTGTTTCCACGACTTTACCACCTCAAGCAGTCTGGCGTTCACAGCTCACTTTGTCCCAGATGTTATCGCCGATGTTTACATGCTGATGTAACTCGCATCCTAATTTTATTAATTCTTACACAAATCATTGCAAATCACAGGATGGGTTTAGGGGAAAAAAATAATAATAAAAAAAAAGCAAGGTGGGCCAGATGAGTCTTTTCACATATGTAAGAAAAAGAAATTTGTTTTAGAACTTTGAAAAAATGGTCGCAAGGCCGACCACGGGAGGACGCAAATATCTGAACCCACAGCTATTATGGGGGCTAAACATATGTTATACTTTAAGCAGTAAAAGCACCTTACCAAATCAGTTCTTCCTGATAGTCTGTTATATTTTTTAGATTATTTCTGGGTTGGTAATATACAGTAAACATTTCATATTAAATCTGTTTCCCCCGTCATTTTTAGCTGTTCTGGTGTGACAGATCTTGTTTATTTTGTTAACATAATGGCAGAAAGGACTGTTCTTCCCTAAGTATTCAACTAAACCTGGCCTAACCGAGCTTATCTGTACCTAATAATTTGACCTAACTTAACCTCCAGTTGGGAAATTGGGAAATGATATCCACCTTTGAGCACGTTGAGCTTCTTCCACTGCGCTGGAAACGATCATAAGGGAATGTGATGATAATAACAGGGAGGAAATTTTTCAGCAAGAAAAAGTTTTTTGCCGAACTGAAAGTTATCAGAAAATTACAATAACAAGCTGGAGGATTATGAATTGAGTTGGTAAGGTCTTTCTGCAGCTTCAAGTGTACAATGAAAGACACAAGTATCTTCCCAAAGTCTGTCTAATATAAAGTGGAAAAATCGAACCATTTGAAACACGACTAGTAGAAACAAGGTTTTCATTGTATTTCGGCTGGTGTAAATTTTCTTCAGACTGAACTGGGAAGATAGTTGTCTTTCATTGTACATTTACCAGTAAATAAATCAATCTAACAGTACTTGTGTTTTGTTTCCGCCAGATTAATCGTGATTTCAGACTATTCAGTCACTTCTTCACACCATATAGTCTGGATAATCGGGCTATCTCTGTATTTCCTTTCGAATCGTGTATCGATTTTCGTATCATCGAGACATATTTTCGTACTGTGGAATTTGTCCTATATTAATCGCTTTCGTACCATCGAAAATTCGTACTCTGGGTTTTTGTATTTCGAAGACTCACTGTACAGTAATTTCAGAATCACAACAGAGCACTAGAACACTAAGCACTGAGGGGCTGCAAGCTTTGCAACAACAACAAGCAAGGGATGGGAGGCAACAAAGCAAGTCACAGCACAAGGGTTTTGCCACCACATGGTCACAAGCAGAGCGCAGACAACCGTGCTGGATATTATGTTGGGCCGGATATTGCGACAGCGGATAATTGAGAGCTTATATGCCGTAATTGAAATGGATTCCATGTTTCTTCAGGAATCATAATCATAATTGATTCTGTTGTCCCTAAAGCCAAAGTAATCATAGTTGTAAGTGATTCCACAGCAGATATAAGTGTAATTATAATTACATTATGACTACATTCCAGCTGTGAAGCTCAAGTTTAATGGTGAATAAGGATGTGCCATCCCAATTCATTTGCTGCTTTACCAGACTGATAACTTTTACAAACAGCAGGTAGTGGTGACCATCATCCACTTATTTGATGATGTGCTGTCTACATCTTTCTTCAGCTTTATCATATTTTTTTGTGTGTCTGCTCCTCTCCCTTCTTATTTCTCCCCTCCTTCCTTTTTCATTTTGTTTTCATTTATAAATTTTCCAATATGCCCGTATGGGTGGCCTTGGTCACCTAACACTCTCATGACCTAGGTGTTGGCGCAAATTCAGGCTGCTCATTATCATTTAGTGCAGATAACGTGCAGCCAGTATCCAACCACATGTTACCAGATGATGCTGGTTGTGTCCAATGAAGCGAATCAGTTTGTTTTATTAAAGCTTTTGCTAGTCTTGTTTACATCACCAAGAGGAAGTACAGCAATGCAGGAGTATTGAGGAAAAATAAGTGTGGCAGTAGAAGCAGAAATAGTTGTGGATTAGGCAACAGAATGAATAGTTTATAAACTATTTTCATTGCTACAAATCGCAGCTTCTGCAGTCTGGTAACATTTCATTAATCTGTTCCTAATTGAACTAAAGTGACCTTTTTTGTACTATTATGTAAGGAAGGAAATTATCTATAACTTTCTCACCATAGTACAGTATAGTGAAACAGGTATACTTCTATAACAACAAGTTTAGTGAAGAAAAAAATTATTGACAAAACTGCAGTAGACACCCGATTTAACGGACTAATTCAGCCAACTCCCATTCCGTTAGCTCGAATTTTCTGCTAAATCGAGTTTCGTAACCAAGGCTCAATATAAGGGAAACTTTTCCGCTAAATCCTTGAAGGCAATGTGTCGCAACTAAATCCTTGAAGGCAGTGTCACAACACCATACAGGAATGATCACGTGCTGGTAAGGGGAGTGTTTCCCGCATTGGCTTTTGGACGCGCTTGCTTTACTGGACTTTTCCCTGTGAGTCAGTGGTTATGGGAACGGAATTTCCGTAACAGAATTGTACTAGTGTTAATGGAAGTTTTCCCATACATAGGGCAAATAAATACTGGGGGAAAATGTTTCCGTTTTTGGGGGCTTCTGTTGTATTGAGTTCCATAATATCAGTCTTCTACTGTATTCATTTTGCCATAGCTAGTTTTGATTACACCACCCACAGGAAGTACAGCTACAGGGTGCGGCAAAAATACCTCCCACATTTTAAGGCTTGACAAAAAGACAAAGGTAACTGCTGTTAAAAAATGTATTCCATTATTGTTAAAATGAAGGGATACAGTTTGTTTTCATTTGGTTTTGAAAATGGCATCCTCCAAAAGGTGGCCTCTATTCGCGATACATTGTTGTAGTCGATTTCTGAAGTTTTCCATTACCCGACGAGTCATTTCCGGCGGTATTTTTGTCACTGTTTGGCGTATAGCAGCCTTCAGTTCGTCAATGGTTGCTGGTCGATGTTTGTAGACCTCAGCTTTCATGTAATCCCAGAGAAAATAATCACAGGGGGCGAGCTCGGGCGAGCATGCAGCCCATCCAACGTCACCGCATAAGGAAATCAAGTGTCCTGGAAGCATCTCTCTCAAAGCTTCCATTGATCTTCTCGCTGTGTGTGCGGTGGCTCCATCCTGTTGAAACCACACATCCGGATTCCCAAGGTCTGTGAGTTTTGGCTCCAGAAAGTTCTGCAGCATCTCCACATACCGGTCAGATGTTACTGTAACCGCTTGGCCTCCCTCCTCAAAGAAGTAAGGGCCCCAAACACCAAATTTCGCAACTGCGCACCACACAGTCACTCATTTGCAGTGTAGAGGCCTTTCATAAAGCTGTCTAGGGTTGGTTTCTGCCCAGTAGCGAAAATTCTGCTTATAGACGCTGCCAAACAGATGAAAGTGAGCTTCGTCACTTGTGAGAAGAACAGCATTTGCAGGAACATTTTGAAGGATATCCTCACAGCATGCCATGCGGTTTTCCCAGTCGCTTTCATGCAGTTCCTGAACAAGCATCAATTTGTATGTATGGAACTTGAGATCGGTGTGTAAAATTCTCCTGACAGTTCGATCAGACAGTTCCAAAGCAGAAGCATGTTTATGGGCTGAACGTCCAGGAGATTGCAAAAGACTGTCTCACAGCCTGGACATTTTCTGGAGTTCGAACACTCCGAGGTCTTCCAGGTGGCTTTCTTTTTAGCGCTGAACCTGTGGGTGTGAAATTTTTAACCCATAGCAGTATGGATTTTCAATCTGGAACAGCGTCATTCCGACATAACCTGAAGTGAGTACGAAAAGCTCTCTGCGTCGCAATTACAGATTCACCATTCTTGATAAACATTTCAACAGCAAACACACAGTGTGCACCGGTCCAAGCCATGATGGGGACTGAAAAGAAAACGGTAAGCCATTAGCTACATGAAGACACCGTTACCACCTGCCTAACTTCACTAGCGCCACACCAGTGACCATGGGAGGTTTTTCTGCCGCACCCTGTACAATAATACCCTCCTATACGATCCACCTGTATGTGATACCCTGCCTTTATTATGTACAAAAAATAACACCCTTCCCTGGCAATCAATGGCCAGTCCTTGGTTATCCAATATGAAAAATAAAAATGTAATAGGAAAAGTATATGGTAAGATACTTATTGACTGAGTAAAGGAAATAACAGAGGAATTAGTTGGAGAAGAATAGGGAGGTTTTAGGAAGGGAAGAGGTTGTGTAGATCAGATATTCATTCTTAGGTCTTTAGTTTCTAGAGAAGGGAAAGAAGTTGAATGCAGCCTTCATGGATTTGGAGAAAGCATATGACAAGGTGGATAGACAAGGAATGTGGAAAGTATTAAGGATATATGGCGTAAATAGGAAGTTGCTGAATTCCGTGAAGAGTATGTATGAGGGTGTTATGGCTGCAGTGCATGTAGATGGTAAACTGAGTGAATTTTTCTATTTGAATGTTGGATTGAAACAGGGATGTGTCATGTCCCCAAAGTTGTTCAGTCTGTATATGGATGGAGTTCTAAAAGAGATACAAGGTAGGGCAGTGGATGTTGGAGCAACCCTAATGAGAGTGTTTGGAAACTCCCTATACTAATGTTTGCAGATGATACTGTATTGTTAAGTGAAGACAAAGGGAAAAGGCAAGGCTTGGTGAATGAGTCTGGGAGTGTGTGTGAAACTTATGGTCTTTGAGAGAAATGAAGTAACTGAATGTACAGTGAGACTGGATGAGGAAGAAATGAAAAATGTAAATGTGTTTGAATACATGGGTAGTGTGAAGAGGAAGGATGGAAGTTTAGAGGGTGAAGTGCTTGAAAGGGTACAACAGGGAAGAAAGGTTGCTAGTTCTTTGAAAACAGTGATAAGGAACAGGGAAGTGAGCATGGAAGTGAAAAAGTCACTGCATGACAATATTGTGGTACCAACTCTAACGTATGGAAGTGAAGCTTGGACCTTGTTGGAGGGACAGAAGTCAGGAGTGAAAGCAGTGGAAATGAGTTATTTAAGATGTGGAGTCACATGGAGAGAGAGACTGACAAATGAGGAAGTGAAGGAGCGTTGTGGTGTGGATGTGGATGTGATAGAAAGCATTAGGAGAAATACATTAAGGTGGTTTGGCCATGTGGAGAGGATGGAGAATGAGAGACTAACAAGGAGAGTGTATGTGAGTGAGGTGGAGGGGGGGGAGAGGGAGGGGGAGGCCAAGGATGAGATGGAGGGATGGAGTGGAGAGGTATAGGAGAGAGGGGGATATGATTTGTTTTTGGCCATCCCTTTCGGGATTGAAGGGTATAGCAGTAGATAGATAGATAGTGTAGTCCGGAACAAAATTGCACCAAAGTAAATTTTGGTCTTATAAATTTGAATAGCTTGATTTTATGCACCAGAAAACGTACATTTCGCTCTCATATGTCTAATGGTTACCACATTGTTGACCATCAAAGATAAAGTCACCCCAACTCTGCTGGCCAATTGGGCGGGACTCGTGCCCAGACTTCTAAAAGGAAGTGAAGTGAGATTGAGATGCTTGAGGCTTGATGACAGTTACACTCACCCATCTATCTGTCTGTCTTTTTCCCTCTCTCTCTCTCATAAATAAAACAAAATAATACGCACCCAAATTGCAGTGAAATCAAATGGAAATGGCTGAAAATGTTATTTTATATTGTGAATAATTAATAAAATACAAGTGATTTAGTGATTTTTTTTTTTTTTTTGCAATAATAAGGGAAGTCATGTGCTAAGTGCATTAACCCGTTAACTGCGCATGGCGGTTTTTAGGAGGTGTCTGTGGTGCGCAGACATAGGGGTAAAAATGAAATTTCCCAAAGGCCAAATTTTGTCTTAGGAATTGAGAGAACACATGCCAAAGCATATAACAACGAAATATTAGCTTAATACAGTAATCCCTCTAATATCCGAACGCCCAATATCCGAACATCCCCACTAACCGGACATAATCCTCCTGGGATCCAATATTCCCAAAATGGGCCCAAAACTGCAAAAAATTCGAAAAAAATCTGACTTTTTTCCCTCCCATAATTTGAAATTCCCGCCTGGCGCCAAACAGCTGTTACACCATGGTCCCTTCACCCCTTCCTTCCTCCCCCTCCCCCCTCCCCTGTCAGGTTGCCATTTGGTATTTTTCATTACCAAGTGTGGGCCAATTTGGTAATGAAAAATTCGTTTGGTAATGCATTAGAATAATGCATTACCAAATGGATTTTTCACATGTATGAGGATACACAGGATGGAGATGGTGGATTGTTTGCTCTCTCTGATTAATCTGCTACCCTACATAGTGTGAAAATAATCAACATGGTGTTAGTTATAAGGAGAGTGATTACATGTATTTCCACTTGTATATATAATTAGTGAAGAATATATGCTAGCTTTACGAATTTGGTAATGAAAAGTTATATTTGACAATGAAAGTTGAGGAGATTGGTAATGTGGTTGTTGCGATCTGGCAACTCTGTTACCCCACCAACATCAACAGTCACAGCTTAACTCCGATGGAGAGCAGATACTCATAACAGTGCAAGCCACAGGTGCTTGTTTTTTTGTGAATAAACAGTGAATAAACTGCAATACCTTGCCACTAGAACACACAGGAATTTACAGTGTTGTGCAGTGTTAAGAAATTAGAACTTAGAGTGCAGAGGATTAACTGTGGACTGCAAACTGGCGATTCAAACCAGTCCAAGACCAAGGGACTTGTAAGTACCCAGAATGTTTAATATTGTATAAACTCACCTCTAAAACCTCATTTTATGGTTCTTTTGCATTTATATCAGTCTTTTATGTCCCTTATTGGTGTGATTTGGGTCTTAAATAGGTGCTATGCATGTCCAGAGGGAGTTGTATAGGTGTTTTTCAGAGTTAGGGTCCGTAAGTACTAGTCCATAAGCTGGGGCCCAATATCCGGACAGGACCACTATCCGGACCTGCCTATGGCTCTATTGATCCGGATATTGGAGGGGTTACTGTATTTACCTTGGTAAAGTCATGGATGAACATCGAAGTGTCTGATTCCCTGTTGGAATGTATGGTTTTCGTTTTCTTTTTCTTTTTCGGTTTCGGTTGTGAAGGCTCAAACATGCTTGCATGGGTCGGCTGTGGTCACCATGGCACTATACAGTATTCGAAATTCACCTGCGCAGCCAGGGCTGTATTGAGCAGTCGCACTTGGAACAGCCCAGGCTGTATAGAGCAGGTAACGGGTTAAAGACTTGAAGCTATTTGGGGGTTTAGGTGAGCTAGAAACTTGTTTCTGAACTATTTGTGTGAGTTTTTGACTTGGTTGGGGGGGGGGATCCCAAGGCTGCCAAACATATCTATATACTGTACTTTCTATGTTATAATGTTCCTGTTAAACGATACCTCGTTTGAATGATGGGTTTTCCCAAATGCATCTCATCATTATCGCAGGGACAGGATGTATTCAAAAGTGTTTGGGAGAAAGAGGTATGGAGGTAGATGCAAAACTGTTTCCAGGAGGGGAAAAAAAAAAATTTACTGCTAGCATGCAACTGTCTCAGTAGGGAGAGAGGTTGGTTGTGTGAGGCCTCGCGTGGCACATGGGGGAATGCCGATCGGTCAGCCATGGTTGGACACAGCTTGCATCTTGAGGTCATATGAGGGCAAGTGGTGGGCTTTCCATGCTGCATTATCTCTTGTAGTTTCTATTCAGTCCCTTACCCCTGAGGTCACATTGTTTGGCTGCATCCTAAGTCTTTTTTTATCTTCCATGCCGTTTTGGTGGTTGGGGCACCCATCATCGACACATTCTATGTAGGCTTACCCATAGGTGACTCTGCACTGAATGATAGGCCAAATTATTTTCTATAAACCAGGAAATCATACACTACATTGGGTGCCAGCCATGTAGCCTACACATGTTCCCTACATGACAGAGTGGGTGGGTGGAGAGCTAGTGCCCCACTTTCTAAAATTCTATAACTAAAAATACACCAAAAAAAGGCCAGGATCTGGACGGACCAACAGTTGATGACCTCAGATTGGACATGGGACATGATAAGGATGGCAACTTGGAATGTGAGAGATGCGAATAGTTTCATTCATTCATTCATTGCCAGACGCCATGTATCCCAGACGAGGTGGCCAAGGGCTTAGAGTTAATTGTTTTACGGGGAGGGGCACTAATCCTCCACCAACCCCACTTGACACGTAGGGATGCCAACAGCATCTGGTGTTCCCAGGCGGTCACCCATCCAAGTACTAACCAGACCCAACGTTGCTTAATAGTGAGGTGAAATAAAAAGACAGTGTTAACCCTTATAACTCGAGTTAAATCAGACATGTTTCTCACTGCACCTGGGGATATTGCAGAAATAGCTTATTTTCAGAGCATTATATCTAAACAACTAAACCACCAAGAACATTCAAAAAAAGACCAGAGCACTCACTGTTTCTTCATCTCTCAAATTCAGGTGTCCCAAGGTATCTAGATGGATGCATTGTGGACCACAGAAGCAAAAAATAGAGGTCACTTTTGGGGTTGTGGTGACGCTGCATCCCGATGAGTGCATGAGTATGTGGCTAGGGTGGACAGTCCACACAGACCAGAGAGGCTTGGGCAGGACGGGGCTGCCCTGCTGTCGCTCCCACATGCCCCACTAGATTTTCCCACTCATCCTGCTTACGTATAATGCACTTATTTTTCAAAATCATTACTTCACTGCTTGAATGGCACTCACTTCTGAATGGCTATTTTGGTCATAACATTTATTTTCTTGTACTGTAGTTTTCCTTGTCCTCTAGTAACTTACTGTACAGTAGATGCTTGATTTAATGAACTAATTCAGCCAACCCCATTCATTTTCTCGAATTTTCCACAAAATCGAGTTCCATAACCAAGGCACAAAATAAGAGAAACATTTCTGGTATTTTGAGGTACTTTCTGCTAAGTCCCTGAAGGCAACAGTCAAGCTGAGTTACTGACAATGCACACCCAAACCTAGCAAACTATGATGACTCTCAGTGTGACACACAGCTGTCTGAACCCATAATTAATACCCACACTTAACCCCTACACCGCGGGCTTGTTTACCAATAACTTGCGTGTGCCGCGGGGTTATTTGGGCTCCGACAGACTCTCAAAAAATATTTGCCAAAAATCAGTTATTAGTCCTAGAATAATAAAATTACATATGCTTATGGCACATACCTTCAGCTTTCTCCTGGAATGATTGTTGAGCCTTCGTCGGTTACCGTAGGACTTGTGGAGACCTCTGAAGTAGGGTAACGAAGTCTCTACTTTACACTTCCCGACAACCCGTAATATGATTATCACAGCCAGATACAAACACTATAAACACTATTCTACAATTTTCAAGTAGTTTGGGATCCATACTAAAAAAAAAAACACTGTGAAAGCAATGGAAATTACGAGCGCGTCTGATCGTCGCACTGGCACTAGTTCGCTCATGGTACTCTGTCATTTATTATTCATAAAACCCCTCACACTTTATATTTCTATTACTATATAACACTTATATATATCTACAGTCTTTATCCATAAGTTTCCTTCAGTAGTATTAGTTTGATTGTCACTGTAGGGATTCAATTTCTTTCAGTAAAATACGTAGCATTCACTTTCTCGTCCTGTATACTGGCATTGAGAGTGAATGTCACTTTCATCTTCACTCTCATAACTCATAGCATTCAGACATGCTAGAGTGAAACTTTCACTTTCATTACTCCTAGGGTATATACTCGTAATCTTATAATACTACTCATTTACATTTCTATTTACGTTCTCTATTTTATTTACGTTATTTACATTTCTATTTTATTTACACTGTGTTGTGCACTGTCACTTGAAATAACTTATAAAACTATTTTCCATTGTTCACATATATTTACATTCATTACTTTCACTTGCTGTTTACACATTATTTACACATTATTTACAATTCCACTTGCACTGTTTTACTCAATAGAAAGATCATAGTCACTCTTTTATCAATTGTCAGCCCTTTACCTCTTTCCACACGAGGTTTAGTAGGGGTAAAGGTCACAGAGCCATTTGCATGGGGGTGAAAAAAAAGGCCTTGAAGTCAGCAAGATGAAACGTACGTCCTCTCACTTCGGAAGATGAGAGTACACTGATAACGCAGGGGCAGCCTAGAGGCCTGCTTTAGGGGTTATTCAGAGTTACCAATATTACTTCTTGAAACAGCTAAGTCTAGCACTGATATGATTGGCAGGAAATCTAGACAATACATTATAAATCTGGTAGTTCCAGGTGAATGTAAATATTCTCCCTTCCCTCCTTACATGTATATTTATTATGAAAATAGATTAGAGGCCTACTTAGGAGATATATAATCAGAGCTACCAATGTTAAATCTTGAAACAGCTTTGTGTAGCACTGATATGATTGGCAGGAAATCTAGACAATACATTATAAATTAGGTAGTTCCAGGTGAATGTAAATATCATTTAGGCTTCTCACTTCTCTCCTTACATGTATATTTATTACGAAAATAGATTATACGGCATATTTCAAGGGGAAAAAAACAGCGAAAATTAGCGAACGAGTGCACGTGAGGTGTTGTCAGGTGATAATTAGCCAATTCCAGGTGTATGGCACTCTCACTTACCTGATTTCTTACTTGTATATATTATTTGGTATAAGAATACGACATAGGGCTTATTTCAATGGATGAAATCAGTGAAAAATTCCAGGGAAGATTTACTTAGCGTAGCATGGCCGGGCAGGTGAGAGCATAGGGTAATGGAGGGGGGGTAGGGAGGGGAGTCAAGAACGGGGAGAAATGGCTAAATTGTCAACAATGGATGGGAGTACAGATGAGATTAGGAGTGCTGACTAGTGTTGGACATTGTCAGTACTGATAGATGATACAAGCCCCCACTGGAAAGCCCGGGTGAATTCAAAATAACACAGAATCACAAAAGCGACGCCCCGCAGTATGATCCCTTGCTCCCAAGCGTCACGAAAGTGACGCCCCGCGGTTAAGGGGTTAAATGCATTATTGTGTACATGTTAACAGTGAGACATACGGTAATGACTTAGTTGTAAAATATGCACACATAAAGAATAAGATATGGATAGCAGTGAACCAAATACAGAAGTACAGTAATTCCTCATTTATCTGGATGTGCAGTATCTGGACCTGTCTGTTATCCAAATACTGGAGCTTGGCTCTATTAAACCATTATCCGAATTTACTTGGTATTATCCGGGTGTAAAAGTCCCCAAGAACTTCGGCCTGCCAGCTGACATGTTCAAACATAACATTCGGTATTGTTGCCCCTGGGCTCGAGCCATGAATGGGAAATAGGCCGTAACTCACAACCAGAGCAAAAATGTCTGTCCGTCGCTGTACTGAATGGTCAATGTCGCCCGCTGGTCCAGTCACTCCCAGTGAACCTGCAGCACCTAAGTAATACGACTGTAACCCACAAGCAGTGTCAAAACATCCATATGCATCATCACCGAATGTCCAAAGTCGTGTGACAACCTCGCTAAGTCTTTCCGAACTGCCATCACCATTAAACACAGACCACAAGCCACGATCACATGTTCGGTGACAACGGCGGTCCGCCTCTCTACCAAACATCCAAAGTTGCCCAGTCACCGGCAGTGGCGTAGCGTGGGGGGGGCCACAGGGGCGATTGCCCTGGGCGCAAAATTCGTAGGGGCACAAAATTTCACAAAAAAATAAAGTAGTGATAATAAATACAAAAAAGCGTGCCCTCCCCCTCGTACAGAAAATCTCCCAGTGTTTGAACATTCTACACAGTTTTTCAACATGACGGGACAAATAAACATTGCCACGTAACATTTACATTATTTTTCTCTTTAATTACAGCCATATTGTCCTTCATGTAATCCTTATCGGTGAATTACATAATGCCTAATACTAGCATGATTTCCTTTTTGAAGATACCGGTACTGTAATGTTTCACAACTTGCATAAAAAATCATAATTATAAAAAGCATAACTTCACCGAGTTACAAGGGCGCATAGATAGCCTCGCTTCTCCTCCCCTACGCACCTCGTCTCCGTGATGTGTGACGCTGATACGTTGCGTAATTTTTAAAATTCACCACGCCTAATGTAATCCTTAAAATGCATATGTGTATAGAAGAGTTTCTACTCAAAATGACATATTCTTTCATCTCTACAAATATTTTCAGAAACTCGTGTTACACGTTGTATTTATGAAACACGCTGTGGCCTCTGTTATTTGTGCATGTGGCAACAGTGCGATCACTAAATTAAGATTTGTCGAAATCTTGAAATACCGTCACCAAGTAATTCATCATTCATTCATTCACTCATCATCCAATTCTACGTTGCCCCATGAGGAGCGTAGGAGCCTGGGGCTAGGCAAGTTTGTCCTGACATTTAAGATGAGAGTGACCAGCCTCACTCATCCCTGAGTGGCATTACATGAGCAGTAAACCCCAACAAGCCCATGGACATAAACCAACACAGGCTCAATCCGACTGGAGCGCCGTAATTACCCACTAAACCACCAGGCGCCAAAATTTGGTTGTATGGTTACTACCCAGCGTAGTAAATGGTTTCCTGGTGTACAGGAAACCATTTGGCTTGTCACTCTTGTAGAGTCATCCACAGGCAGAAGGAAGAGGAAAGAATGAAGGAAAGAAAAACAGAAGAGGAAGTGTGGTCACCCGTAGGCAGACGGATGAGGAAAGAATGAAGGAAAGACAGAAGAGGATGGAAGGAAAGAAGGATGGAGGAGTGGAAAGAGCAGACATCCGAGAGCAGCACTACATCGAGTGAGTGGATGGTAAGTGCCCCCACCTACCACATATCCTGCCAATTTAGTGTTGCAACACCAACGCAGAGTAAAACATGATGCTGTAGCCAGTGTGTGCGTGTGTCAGTAAGAGTTCGATCGTTTATTGCATTTTGTTATTCTGGCGTGTCGACAGGTTAGTTTTTTTGTTTGTTTGTTTTTGCTGTGATAATTGTTTTGCTGATGCTGTAGTCATTTCTTATCTTCATTCTTCTGTTTCAACTATGCAATACTGTATATCTATCTATCTATCTATTGCCAGACGCCTCAATCCCGTAGAGGGTGGCCACAAACAAATCGCCTCCATGTCGCCCTATCCCCCGCCATTTCATTGCCCTGCTCCCAGCTCACACACCCCCTCTCTGATATACCTCTCCACTCCATCCCTTCATCTCATCCTTGGCCTCCTCCTCCTCCTCCCTCTCCCCTGTTCCACCTAACTCACATACAGTACACTCTCCTCGTCAGTCTGTCACTCTTCATCCTCTCCTCATGTCCAAACCACCTCAGTGTGTTTCTCCTAACGCTATATATATATAGTAAACCCTCATTATACGATGGGGTTCCGTTCCTGAAAACCCCATCGTATAGCAATCCATCGTATAGTGAACCTGTTATAACATGTAGTCAATGGGGATACGTTCCCAGACCTGCCTAAACTCGCACATTCACACACCTTAACACTCACATACATGAAATATCCTTATGTTTAAACATGTAAAGTAACACATTAATAATGAATAAAGAGGGGAAAAACATGAAAATAACAGTATACAGTAGTTCTTACTATTACTTAAGTAAATAGGATTGTTGATGTCCCCTCTGAGGCTAAGGGACAGTTAGGGCCTCACAGCCCTCACTCATCACTAGCAGAACTGGCTGACTGGGCAGGGCTGGCTGGCTGCACGGGGCTGGCTGGCTGCACGGGGCTGGCTGATGAGTCTGGACTGGCGGATGAGACTGGGCTAGCTGGCTGGGTGGTGCTGGCTGATGGTGCTGGACCAGTCGATGAGACTGGGCTAGCTGGCTGGGCAGGGCTAGCTAACGAGGCTGGACCGGTGGACAAGTGTGTGTGGTCTAATGCCGACAGTGTGAGGACGTTTTTGTTGCGTTTGCACATTCGCTGTTCATTGAGCCGTGGATGATCCATTGTTGTTGCAAATCGTTCCCATTGTATAGTGGGCATAGGGTACTAAAATTCTGACATTGTATTAGCGAAATATCGTACAATGAGGCATTGTATAATGAGGGCTTACTGTATATATATATATATATATATATATATATACTGTATATTCGATTTTTTAATAGTTTAAACATTTACGAAAGTGAAAAAATTGTTATACAATGAAGTATTTTTATAAAATACATGTGCTTACGGGGTAAGGGGTTCAGTACTGGACTGGTGGAAGGGACTCAGGGAGTGCTGACGGTCCACAGGTTAGAGGACGCAATACTTTCCTTGCCCCAGGCGTTGGCAGCCCACGCTACGCCACTGGTCACCGGGAGTTTTCTTTCTGAATGGCCACCAGGCGTCAAGCAGACCACAAGCCACAAGTAAATGTATGGTAGAAGCGCCCATCCGTCTTGTGACAGAAGGGTGAATATCCTGCCCACAGCCTCTTTTCTCCTCTTCCCATCCCTCCTCCATACCCACCAGGCTCCCCCATCACTCCCGCAGTCCCTCCCCTCCTTCGCGCTGATAGCACTGGCTCTGTCTTTATATCTATTGCCAGACGCCTTAATCACATATGGGGTGGCCATAAACATATCGCCTCCACGTCACCCTGTCCCCCGCCATTTCACTGCCGTACTCCCAGCTCACACCCCTCTCTCTCACATACCTCTCCTCTCCATCCCTCTATCTCATCCTTGGCCCCCCCCCTCCTTCTCTCCCCCTCCACCTCACTCACACGCATTCTCCTTGTCAGTCTCTCGCTCTCCATCCTCTCCACATGGCCAAACCACCTCAGTGTGTTTCTCCTAATGCTTTGTATCACATCCACATCCACACCACAATGCTCCTTCACATCCTCATTTGTCAGTCTGTCTCTCCATGTGACTCCACATGCTCCCCTAAAATAACTCATTTCCACTGCTTTTACTCTTGACTTCTGTCCCTCCAGCAAGGTCCAACCTTCACTTCCATACGTTAGAGTTGGTATTACAATATTGTCATGTAGTAACTTTTTCACTTCCATGCTCGCTTCCCTGTTTCTTATCACTGCTTTCAAGGAACCAGCAACCTTTCTTCCTTATTGTACCCTTTCAAGCACTTCACCCTCCAAACTTCCATCCTTACTCATAACACTACCAAGGTACTTAAACATACTCACATTTTCCATTTCCTCCTCATCCAAACCCATTGTACATTCACTGATTTCATTCTCCCAAAGACCATAACTTTACTCTTCCCTACCTTCACCTTTAGATTCTGTTTCTTACTCTCCCAAACTCATCCACCAAGCCTTGCAGTTCCCCTTCGTCTTGACTTAACAACACAGTATCATCTGCAAACAACAGTACAGGGAGTTTCCAAACACTGCCCTCTCTCACTAGGTCCACCCCAACATCCACTGCCCTACCTTATATCTCTTTTATAACCCAGTCCATATACAGATTGAACATCCATGGAGACATGACACATCACTGTTTCAACCCAACCTTCTTATAGAAAAATTCACTCAGTTCACTATCCACACGCGCTGCAGCCTTATCACCCTCTTACTTACTCCTCACAGCATTCAACAACTTCCCATCTTCTTCATATATTCTTAATACTTTCCACAATCCTTGTCTGTCCACCCTGTCATATGCTTTCTCCAGATCCATGAAGGCCGCACATAACTTCTTTCCCTTCTCTAGAAACTTTTCCACTAAAGATCAAAGAATGAATATCTGATGTACACAACGTCTTCCCTTCCTAAAGCCTCCTTGTTCTTCTCCAAGTAATTCTTCTGTTATTTCCCTAACTCTGTCAATAAGTATCCTACCATATAGTTTTCCTATTACACTAAGAAGACAGATGCCCCTATGATTACCACATACTTCTTTTTTCCCTTTCCCCTTGTACAGGGAATAATTATACCTAACTTCCAATCCTCTGGGACTCTACCTTCCTCCCAGGCCAATCTGCACATCTTCCACATCCATTCTAGTACCATCTCTCCCACATGCTTCAGGATTTCACCACACACTTCATCAATTCCTTGGGCTTTCCCCATTTTGACTTTCTTCATTGCATCCATCCTACTGATTTCTTCTTGTCTTTTTATCTCCCTCCTTCTCCCAGCCATTCCCAAACCACTTATACATCCATCACTTTCATTCTCTGTGTTCAAGAATTCCTTAAAATGTTCTCTCCATCTGCTCAGTTTTCCTTCCTTCTCCACTAGTAATCTACCATTTTTATCTTTCACTCCCTTACTAACTTCATTGCCACCCTGTCTAACTCTCTTTACCTCTTTCCAGAACATTTTCTTACGGTCCACTCAGTTGACATTCAAATTTCTTCCAAATTACTCATCCACTCTCATCTTATTCTCTCTTACTAAGAGTTTCACCTCTCTCTTCTTTTCTATATATAACTCTCTTCCGTCTCTCAGCTTCTTCCACGCCCCTATTTCTCATCCATTCGTTATATGCTTTCTTCTTTTATGCCAGAGCCTGTCTCATCTCGTCATTCCATCATGATGTTCCTTGCACCCCCTTTCATTTTCTCTTCACCCCACACACCACCTCACATTCTGCACATATTTCTTCTTTGAATATCTTGCACACACCTTCCACGTCCCCCATCTGCTCCAGTCCATATTTACCCAGTCGTTCCTCCACTTCTCTTTTATATTCTGCCTTTTTCTCATCCTCTTGTAACCTTTCCACTCTCCTTGTATCTACTCCTTCCTCCTGTCCTTCCCTTCTGTTTCTCCATTTTTCTTGTACCTTGATTCTGACCACCACTTGGCGGTGGTCAGAAAGTCCACTCCCCCAACCTCTATATGCTCTTGCATCCATTACACACCTTCCATCCTTTCATCCACACACACATAATCAGTCATTCCCTTCCTTTCATTCAGTTCACCACTCACCCTTCTCACCACTCACCATGTATACCTGTGGATCATTTTGTGCCTGAAGAGGATATTGACTATCACCAACCCCCTCCTGGCACAAATGTCCACTAAAACACTGCCATTCTCATCTATCTCAGCTGGCACACCCCACTCACCAACTGCTCCATCCACCTTCACATTCCCTACTTTACCATTCATATCACTAATCAAAAACACTCTCTCATTCCTTTCAAACTTTTCCATGCACACATCCACATTTGTCCAGAACTTCTCTCACTCTGCTTGCAGTGACTCGTGAGCTTTTAATTTTTTTTTTTTGCGATTTATTTAAATACTATTGGTCATATTGAAATTCGGAAGTGACCGAGAGGAAGCTCATGAAATTCTGTATCCAGACACATGCTTAGCTCTTGGTAGGTGCTAGCAAAATTTTGCACTTGAATGGTGGGAAGTTTCATGAAGGTAAGTTTTACTTGTGAACACTATTCTCTCTGCATTTCTGTACTTTTACGTGTCAGTTTTCTGTTTTTGTATTAGCTTATCTTATAGTATAAACACCAGCTAAGATGATGGTATACATTTATACCAATATAACCAGTTTCCGGTGGCATATTTGGCAGTGGAATTTTTTGTGTGGCTTGGGAGCACTTATCACTGGTGTCAGATAACTGATTTTCCAACCATCCTGAGGTTTTTTGTGGATGTGTGATTATGCATTATTTCCTTGGTGTTAAACATTAATATGGATATTCCTGTGTTTGTTTTGATGTCTAAATATGGCAGAATGACCTGAAAACAGTGCCAAAGTTAGGAGAGGAACTGTACTTTCCTTTCTCATATCCTTTGACTAATACAAGAAAGCCTTGGTTTAAACACGCTTGTTCTGATGCTGCCTGCAATAAGGAGAGGGCCTATAAAAGGTACCGGAGCCAACCCACCCCTCAATCACATCTTTTTTACGTTTCTGCCCGGAATCGTTCTAAGTCTGTTCTTTGTGCTGCTAAAAATAATTTCATCCATACTAAATGCTCTCAGTTCTCCAACTCGAATTCTTCCAGCTCCTTCTGGCACCTTGCCAGAAACCTTTCTAACAACTTTACCTCATCATCCTTCCCTCATCTTTTCTACTCTGATGGTTCTGTAGCTATTTCTTCTACTGATAAAGCAGATCTCTTTGCTCAGACTTTCTCCTCCAATTCCACCTTAGATGATTCCAGTGCTATTCCTCCATCACTTCCCCCCTCTGACTTCCTCATGGCTGACCTTAAATTTTCTTCAGCTGATGTATTTTCTGCCATCACAGGCCTTAATACTAACAAGGCATATGGGCCTGATAGAGTCCCTCCTGTTGTCCTCAAGAACTGTGCTTCTGTGCTTACATCCTGCCTAGGTAAACTCTTTCGCCTTTGTCAACTAGTACCTCTCCTTCTTGCTGGAAGTTTGCTGTCATTCAGCCAGTCCCAAAGAAGGGTAACCATTCCCAACCCACTAATTACCGTCCAATTGCTTTAACATCCTGTGTCTCAAAAGTTTTTGAGTCAATTCTTAATAGAAAAATTTTAAAGCATCTGTCCTATCACAACCTTCTTTCTGATCGTCAGTATGGGTTCTGTCAGGGACACTCCACTGGCGATCTTATCACCTACCTTTCAGACTCCAAGTCATCCTCCTTTTGGGACTTTGGCGAAAGCTTTGCCATTGCACTTCACATCTCAAAGGCTTTTGATTGAGTCTGGCATAAATCATTTATTTCCAAACTGCCCTCTTACGGATTCTAACCTTTTATCTGTGCCTTCATCTATAGCTTCCTTTCTGGTCGTTCTATAGCCGCTGTTGTAGACAGCCATCATTCTTCTTCAAGATCTGTTAACAGTGGTGTTCCTCAGGGCTCTGTCCTATCACCAACTCTCTTCCTTTTATTCATCAAAGACCTTCTAATCTGTACATCTAACCCTATCCACTCGTACACTGATGACTCCACCCTTCACCTTTCCATTTGGTTCCTGCAACATCCATCTCAGCAATTACTTCAGCAAACAAGGGATGAGGCTATGGCACACATAATGCCTGACTTGGTTCGTATCTTTGACGGGGGTAAAAATAATCCTGTAGTAGTAGTAGTAGTTGTTCCCTAGGCAGACTGGCCGAACAGCTCCGAGTCCATTAGGAAGGCCATGGCCGAGACCGGGCTTTCCCACAGAGCTCTCAAAGAGTGTATGTTGTGTTGTTGGCATAGGTAATTGTGTGCAATTCAGTCTTCCATAATGTGCTGAATAGTATGGGGTGCTGTGTTGCATTGTGGACAGGCATCAGCGACGGAGTCATCCAGCCTCTTCTGGTAGCTTAAGTGGGCTGGATGGTGCCCACATCTCAGCCTGGCCAGGTGGACCCTGTCCTCACGAGGAAGATAGGATTCAGAAGGGTGGATGTCAGGTGGCCGTGCATGCAGCTGTGTGTTGTCTTTAAGTGACTGAATGGAGCGGCGAGTGATCTGAGTGTGGCTATGCTTCTGGAAGCTGGTCTGAGGTGGGCGAGGGGGGAGAGATGACAGTATTTGTGTATGGTATCGTGTGCTGGGTGTTGTTTTGATGTTCCTTGGTGTGGGTGGATGTGCTGCCATGTACTGTAGTGGATGTTGTGGGTTTGTGGAGGCTGCAGCAAGAAACTGGGTGCCTCTCATGTCTAGGTGATCCTTGACTTTGAGGACTTTGGTTTCTTGATGTAGGTGGTCTGTGGGTGTAGTAGCTGTGCAGCCTGTGATTATTTTTAGGGCCTTGTTTTGTATGGTCTGTAGAGTGTTGTAGTGTGTTTTGGTCAGGTTAGAAGCCCAGGCAGGGCTTGCATAATTCATCACTGAACGTATGTATTGTTTGTATACTGTGGTGGTGGTTTCTTTGTTGTGTCTGAATGTTGTACGGGCAAGTGACCTCAAAGCATTGAGTCTTGGTGGTGTTTTATTTTTAATGTTTGTGATGTGTTGTTTAAATGACATTGATGTATTGTATGTTATGCCAAGGATTTTGGGTGTGTGTGTGTGTGTGTGTGGTAGGGGAGTGTTGTTTATGGTGAGGTGTGGGATGTGACTGTGTTCTGCTGTCCAGTTTGTGAGAAGAGTCACTGTAGATTTGGCTGGGGCTATTTTGAGCCTGTTTGTGGTGAACCATTTGTGTAGTGTGTTGAGGTAAGGTTGAATGATGTGTGCAGCTGTGTTTGCATTTTGGTGTGTACATGTAAGTGTTATATCATCTGCATAAGAAGCTCTGTGTATCTGTGGTGTGTGGGGTGTGGGTATGTCGTTCATGTATAGATTAAAGAGTGTAGGGAACAAAACAGATCCTTGGGGGACGCCGTTTGTGAAGTTTCTGATGTTAGAAGACTGACCAGCAAATATTACATGTGTACATCTGCCTGCTAAGTAGTTTGCCAGCCATCTTATTGTGTTATTGTGCATGTTTGTGTTGAGTATTTTGTTTGTGAGGTTGTGGCGGGGGATGGCATCAAAAGCTTTGCTAATGTCTAGTGTGATGAGGAGTGTTCTGTGTGGTGGCCTAGCTGAATTTATGCCATCGAAAACTCTCTGTGTAAGGTCTGTAAGAAGGGTGTTTGTGGAGTGTAGTGGCCTAAAGCCATGTTGTGACTGGGCTAGGGGAATGTGAGGTGTGACTAGTTGTAGTATCAATCATTTAGTGACTTTAGAGGGGATGCAGAGGAGTGTGATGGGGCGATGTGAGGAGGGTAACGTGGGGTCTTTGTTGAATTTAGGGATAGTGATGATACTGCCATGCTTCCAGATGTTGGGTATTATGTTGTGTGAGTAGCTGTAGTTTGATATGTTGGTGAGTGCATATATGCCTTGTGGTCCTAGGTGTTTAAGGTGAATGTTGCTTATATTGTCTGGTCCACAGGCAGATGAGTGCTTGTGGTTGTTAATGATGTGCTTTGTCTGGTTGTAATTGAAAGGTTCGTAGTCTGGGTCTGTGGGGAACTGTCTCTTACGTCTGATGATACGTCGGTCTTCCGGATGGGGGGTTAGATGGCTGACTTATGAAAAGTGATTGATGAGAGTGTTTGCTTGTTGTTTGTTTGATGGTATGGTGTCTGTTGTTGTGATGGCAGCATGTGATTGTGTGGTGTTGCTGTTGGAAAGTGTGATGCTGTTTAGTATTTTGTAGAGTTTGCTGATGTTTGTTTTGTGGTCAAGTGTTTGAAGGTAATTTTTCCAGTTTAGTGTTTGCTGTTCTGATATTTTACTGTTTATCTGAGTTTTGAGTTCTTGTATTTATCCTGTTGTTTTTAATGCATCAAAGACTCAGTTCTTACACCTATCAATCCGTCAAAATCTTCCACAGGTGTACCCACTAATGTTTAATAATATTCAGCTTAATCCTGCATCATCCTTGAACATGCTTGGGGTTTCATTCACTCGGGACTTACCTTGGAAAGATCATATTACATCTTTTGTAAAATCTGCATCCAAGGGATTAGGTGCGCTTAACGGACTCCGTTCCTTCTTTACCCCTGCACAATTGTTGACTCTATTTGCTAGTTTTATCTGCCCCTGTTTAGAGTACAACTCTCATGTGTGGGGAGGCTCCCCACATACAGCTCTTCTCAATAGGGTGGAGTCAAAGGCTTTTCATCTCATCAACACTCCTCTTACTGGCTCCTTTTCAACCTCTGTCTCTTCGCCGCACTGTTGCCTCTTTATCTCTTTTTTATCGCCACTTCAGTGGTCACTGCTCCTCTGAACTGTCTGCTTGCATTCTTCCACCTCTACAACGGGCCGTAGCACCCGTCTAGCAGCAAACTCTCATCTCTTTTCTGTCCAGCTCTCTAATGCAAGAGTTAACCGTTACACCCAGTTCTTCATTTATGCAACAGGTCAGCTCTTGAACCGTCTCCCTCTGTCTGTATGTCCTGCTAGCTATGATCTCCAATCTTTCAAATGCCGTGTGTCTAGGCATCTCGAAACGATCGGACCTTGAATTTGGCTCTCTCTTGTATTTTGTTTCCCTCTTGGAAGGAACAGTTATTGCGGGCTTGTGGCCTTTGGTTCCTTCTTCCCAGCAATAAAAAAAAAAACTTACAGTGGTGTATAGGTAGGGTTTTTTTTTTGGTTTTCATTTTTTTTTTTTTTTTTTTTTTTTTTTTTATAATGTTAAAGTTGGCAGTAAAACACTGCCAAAATTAGGACGGGTACTGTACATCTATCTGTCTATCTATAGCCTGACGCCCAGATCCCGCAAAGGGTGGCCGCAGACAAAACACCTCCAAGTCGCTCAGTCACCCACCATTTTACTGCCCTTCCCCCAACTCACTCACCCTTCCCTCATTTACTGTACACACAGTAGTGTATAGGTAGGGTGTTTTTTTGGTTTTCATTCTTTATTTTTTTCATAGTTTTCTTGGTGTTTAGCATTACTGTGGATATTTCTACTGTATGTGTGTTTTGATGTCTAAATATGGCAGATTGACCTGAAAACAGTGCCAAAAGTAGGAGGGTTACTGTACATACAGTAGTGTATAGGTAGTTGGTTTTTTGGTTTTCAATTTTTTTTTTTTTTTGCATGGCTTTCATGATGTTTAGCAATACTTTGGATAATCCTGTGTGTGTTTTGATGTCTAAATATGCCTGAATGACCAGAAAACATTGCCAAAGTAAGCATAGGTACTGTACAAATTGGATAGATATACAGTAGGTTGGAGTTTGGGGATAGGTAGGGTCTGGGTATAGATGGGATATTGTTCATACATTACCACCACCCAGACATGCTTTTGACTCTGTTACATTGGATAATTGAGGGATTACTGAATAGTAAATAGGGATAGCAAACCACAGTAAAGCTTACCTCCAAAAGTCGGGGTTCTGCATTTAATGGAGAAATATGCCTGAAACAGGTAGCCATACTGACCCCCTCAAACCTGTCAGGCCTGGGGGTGACTTAGTCACTGTCAGAATCGCCCTCCATCAACTCTCAAGGTGGTATAGGAGTGACAGAGGGGCTGGGGAGCATCAGGGATGGTGCTCCATCTTCTCAATTATTTCCAGTTTCTGGGCAAGAGAAAGCCTCACCTCCTTCTTTTCCTGAACCTTAGGCATGGTTCATTAAAGCTTTGGTTCCCTGAAAAAAAAATAAAATAAAATAAAAATAATAAGGTCACAATACCAAGGCAAAACTGCACTCACACGGAGTAGTTGTTTACAGCTCGGGGATCATGTGAAGACTGCATGGGCCGAACGATGTTGCCGAGTCCCCACCACTACCCAGGCAGCTTGGAGGGGACGTGTGGCAACACCACACACCTTCAGTCAGGGGGATGTTTTTGGTATGGCCTGGATGACTTGCTCGATTTATGGGACGTTTCCCAGTAATTAGGTGGTTTTTGGAAAGGAATTTCTTTAACAGAATTATACTCATTTTAATGGAAATTTTCTTTTAAATTGGACAAAAAAATACTGGAAAAAAAACGATTCCATTATATCGGGCTTCCGCTAAACCGATGTTTATTAAATCAAGCATCTGGTGTATTGTATAGATTTATAATAACACGTCTTCTCTCCTGTGAAATTTTCCTTATTTTTCTATTTCACCTAGGCGCATGTTACTCTCCACATGGTAACTTCAGTACTAAGACATCATCTCCCCACTTAACAGCTAGGACATTGTCTTGTCACCACTAGCTCCCTCCTGATCACACTTTCACTCAGTCCCTTTCTTTCATGAGTGAGTGACTTGGTAGGGGTGGAGGTGGCATGGGGCAGGTGGGTGGCAGTTGTGACAAACAAATCAGATGATGTAGAATTGGAACTCACCATTCCTAGCCCTCTTTTGGTGCATGGTAAACTATCAGCACCATCCACTCATCTCCCTTACTTTTGCATGATGTAGTGGTGACAAAAAAAAAAGGGGAGGGGAGGGTCACTTCAGACTGTGGCAGGAAAAGCAAAGTGGTTAGACTGTAGTACCAATTGAACAGGGCAGTACTTCCGAGGTGGATGAAAAGCTAATGACACGGAGAGTTAGAGCTCCTGTTTCATCAGCCCTCTGGACTAGCTTCAGACCATCCCCCTTTGCTTTCACTGTTTGAGTAACACAGAGAGTAGGCCAGCATACTCTCCTGTATGATTTTCTATACCATTCATCATCAAACTACACGCATATTACACACCACACTTCCTATTCTAAATACAGAAAAAAATGTCATCTCAACACCCAACCCCGGGTCTGGGGAGGGGGGAGGGACCGGTACTAAAAGCACCCCACCATTTGCCCCTCTCCCAGTGACAGATGGCCTAGTGAGATGCATGGAACCACTGTCAGATGCACTCCTTGTCCAGTTCTGCAACATGGTCTTTCCTCTGATCATCTCTTTGTTGAACACCACCTCTCTTCCTCTAAACGTTACCCTCTCTTTTCACTGAGACTCAGTTGTCTGAGGTGACTGATACCAAATCCTTCTCTGTATCCTCCTGCTTTCTCACTTCAAAGCCAAAGGTGGCTGTTTCTATATGTATGCAACAACATATCTTGCCCTCGTGTTCCTGAACTTCAGCCATCTGAATCCTCTGCTCCATGACTTTGTTATCCTGTCATTCTCTGACTAAATATACCTGTATTGCATACCTGTCCCCAGATTCTGCTGACTGAAAAATTCATTGATTATCTTACTTCTAAGATGAAACACATCCTATCAATTTCTCCATTCTCTGAAATGTCCATTTTAGATTATTTCAGTGTTCACCGCCACCTTTAGCTCTTCTCCTTTCGCTGATCTACCTGATGAAGAACCCTACGTCTTTTCTATTGTTAATGACCTAGAGCAGCTTGTACAGCACCCTGCCCA
The DNA here is from genome assembly GCF_032717465.1 of Coenobita brevimanus. NCBI lineage: Eukaryota > Metazoa > Arthropoda > Malacostraca > Decapoda > Coenobitidae > Coenobita > Coenobita brevimanus. The sequence continues at coordinate 12,666,959 of NC_137063.1, forward strand.
TATCTGTGATAGCCTTGGAGAGAGTTCCAACATACTTGACCTCTTCCATGCAACTAATCCTTGCTTATGCTGTTTACCTTTTCTCGCGGTTAAGCCTCTCTGCTCACAACTTTGTCACCTTAACCTGTACTATTACTCCAGGATGGCCTGTGGACTCTCCCAAGAAGTGACAGTTATGGCACTTTGGAGCTGCTGATTGGGAGGCCCTCAAGCAGTACATCTTTGATATTACCTGGAATGATGAATTATTTCTTCCGTGGCTGAGAGCCATCTGGGTGTGCCTCACGCATTACAGAGGTTATTCTTTCGGGCATGGAAGCACACATTACTTTCTCTCACACTGGTCTATAATTCAGGGGTTCTTCCTTGTTCCCTCCCTTATAAATTGGTACCATATTGGCCCTCTTCCATTCCCGTGGCACTTTCCTTTCTTCCAGGGAACATACAATTAAACCGTGAATCTTATCTGCCATTTGTTTCTGCATTCCTGTAGTATTCGATTAGAGATCCTACCTGGCCCTGGGGCCTTCCTCACATCTTGAGTTTCCACTAATTTGTATACTTCTTGCACTTCAACTTTTACATCTTTTAGCACTACATTTCTAGTCACTCCCTCCTCATCCACAAAATCACTTTCTTTTGTGAAGACTGATTGGAAGCATTTGGTCATTATTTCAGCTTGCATTATCACAACTTTATAGGCATTTCCTTTTACTTTCAGCTTATTGATTCCTTCCTTTTGTTTCAGTTTGCCTTTAACAAACCTGTAAAAAAATTTAGGTTCTTTCTTACATTGGTTGACCAAACCTTTTTTGAAGTTTCTTCCTTGCTCTGTACGTATTCTTGTATATTCATTACTAGTTCTTTTATATACTTCCTTTGTTCCGTTATTACTTCTCTTTCTCCATTTGTTCCATGCCTTATCCCTTTTATTTTATTGCTATCATACACCTTTTGTTGAACCAGTCATCTCTCCAGTTCTCTTTCCCACTGACTTTTGGCACACACTTTTCCACACCCTTATTACAGAAGTCTAGAAAAATATCCCACTTCTTCTGTATTTGTCTTGTTTTCCAGACTTCTTGCAAAGCCGTTTCTTCAAAAAATTTTCTCGGTCCTGTGAAGTTTGCTTTCCCAAAGTACTATCTTCGATGCCTGTATAGCTCATTGCTTGTCTCCCCATTTCCTTCTATCCTGTAGGACACAGAACTTTCAGAGATTGAGTTGCATCAGGTTCTTTGGTTAGAATTAAATCTAGTCTTCCTGGTATGTCATCACCTCTAAATCTTGTCTCTTCTTTGACCCTCTGGGTCCTTACATTATCCATCGCTATATTTAATAGTACAGTATACTGCCCCACGAATCTTCACTGCTTCTTGAATCCCACTCCCCCCAGTTTACCTCTTTACAATTGAAGTCATCCATCAGGATTATGTTGTTGCTTTTCTCAGTCACTTTCTGTAGAAATCTAACCATTTCCGACAACATCTGATATTTCTCCTCATTCCATGCCCATGTCTTGGGGGGGACATAAGCTACTGTGATGTCCCTCTTGCCTTTCCCTCTGGTTTCTATTACCATGTTTATCGCTTCAGCCATACCTTCTCTCAGTTCCTCACTATCTACATTTAGGCTGTTTTTCACTGTATCATCACTTCTGCCGTTTTTTTCTTTTCTGTCTCTTCTCCATGCTTTATATTTCCCATCTCACGTTTAGATTTCAGTATTCTCCCTTAGCTTGATCTCTATGAAGCACATAATGTCTGGCTCATGTACCCTCAAGAAATCATCCATTTTTAGCCATGCGGAGGTTAGACCATCTGCATTAGCATATTCTACTTTTAATCTTTTTGCATTTTTATTCAGCCCTTCTCTCTCCCTCTCTCCTTTGGTACCACTTCCTCAATTTCTGATCCCTAACCCTCTAGTAGAACTCTGTCTTCACTTCCTCTGTTCTTTGGTCATTTTTTCCCTTCACTTCCTTAACATGTTCCTTTGTTTTAGCCCTCTCTTCCTCTTTTGCATAGCTCCTTATCCAGATAATTTTTAATCCTTCCTTATCTGCTAATTTCCAAGTCATGTTTTGTCTGCAGCCACCCTTTGCGGGATTAGGGCATCGGGCTATAGATAGAAAGATAGATGGATGTTGATTATTTCATTTACTGTGACCTGAGATTGAAATTTTACTTTGAGTGGTCCTGCCCCTCTCTCCACATATTTTCCCAGCCATGATTGTGATTACACTGAAGGGTAGTCGGTCAGAGGTGTATTGTTGAATTATTATACATGACCTCTGTTGATCTCTGTTGAATTATCATGTGACGTATGTGGCCTCCGTAAGTCCAGCAAAATGGTTCATCTGGCAAGGCTTTGAAACCACGGATGCCAGAAAATCATCGTTGTACCTATACTTAGTATGAACCCACACAGAATTGAATTATAACTGTGAACATATATAATTGTATTTGGCATCCACTGAATAATATTTAATGTAAATGTAGCCTGGGGCAGTGAGGGACTCTCAAGTGTTGTCTGTTACCTAGCTGGTGAGCCCTAACTTGGTCCTAGACCTGAAAAAGCAACATAACTACTGTGACTATTCTATATGTCTGGATAAATTTACAGGAGTTAGCAACATTATAGACCATTAAAGTCACTAAAATACTCGTTGATAAAAAATATCACACCCATGAATGAATACTTTTGACTGGCTATTTTGCATATGCATACATTGGGCTTCCATCCGGCAATCCCTTACACACAGTCATTTCTTTGTGTTACTGATGAGTTCAGTGCAATTGGCTTTCATATCTACACTATCAGTGTGTATGTGTTGATTGCCAGATGCCTTAATCTCATACGGGGTAGCACAAACAAATCGCCTCCACGTCGCCCTGTCCCCTGCCATTTCACTGCCCTGCTTCCAATTCACACCCCCCTCTCTCACACTCATATTGTCTTTTTGAGTAAAAATAGCACTTTCTTGAAGCTTGTTATAGCCTTAGTTTTCTGAAATTTAATATTTGCCAAATACCACCACTTGACATCTGTTTCCATATGTCATAGGCGACCTTCTTCATTGTGGGATAAAACATAGCTCACTTTTCGCTGGTTCTCGGTGAAGGCGGATATGCATACTGTTAAGAAGCAAGCTTTGCCAGCTAGGTAGCCGAGATTTTTCTCGACGTTTCCTGATGTTTACGGTAGCTAGTTCCGGTATGAGTCAGGTGCCAGTTTGCCCGCTGTTTGTGAGCTTAGTTATTTTTAAGTTGTACATTAATTTTTGTTCTCTTTATAATGTTTTATTTAAGTGATTGCTCGTTAAATTATGTAATTTAAGTTCGTATGGTAAATGATTTAGTGTTATGTAATGTAAGACAACTTTGGCATGTTTTGATATCTCCGAGTTGGCAACTGTTGTTCTCATAGAATGTAGAAGTTTCTCGAACAATTCAAGCTTATAAAGGGATGGATAAGAGACTAGAAAAAGGTTTAGTCGATTTTCAGTTCAGATTGAGTGTAGTGCAGTGTCAGGCAGTGAAGTTTGTGTATTTTAAGTACATGTGTGATAACAGTGAAGTGTTGTCAGGCACTAAGTGTAATAATGGTGAAGTGTTGTCAAGCATTAAGTGTAACAGCAATTAGTAAAGTTCGTATAGCTCCAGTGCTTGTAAGAATAGTGAAGTGAAGTTGGCAAGCATTAAGTGTAATTATTTTGAAAAAAGACGGTGAACTTTAAGAAGCCAGTGTTTATTTTTGCCTCAGCTGATCTTGTGTGCTGTACACCGAAGACCACAGGAAGAACAACTCACTGGGCAACGTCTTTTCAATACTGTACTACAGCTGTTAGAGCCTGTGGCAGTATGTGACGGGGACGTAACAATACGGTTCATTTACTAGACCATTGTGGCAATTAACCAAGATTTTGAAGTCCAGTCTTTGCATGATTCATATGATGTACCTTGATTTATAAAATGAGGGAAGAAAAAAAAACAATTACATGTTAGCCTAGAGGGTGTGCTGCTACATGAGTGTGAGTAAATTATTTCCATCATTCTTAGGACGCAAATCATTTTATTCCTTATTCCAACGACTTTGTTCAGCTCAGGGGAAACTGAACTGGATAATGATACAGCGTCATTAATCCCTTTCAGTATGAGTATTCTAAATGTTAAAATCGTTTGGCAGCAAGAATAAAACTATGTTTATCATCGGACTGAAAAAGCTAGGCTTTTGACTTCACTTTCTCATTCAGAGACTCAGAGGCTTACCTGATCATCATTTGGTATGTGTTTTAAGACTTATTTTACCATCCCTTCCAAAAATTGAAGGAACATGGGTGATTCTAGATGGCACTGGAGAGTTGGTACGACTTCTGTCTGTATTTCACTTTAATATCCTCTTGTACGTTAGATGATGCAAACTGTTGATATTAAATTATACAGTACATACATACTGTTTCTTCAGTTTTCATATTTTAAACATTAAAGTGGCAGTTTTTTCTTAGATGTCTATTAAATGCCAAGGTATTATACAATTAAAGCCTGGCTAGGTAGGCTAATGTAATTTTGTCATAAATACAAATCAAAGGGTAGCCTAGTGTCAGAGTTATAACACTATACCTCATACCAATTAATCTGGCCAGACATGTATGGCAACACTGTTCCCGCCGAGATTCTGATTGGCTGGAGGGATTTGTTCAATTTCGTTGTTGCTTAAACCAATACTCTCTTTATTATCAGATGTGATACTGAGTTTGTCGACAATACAATCATCAAAAGCAATAAGAAATCTGTTATATCCTTAACAACAATGAAATTGTCATAGGAAGATAGAGATATGAGTCAACAAAGTATTATAAGAGTCCAAGCCAAGGTCAGCATTCGAACAGTTCCTTTATGTCTCCAACACTCCCTAATGAAACAGAAAATTAAGGACACCTGCTTAATCTAAGCGTTGGTATTACACACATTTAAGGTTTAAGATCAGTCCGCATCCTTGAATCGTGCCACAACTCTGAATAATTAAAAATTCTAATGAAAAGACGAGTTCTGAGGGGAGGGAGGTTTGAAAAAATTGTGAAAATCAAAGTAGGCTAAAGGAATACTTTTTCATTATATCTCCTCTATTATCACAGTACGGACTGATCTTGAAATTTAATTGTGTTACACCAATGCTTAGATTAAGTAGGTGTCTGTAATTTTCTGTTATATTAGGAAGTGTCAGAGACATAAAGGAATTGTTTGAATGCTGACCTTGGCGTGGTTTATTATAATATTTTTTTGACTCATATCTATCTTCCTATGAAAATTTCATTGTTGTTAAGTATATAATGGATTTCTTATCACTTCTGATGATTGCACTGTTGACCAACTCAGTATCACATCTAATAATAAAGATAGTATTGGTTTAAGCAACAATGAAAATGAATGAACACCTTCAGCCAATCAGAATCTTGGCGGGAACAGTGTTCCTGTACATGTCTGGCCAGATTAATTGGTATGAGGTATAGTAATGAAAGTAAGTACAGTAGGCATTTTTTTTCTTTTTACCGGACAGTACACACCGTTAATTCCCTTTGTACATCAACTGATAGAAAAAAAGATAAATTCTCTCTCTCTCTCCAGTGAGTGAGTTTTGAATCTTGACGTTACTATGATAGGAGATTGATAATAAAGAAGGCTGATAAGCAGTTCCTGATTTAATTTGGCAGCCTCTGAATTTGAGTTAATGCATTTAATCCCTTTAATTCAATATAGTTCATTCTCAAACATTAACACAGGACTGACGAAACGAGCACTGCTCTTTGATAAATAAATGTAGTCCGTGTAGTTGTGAAAGCCAGACACTCCAGTATCAAGTCTACGATCATAAATTCTAAAATTATGAAAATAAAGGAGATCATTCTTATTGGTTATGATTTTTTGAGTAATAGTAATTTCAGTAGCATACGCCATTACTATATCTCACCGTTAGACACTGGAGTAGAAATAATCCATGGCTATTACAATAATGGCAACCAGCAAAAGACAAGTGTAGGACTGAGTTTGGAATGACTTAGCACTCTGAAAGTCCCCCATTAGAATCTCCATCATGAACGTCGGCCATATCACACTGTCAGCTGTATTGTCATCCTTCCCTCATTTAGTTTGACCTATTGAAGGTTTACTGTAATGTTTCTTATTTTAAACCATTTAGAGTCTGGTTATGCATTGACTGTATTTTCTTTTCCAGGTATGTGATTTGGTGGAAGCGTGTGGCAGTGTTTCAGATGGACACTGCTGATTCCCAGGTGTCGGAGGTGGGCTTCCAGAATAATTTGATCATCATGGGACTGTTTGCAGCCCTTCCCACTACTGAATTGCTGCGCTCTTACATATCAGTGGGTAGCTGTGTAATATATATATTTATTTTTTTTATGTACTGTACTTCATTATGGCACTTCAGTAAAAGAAGGTTCAGCTTTTGGCATTCTTTCCACTCAATTGTTCAGTGAGAATGAAGGATTCATCTTCATACAACCATAGGACAGGGAGAGCAGCTCCACTGCATGTTAAGTTTAATTGAAAAAATTCTCAGTTGTGCTCGGTATAATGATTGCAGATTGTAGCTGTAAACCAAAGCTGGAACTGCCCACTAGTTTGCACATTTTTGCCTCTCTCTTTCATAGCCTAATACCACACCTATCCAAGTCATCATGTCATCCTGTTAACACCTCACTACTGTTAGTGTTATCTACCCACAGTTCCAATAGTGTACTGTAATGCTGAAATTGCCCCTTAAATCTAATACTGTTTTACTTTCACAAAGGTTTATTTACTATGTGTGAGATACGTGTTACTGTATGTCACATTCAAATTTTTATCTGTGGTTATTGTCATATAATAAACACCTCCCCATTTCTACAGATGTTGATGAATCAAGGGGTGGAGGATCAGTGCTTTTTCAATTACCGCTGCCTGGTTGCGTTGGGAAAACTTCCTGACTTTGCTCGTGTCTTCACCAACATTGGATATGTTTCTGTTGGAGTAGCTTGTGTTTTCATCATTAGGAGACACCAGCAACTTACTCAAGTTATTCTTAAGAAGTACACTGCCATGGATGTGAGTTGCTTGTTTCTGTTCATTTATACATACAGGTAAGCCCTTAATTCACGCAAGGGTTACGTTCCCAGACCCTTCGCGTATGTGGTAAATTTGCGTATACATTCTGCCCTTCAGTGCACATAATTACGCATGTCTACTAAGTATATTACATCTGAATAATACTGTTTATGCATTACATACACCTTATAAACTAGCATAAAGTATGAAAAACAACAAAAATATAAGAAATTTAACACTGAAACCTGACAAGCACAAGTGTAGGTGGAGACACTTCAGCAGTCTGGTGCACAAACCCTCACTGCCTCCCATATGCTACATTCTGCCTTTTTTATTGTCCAAACAGTTGACTCATTCACCCCAAACATACATTTCCAAATCAGTTCACAGGCGTAGGTGAAGACACTTTAGCACAGTCTGGTGCACTAGCCCTCACTGACTCTCATATGCTATGTTCTGTCTTCTTTATTGTAAGAACAGTTGACTCACCCCAAACACACGGTTCAGAGACAATTCACCATGAAGTCAATTCACCATCAAAACATGGACAATTCCATCATTCTATAATTATACTTATTATTGATTAATTAATACTTTAATAACTAATTTTCAGGTAGATTTTATATCTCATATAAGTAAAAAACTAGTTTACTGTACTTGCTAAATAAACTGGTATGTAAATAAATGACGGGGAATCGTCCTGTCAGGGAATCGTCCTGTCAGGGAATTGTCGCCGACATTCCTCCCTTAAGTTTGTCCAACACTTTAACTTTCTGTCATTAACATCACTTTACGAGTCCGTTTTGGTGTGTTACCACATGCATCACTAGCACTAGGCTTAGGCCCCAGGTTGGCAGACAAGGCAAGCAATCACTGGAAGGCAGAAAAATAAGCCACAAATAACGATTCACGAGTCATGCATGGTTCGACCGTCGGATTCAAACTGACTGTGTGGACCGTCCTTCCACACACACACACACACACACACATACATATATGTATGCACACAGGCAGCAGGTAGGCATTTTTATATTTTATTTATTTCTCTTGCATATTAAAATTATTTATTCGAATACTGTGATTTTATGTTTTAATTATTGTACGAAAAATTCATGGATAACCAAAATCGCGTTAAAAAAGTTCACGTGAATTAAGAGCTTACCTGTATATAGAGTAAGGCAGAATATAAGTGGGAAGTGGAGGAGCGATTGGGTAAATATGGATTGGAGCAGATGGGGAACATGGAAGGTGTGTGCAAGATATTCACAGAAGAAATCTATGCAGCATGTGGGGTAGTGTGTGGGTTGAAGAGAAGACGAAGGGGGGCGCAGGGAACAGCATGATGGAATGAAGAGGTGAGAGAGGCTGTGGCACAAGAGAAGAAAACATATACAGTAGTGAGTGGATGAGAAACAGGGACATGGAAGAAGTTGAGAGATGGAAGAGAGAGTTATATGTAGAGAGGAAGAAAGAGGTGAAATGATTAGTAAGAGAGAGTAAGAAGAGAGTGAATGAGGAATTTGGAAGGAATTTGAGTGTAAAGTGGAGGGAATATAAGAATATGTTCTGGAGAGAGATAGAGTTAGAGATGGTGGCAAAGAAGTTAGTTGGGGAGTGAAAGATAAAAATGGTAGATTACTAGCAGAGAGGGGAGAAAAAGTGAGCAGATGGAGGGAACACTTTAAAGAATCGTTGAACACAGAGAATGAAAGTAATGTGAGTGTAAATGGCTGGGGAATGGCTGGGAAACAGAGGGATGTGAGAAGAGAGGAAGAAATCAGTAGGATGGAAGTTCTGGAAGCAATGAAGAAAGTTAAAATGGAGAAAGCCCCAAGAATTGATGGAGTATGTGATGAAATGCCGAAGCATGGAGCAGAGATAGCAGTAGAATGGATGTGGAAGATGTGCAGACTGGCCTGGGAGAAAGGTAGAGTCCTGGAGGATTGAAAGTCAGGTATAATTATTCCCCTGTACAGAGGAAAAGGGGTTAAAAGAAGTATGTGGTAATCATAGGGGCATTTGTCTTCTTAGTGTAATAGGAAAAGTATATGGTAGGATAATTATTGACAGAGTTAGGAAAATAACAGAGGAATTAGTTGGAGAAAAACAGGGAAGTTTTAGGAAGGGAAGACGTTGTACATCAGATATTCATTTTTAGATCTTTAGTGGAAAAGTTTCTCGCGAAGGGAAAGAAGTTGTATGCGGCCTTTATGGATTTGGAGAAAACATATGACAGGGTGGATAGACAAGGACTGTGGAAAGTATTAAGAATATATGGAGTAGATGGGAAGCTGCTGAATGCCGTGAAGAGTATGTATGAGGGTGCTAAGGCTGCAGTGCGTGTGAATGGTGAACTGAGTGAATTTTTCTGTTTGAAGGATGGATTGAAATAGGGATGTGTCATGTCTCCATGGTTGTTCAATCTGTATATGGATGGGGTTATAAAAGAGATACAAGATAGGGCAGTGGATGTTGGAGAAGTCCTAGTGAGAGAGGGCAGTGTTTGGAAACTCCTTGTAGTGTTGTTTGCAGATGATACTGTGTTGTTAAGTCAAGATGAAGGGGAGCTGCAAGGCTTGGTGGATGAGTGTGGGAGGGTGTGTAAGAAACAGAATCTAAAGGTAAATGTAGGGAAGAGTAAAGTTATGGTCTTTGAGAGAGGTGAAGTCAGTGAATGTACATTGAGGTTGGATGATGAGGAAATGGAAAATGTGAATGCATTTAAGTACTGTGCACTCGCATAACTCACTGACTTCTAACTTACAAATTATCTAACATATGGTGTCATTATCTAAGTCACCATTATCACCAAACTCATGGAAATTGCCTTAACTCGCATTTTTCCACTAGAAAATGATTTATTTCTGAGATGTTTAACTCACGGTATTGTAGCAGCAACTAGCGACTGGAAGCCAATCATATTTAAGCACACAGTCCTTGTGATTGTGCAGCCAATCAGAACAATGTTTTCTCCACCCACGCCACCTATACCTATTGGCCAGTATTGCAACTAGGCTAGTGTGCCGAAACCGGTACCTGTCTCTCGTCTACGTAAGCATTGTCATCAGTAGGATTTAGGTAAATGCTTTTCTGTATTTTTTATTATCATACAGGGATATGTAATGTCTTTTAATATTGTTTATTATCATTATAAGATATGCAGTAGATACTTCTGAAACAGGATGTTAGTGTTAAGTGGTGTTAAGAGGAGGTTCCAATAATGTTATACAGTACTAGGCTACCTGACACCATGGCAAAATCAAATATATTTTTCCCCATAAGGTGAGTTTTTTTAAGTCACATTTTTCCAACTCACAGCATGAATTCAGAAGGAAATTACAGTGAGTTAGGCGAGTGCAGTGTACTTGGGTAGTATGATGAGTAAGGATGGAAGTTTAGAGCGTAAGTGCCTGAAAGATTACAAGAATGAAGAAAAGTTGCAGGTTCCTTGAAAGCACTGATAAGAAACAGGGAAGTGATCATGGAAGTGAAAAAGTTACTACATGACAGTATTGTGATACCAACTCTAACTTACTGAAGTGAAGCTTGGACCATGTTGGAGGGACAGAAGTCAAAAGTGAGCAGTGGAAATGACTTATTTGAGAGGAGGATGTGGAGTCAAGTGGAGAGACAGACTGACAAATATGGAAGTGAAGGAGCACTGTGGTGTGGATGTGGATGTGATAGGAAGCGTTAGGAGAAACACATTGAGGTGGTTTGGCCATGTGGTGAGGATGGAGAGCAAGAGACTGAGGAGGAGAATGTATATGGGTGAGGTGGAGAGGGGAGAGAGAGGGAGAGGCCAAGGATGAGACGGAGGGACGGAGTGGAGAGGTATATGAGAGAGAGGGGTGTGAGCTGGGAGCAGGGCAGTGAAATGATGGGGGACAGGGAGACATGGAGGCGATTTGTTTGTGGCCACTCCTTACAAGATTAAAGTGTCTGGCAATAGATAGGTAAATAGATAGTATGTATTCAGTATGTTATTCTTAGTAGTACACTGCCATGGATGTGAGTATGCTTGTCTTTGTACATTTACACATACAAATATTACATATATATATATATATATATATATATATATATATATTTATATGTATATATATCATCCATCCATCCATCCATCCATCATCCAATCCTATGCTGCCCCATGAGGAGCGTAGGAGCCCGGGGCTAGGCAAGTTGGTCCTGGCATTTAAGATGAGTGTGACCAGCCTCACTCATCCCTGAGTGGCATTACGTGAGCAATAAACCCCAACCAGCCGTTGGATATAAACCCTTCACCAGCTCAATCTGATTGGAGCACCGTTATTACTCACTAAACCACCAGGCGCCCAAATTTGGTTATATGGTTACCACCCAGCATAGTACTGTAAATGGTTTCCTGGTGTACAGGAAACTATTTGGCTTGTCACTCAATGTAGAGTCACCCACAGGCAGAAGGAAGAGGAAAGAATGAAGGAAAGAGGCAAGAGGGAGTGTAAAGTCACCTGTAGGCAGAAGAAAGAGGAAATAAAGAAGGAAAGAAAGGCAGATGAGGAAGGAAGGAAGAGAGGAAAGTGCAGACACCCAAAGCAGCACTACATCAAGTGAGTGGATGGTGAGTGCCCCCACCTACCACTAATATATATATATATATATATATATATATATATATATATATATATATATATATATATATATATATATATATATACAGCAGAAGGAAAGAGACAAGAGGGAGTGTAAAGTCACCTGTAGGCAGAAGAAAGAGGAAATAAAGAAGGAAAGAAAGGCAGATGAGGAAGGAAGGAAGAGAGGAAAGTGCAGACACCCAAAGCAGCACTACATCAAGTGAGTGGATGGTGAGTGCCCCCACCTACCACTAATATATATATATATATATATATATATATATATATATATACAGCAGAAGGAAGAGGAAAGAATGAAGGAAAGAGACAAGAGGGAGTGTAAAGTCACCTGTATATACAACAGCCGTGGCTCAGTGGGTTAGAGCGCTCCGCTCTGACCGAAGGGTCGGAGGATCGAATCCACCCAAGGGTCATTGGTAGACATCAGGAAGGGTATCCGGTCATAAAATGCCACACGCTCCAGTCCAAAAGTCCTCTACACAGAGGCAACGCCTAAGCCCTTCGGGAATACCTGGCATAAAACCAAAATTATAATTATATATATAAATTATATATACAGTATATACATGTATTCCAGAAGAGTGGAAAAATGGAGTGATTATAAAAATACCAAAAAGAGGAGATTTAAGTGTGTGTGGCAATTGGAGGGGGATAACTTTGACATCTGTAGTTGCAAAAGCTTTTCCAAAATCTTGTTGAACGGAATAGAGCCAGTAATTGATAAAATTTTAAGAGAAGAATAAGCGGGATTTAGAAAGGGTTGAGGTTGTAATGATCAGATTTTTATTGTAAGGCATCTAATGCAACAAGCTATTGAGATGAAAATGCCACTTAGTATGTGTTTTGTGGATTTTGAAAAGGCATTTGATAGTGTTTCACATGGAGCTATGTTGAAAATTATGAGATTATATGGTATACCAGAAAAGTTTGTAAATATTATTAGAAGCCTGCATGAAGGTACTTTTTGTAAGGTAATGGTGGGTGGTTCTTTGAGTGATCCATTTGAAGTTAGGTCAGGCGTGATTCAAGGAGGAGTTCTTTCACCATTGCTGTTTGTTTTGGTTATGGATTATGTTATGAGAAAGGTTGTAAGGAGAACAGGTGCAGGAATTAACTGGAAAGAAAATAAGAAGCTGATGGATTTGGACTATGCTGATGATATTGTACTGATTTGCGAAAGTATTTACGAGATGCAGAGGATGCTTGATTGTCTGGTGGAGGAAGGAGAAAAAGTGGGATTGGTAATAAATTGTGGAAAAACTGAAATTATTAATATGCATGTGGAGAACCAAACCATTTGTGTAATTGGGAATAATGTGGTGAAGAATATAGAAAACTTTAAATATCTGGGAACGATTGTATCACCTAATGGATCATTAAACAATGAAATTGAGGAGAGGATTAGACATGCTTGGCGAGCTGTTGAAATGTTAAAATCTGTTTGGAATAATAATATGCTTTCGGTACATACTAAAGTGAAAATTTACAAGTCCATGGTTAGACCAATTTTGATTTATGGACATGAGTCATGGTACAGTACAATTGCAACAGATCAAAAAGTATTAGGATTTGAGAATAAAATACTGAGAAGGATTCTTGGGGTAAAATGGCAAGACAGAGTTACAAATGAAAGAGTAAGGGATATTACGAGGGTGGAACCAGTTAATGAATATGTGAGACTGTCTCATTGGAAGTGGCTGGGGCACATATACAGAAATGAAGGCAATTTAATACAGGATGTGCCAGAGTGGACTGCCAGAGGAAGAAGAGGTAGAGGTAGGCCAAGGGAAACCTGGTTGAGGACAGTGAAAAGAGAAGCAGGAGAGGAGTGTTGGTGGGACCTGAAGGAGATGGCAGGAGACAAATATTGGTGGAGAGAGTTCATCAAGGCCCTATGCATCCCGTGGAGTGCCACAGGAAGTGATTGATTGATATATATATATATATATATATATATATATATATATATATATATATATATATATATATATATATATATATATATGTAGATAGATATATAAATATATATATATATATATTGGAGGAGTAGACTGTAGCACCAGTCAAACAGGGCAGTACTCCCGAGGTTGATGGCAAGCTGGTGATAGGGAGAGCTGGAGCTCCCGTTTCACCAGCCCTCAGGACTTGATCCTGACCATCTCCCTTTTCTGAACATTTTCAGTGCATTCATTTACACAGAGAGTAGGCCAGCATGCTCTCATAATACCTCTACCTTCAACTGTCTACACCACACTACATGCGCATAACATATCACACCTTCTATTCACATCTTTAGTAATGGCCGCTGCAATCTTACTATCAAATGAGGTGGTACCTCAGATTGCCACCACCGGCAGGGTAGGGCTGGAGGCACAGGGTCCTCCTGGTCGCCATCAAGCGACTGTGCCGGCAGCGACTGTTGCTATTTCCGGGAATGCTCGTCGGCGAAGAGGTGACGGTGCGGCCTATTCTTTACCAACATCCGCGGCCTTACCACAAATTTAAACTCGGTTCATTTTTTCCTTCAGTCCATATCCCCTTTGGCCCTTTTCCTCACAGAACCACAAATCTCACCCTCTACCGATATATCTCCATTTTGTTTTCCCAGTAACCATCTCCTTACAAACTTTCGTAACAAGGGCGGCACCTGTTGTTATATCAAATCCCAATATGCAGTTGACACTATTTTAAACTTCACTTCATCCAGTTTTGATTACTCATTATATAAATTAAATTGCCAAAACATTACCAAATATATCTGTGTAGTTTATCGTTCCCCCAATGCTTCTTCGGAACCCAGTGTATTTGATTCCATATCCACTCAGTTGAGTAACCTTGACCTTGCCCTTGGCAATGAAATTACCATTTTGGGTGATTTTAACATACACAATGTTGAATGGTTATTGCATTCTGCCCGGACTGACGACACTGGTCTAGAATGCGAGCTGTTTGCGGAATCGTTTAATCTCACCCAATTGGTAAAGCAACCAACCAGAATACCTGATAATCCTGACCATAATGCCCATCTCTTGGATTTATTCTTGACAAATAATCCAGATCAATACAGGATGGAGGTACTGTCACCACTTGGATCCTCTGACTACAATCTCATCAAAGCCTCATTAGTTAACCCTCCTACACCTCCCCATTCTGAACCTGTCAGGGTGACCCGATGGCACTTTGACAGGGCAGACTGGGATGGATTTAGAAATTATCTTGCTGATGTTCCATGGCAGTCTTTCTTCTCTAGTGATCCCAATTCTACCCAGTCCCACATTTGCGACTTAATACTAGCTGTTATGGATTTATTCATACCAGGTCAACAATTCACTAAAAGATCAAACTCTCCAAAATGGTTTGATGGCAATTGTGCCAGAGCAACAGCCCAAAAGTCATTAGCATATAACTCTTAATTAAAATCAAAAACATCTGAATCATTCTCCCAATTTAAAATTGCTAGAAATCATGCAAAAGCTGTATTAAATCTAAATCAAACTTTCTTCAAAAGCAAGCATCAAAACTACTTAACAACCCTAATGACAACAGAATATGCTGGTCAACTCTTAATTCTTTCAATAATAACTTTAACAAGTCATCTTCCATTCCTCCACTAAAATCTTCAGATGGCAATATTACAAATGACCCACCTGGGAAAGCAGATATCTTTGCTAGTACCTTTGCCAGAAACTCTACCATAGATGATACCAGCCAGAATGTCTCAGTACTGGAACTTGATTCTCCCGAAATTGCCCCACTTAAAATACAGACAAGATACTTAAAATCCATCCTAGACAATTTACCTACCAACAAAGCTCCAGGCCCAGATGGAATTCCACCAATTGTTTTGAAAAAGTGTTCCCCTGAACTTGCCTCTGTCTTAGCTAAATTATTCAGACTATGCATACGTACTTCTTTATTCTCAAATTCATGGAAAGAAGCCAATATCCACCCAGTTCCAAAGAAAGGAAGTTCGTCTGACCCCTCCAATTACAGACCAATAGCTGTCACATCTTCTCTTGGTAAGGTATTTGAAACTTTAATTAATAAGCATATTGTTAAACATCTTGAATCCAACAACTTAATTAGTGATAGACAATACGGTTTTCACCACGAAAGATCCACCATTGACATACTTAATCTCTTAACTCATACCATCCATCAGTCAATTGATCTTTCTGGAGAAACTCATGCAGTAGCTCTTGATATCTCTAAAGCTTTCGACAGAGTATGGCACCGTTCCCTGCTGTCCAAACTCCCTTGCTATGGACTAACGTCTTTTGTTCCTTTGATTTCTTCTTATCTTAGTGACAGGAAAATAAGAGTAAAAGTAGATGATGTATATTTGAATTTCCACTCAATTAACGCCGGCGTGCCGCAGGGATCAGTTCTGGCGCCAACCCTATTTCTGGTTCATATTAATGATCTCTTATCTGTCACTCACAATCCCATTCACTCATATGCAGATGACTCAACACTACGTAGTTCATTCACACTCAGACATCCATTTACAAAGTCTAATATCTCTACCTCTCAACTCAGTACAGCCATCTCCATAAACCAAGATCTATCTACAATTAGTGAATGGGGACAAAACAACCGTGTCTCTTTTAATGCTAGTAAAACTAAATATACTGTATACAGTTTACTAATAGACAGATATTGCCAGATTCGTACATTGCCTTCAGTGCTACTAATATTCCCATCTCCAAAAGTATTGAAATTCTTGGTGTCTCACTTAACAGTGCCCGCAGCTGGACCTCTCATGTCAGATCACTTGCTAAAACTGCCTCAAAGAAACTTGGATTATTGTACAGAGTCCGTAACTTCTTCGCCGATGAGCAGTTAACTATAATTTATAAGAGTCATGTGCGCTCTTAGCTTGAATATTGCTCACCCTTGTGGAATGGTTGTAGAGAGGTTGCATTAAGACATCTAGACAAAATTCAGAATAAAGCTGTTAGAATCATTAACAACCCTGCCATTACATATAAACTACCTCCCCTGCAAGTAAGAAGGAATGTTGCCTCCCTTGCATTATTTTACAGATATTTTTTTGGCAAATGCTCAGACGAAGTTGGGTCCATGGTGCCACCTCTCCATGCCTTCCCTCGTGCTACACGGGCATCTGGTAGCACTCATGACTGGAATGTCACTCAACCATATTGCAGAACTTCTGCCTATCAGAATTCTTTCATTCCCCGAACTGCATCTCTCTGGAACTCACTTCCCCAGAGTTGTTTTCCTCCAAATTTCAACCCACAACTGTTCAAGTCTAACTGTTACAGATATTTTATGAACAGCGGACACCAGTAATCTGGTGTATGGATGATTTTTTTTTTTTATCCATTTGTTTTTCCTTCCTCCGTTCTGTTATTTAAAATATATATATATATATATATATATATATATATATGTATATATATATATACCTGTATATATATGGTATATACATACATAGATACAGCGAGCTTTCACATAACGCATGAATATTGTCCCTGTAAGGTCCTGCTTTATGAGATTTTCACATTATAGGGCCATATATTTACATGGTCAAATGTCATCATACCCAAGCCAGCCCCAGGTTCACCTTTTGGGGCATTTTTCAAGGATTTTTCTCAGGACATTTACCTGCCTAATAATGACTTCATTACATACAAACACTGGAGGATTCATTACCTTGAATTGACTAGGTTGTGGGCATGCTGGAGGGAGGGGGAGTGGGGTTCCAAGGCAGGGCAGGACTCGTACTGGTCCCCAGCACAGTCCTCTTGCCAAACCAACTCCTTGGAGTCCTCATCTGAGGAAGAAAGTAAACCCTATACGTCCACAATCCTTTGTTGCAACTCTTCTGCCTCCTGTACAAACCCCTGAAAGTCAAGGGAACCCGCAGACATAGCATCTTCTTCTGTCTCTTGCTGCTCTGGCATCTGTCGAGGACAAGAGTACTGAATGAGTGAAGTCTGGTGGTGGTGTCGTATTTTCTCTTGCCTTAGCTCTTCATACGGTCGCAACGCATGCAACAAAGTGTCTTGCATAGCAGCCTTGTGAACCTCATCCATTTCATAAACCATGATGTCTTCCTTGAGCGCCTCTGCACCAGCCAAGATGTTATTTATGTGACCCATAGTCATAATTGGTGCCGTGGTTCATGCGTCAGCCTGATCCCCCTGCTCCTTTGCCTCATGATGATCCCTGTCAAGCTCTTCAGTGCATTGCATGGTGTCCTCTGGCGTCATGTTGTCCTCCACAACCTCAACCAAATCCTCCTCTTGCACCACCTCACAGCCTGGCATGGCTCTGCACGCTCGTATCACTTCCTGCCACACAGCCTGTAGTGACTGCACCTCACCACCTCTAATGGCACACAACTTAGGTGCCAGCTTGTGCTAGGCGTAACTAATTGTTGCCACATACACCGAATCCCACGCCTTAAGAGTGTTCATGATGACATTCCTCATATTGTACTTTTTCCAAAAAACTGCCACAGTTATAAGGCGACGCTGTGAAGGGTCAGGCTTAGGCACACGAGAAGAACAGGGCACCATTTCAGCTGGGTCAGGCTGAGGTTAATGGGAGGGAGCTGGCTGGAGATCTGCTGGGTCATCCAAAACTTCATCAGATGCCTCCAAATTCTCATCACCATCAAGCACTTCCTCCTGGGGGAGATGTTCCTCCTCACAGTTTTCTGTGGCCTCCCTCAGATACTCAGACAAGACCATCTCATAATGGTACTTCAAAGAAGCTATTACTTCCAGGTCTAGGGGGTTGCAGGAGGGAAGTTGCTTTAGCTGGCAAAAACACTACCTCAGCAGTTTCATGTAAACTTTCCAAGTGGGCTGGATGCCCTGGTGCTTTCTCAAGCACCAACAGGATTTTAGATGGTATGCCCAACTCCTCACACCTTCTTTTTTTCATTAGGAATAAAATATTTTCTTGTATCACCAATTCAGTATGTCCCTAGTTATCCACCCTGTCTTTGATTTCTTCCAATAAACCCCAGACTCATTAATGTGTTTCAGCTACATAAAGCACCTTTTTTTTTTTTTTTTTTTTTTTTTTTTTTTAAACAAGTAATGGCCTCATCTTTTAGCCTGCAGCATTGAAAGACAAAAGTAGTGTGATGCTTACCTTATCAACTTTTCTACCCATGCCTTGCCTGTGTTCTCTTGAGATACAGGTAGTCCTTGGCATCCTCTTGTATGGGAGATCTGTCTCATCTATATTATAAATTTGCCCAGCAGTGTAACCCCATCCCTGATGATTCCCTTAAGGACGTCCACAAACGTGTCTGCTGCACTGGCATCTGCTGACACTTGTTCTCCGGTAACCTGTACACTTTTCAAATCCTTACTTTTCCTAAACTTGGCAAACCAACTACTCAATGCCTTAAATCTGCCTGGGGGTTGGAACAGCTTACAGCAAGCTACAACATACAGGTGGTGGGCCATCCTGATTATGTTAATGGAGTCGATTGGAACTCCTTGCCTCTCCTTTCGGTTCAGTTACATGACCAGGAACCTCTCCATCATAACAAGCGCTGGGTCAGACACTGAAATCCTCTGGACCGTTGGAGGTCCCCTGTAGGCCCGCACAGTCTTCATAATGGCGTCCTTCTTCCCCAGGATCGTACAAATAGTTGACTCATTGACCTGATACACTTTGGCAATGGAACAATTACTTTCTCCTTTCTCCTTCCGCATGATGACATCAAGCTTCTGCTCCTGGGCCAGACTCTTTCGACGTCTTTCTGGGTCATACTGCGGTAGCATGGTTGGGATTGGTCCAACGGGCAAAATAAAGAGCAAAGATTTGGGAGAAGAACATATTCTTGTATTTTAGTTGAAGGCAAGATGTTATGCACCCTCTCTTCACCTCTTTTCCTCCCATCACCATTTAAACACCTGACTGGTATTTTAAGATGGCTGCAAGCCCTTTTCCCAACGATATCTCATGCTGTACTTCACTTACTAATAGTGAAAAATGGATGGTGGTTGTGCCAGATTTTTTTTTGTATATCACATACATTATTTGGTAATGTTGGACTGAATGAGGAATTTTTAAGTCTTGGTTGGTGAGAGATATTTAGGCTGTTTCCTCTTGGTTCTATGTTGTTTTTCATGCTTGCCTTTTTTCCTATTTGTTTATTTGTTCATGGATCTTGCATTATGCTTGGTTATACAGTGAATATTCATGAGATGTAGTTTGTTTCATGCCAGGCAAAGGAATCACTGATACCTTATTCATTCTCCGACAGCTACAGGAAAAATATAGAGGAAAAAACGGAAACTATTACTGTACTTTGCGTTGATTTGAAGAAGTCCTCACACATAGTTCCTAAGAAGGTGGTGAAGTGAAGTAAAATGGGCAATGAGAAAGCTTTGGATTGAGGAGGGGCTGGTTAGAGTGGTTATGGTTATGGGTATGTGGGTCCTTGCACACATGTTAGAGTGAATGGAGATTTGAATGATGAATTTTCTGTGAATGTTGGCTTGCAATAGAGGTCAGTCTTGAGCCCCTTATTGTTTGTTCTGGTGCATGGAACTTTCTCATGTGACTTCAGCAGTGGACTCCCATGGGAGATGTTGTATGCTGATGACTTGGAGTTCATTGCAGAGAAAGAAAGGGAGGCAGAGGAAAGATTTAGGAAATGCAAAGATGGATTGGGGCACAAGGGTTTGAGAGTAAATGTGGATAAAACTAAAATGATGATGTCTGGGGCTGGTGGTGGTACTGTTAAAGAAGAGGAAGTCTGGCCATGTGCAGTTTGCCACAAGGGTGTGGGAAAGTAACTCCATCTTGTGCAGTGTTTGTGTTAAATGAATGCAAAAGAGTGTAGTGGGATAAGAATGTAGACTGTGAACCAATGCTGATTTTTTGTGTGGTGTGTTGGAGAGAGCATGTAGAGATTGTCAGGTCATGAAAGGATTGATTTTGATGGAGAGTCTCTTGAGTGTGTGGAGGAATCTTGTTATTTGAGTGACATGTTTCATGCTGGAGATGGGGCTGGAACTAGCTCTGTGGCTAGGGTAAGAAGTGGTTGGAGGAAGTTCAGGGAGCTGCTGCCTCTCCTGACATCGAGAGGGCTCTCCTTCCATGCAAAGAGATCTTTGTATGCATCATGTGCTAGGAGCAGGAAAGAAAGAGGATATTTGTAGGCTCAGATGTACAGAAATAGCAATAAACAGATGGATTTTTAGTATGTGCTTGAATACGAGGCCTGGATGGGCTAGGATTGTGACTGAATAGTTGAAAAGAATGGTGGGACTGGAGTATGTTAGTGTTGTAATGAAGAGGGGCAGACTGAAATGGTTTGGGCATGTTGAGAGTATGGAGAGGACAGCTGAGTGCAGAAGGTCAGATGTGTGAACGCCAGGGATAGGGTTGTGAGAGGCAGACCGAAAATAGGCCTTGGATGAGTTCATGGAGCGTTTGACCTCAGGGATATGGGACTGATAAAGGAGGCTGCCAGAGATCGAGCAGTGTGAAGAGCTGCCATTAGGTGACCAAGGCCGATGCATGCAAGCATGTTGGAGCCTTTGTAAATGAAATGAAACTAAACAAATGAAATGATTTTTAGAAACATTAAAAAAATCTGAAATGATCACTTTTTACATACTATCATCCGTATGGAATAGTATAGTGCAGAGTGGGAATAGGTTAGGAATATCTATCTATCGCCAGATGCCTCAATCCCGTATGGGGTGGCCACAAACAAATCGCCTCCACGTCGCCCTGTCTCCTGCCATTTCACTGCCTGCTTCCAACTCACACCCCCCTCTCTCATATACCTCTCCACCCCATCCATCCATCTCATCCTCGGCCTCCCCCTCCCTCTTCCCCCCACCACCTCACTCACATACACTCTCTTCATCAGTCTTTCACCCTCCATCCTCTTCACATGGCCAAACCACCTCAGTGTATTCGTCCTAACGCTTCCTATCACATCCACAACCACACCACAATGCTCCTTTATATCCTCATTTGTCACCCTGTTTCTCCATGTGACTCCACAGGCTCCTCTTAAATAACCCATTTCCACTGCCCTCACTCTTGATTTGTGTCCTTCCAACAACATCCAAGCTTCACTTCCGTATGTTAGAGTTGGTATCACAATACTGTCATGTAGTAACTTTTTCACTTCCATGCTCAATTCCCTGTTTCTTATCACTGCTTTCAAGGAACCAGCAACCTTTCTTCCTTGTTGTACCCTTTCAAGCACTTCACCCTCCAAACTTCCATCCTTACTCATCACACTACCCAAGTACTTAAATGTACTCACATTTTCCATTTCCTATCCATCCAACCTCACTGTACATTCATTAACTTCACCTCTCTCAAAGACCATCACTTTACTCTTCCCTACATTCACCTTTAGATTCCATTTCTTACACACTCTCTCAAACTCAACCAGCAAGCCTTGCAGCTCCCCTTCATCTTCACTCAACAACACAGTATCATCTGCAAACAACAGTACAGGGAGTGTCCAAACACTACCCTCTCTCACCAGGGCCACTCCAACATCCACTGCCCTACCTTGTACCTCTTTTATTACCCCATCCATGTACAGATTGAACAACCATGGAGACATGACACATCCCTGTTTCAACCCAACCTTCAAAGAGAAAAATTCACTCAGTTCACCATCCACACGCACTGCAGCCTTAGCACCATCATACATATTCTTCACAGCATTCAAAAACTTCCCATCTACTCCATATATTAACACTTTCCACAATTCTTGTCTATCCACCCTGTCATATGCTATCTCCAAATCCATGAAAGCCGCATACAACTTCTTTCCCTTCTCCAAAAACTTGTCCACTAAAGATCTAAGAATGAATATCTGATCTACACAACCTCTTCCCTTCCTAAACCTCCCTGTTCTTCTCCAACTAATTCCTCTGTTCTTTCCCTAACTCTGTCAATAAGTATCCTACCATACACTTTTCCTATTACACTAAGAAGACAAATGCCCCTGTGATTACCACACACTTCTTTTTCCCCTTTCCCTTTGTACAAGGGCATAATTATACCTGACTTCCTATCCTTCGGGACTTTACCTTCCTCCCAGGCCAATCTGCACATCTCCACATCCATTCCACTACTATCTCTCCCCCATGATTCAGCATTTCACCACACTATCTATCTATCTATTGCCAGACGCCACAATCCCGCAAGGAGTGGCCATTTGACTTTGAGTTATTTGTTTTACGGGGAGGGGCACTAACCCTCCACCAGCCCACTTGCTGACAAGTAGGGAGCACGTTTGGTTTGGTTATATGGTTACCACCCAGTGTTGTAAATGGTTTCTTGGCTTACAGGAAACCATTTGGCTTGTCACTCAATGTAAAGCCACCTGTAAAGGAAAGAAAAGCAATTAGAAGTAACAGGAACGATGGAAGAAATAGGAAGAGAGGAGGGCAGGCACAGAAAAAGAATGATAAAGGCTAAGGAAGAAGTAGGCAGCACTACATCAAGTGAGTGGATGATGGTCGCCACCACCTACAACTATTTCATCACACACTCCATCAGTTCCTGGGGCTTTCCCCAATTTGACTTTCTTCATTGCTTCCACAACTTCTGTCCTACTGATTTCTTCCTGTCTTCTCACCTCCCTCCTTCTCCCGGCCATTCCCCAGCCATTTATACTCGCATTACTTCCTTTATCTGTATTCAACAAATCCTTAAAGTGTTCTCTCCATCTGCTCACTTTTTCTCCCTTCTCCACTAGTAATCTACCAGTTTTATCTTCAGTCCCCTGCTGACTTCACTGCCACCCTGTCTTACTCTCTTCACCTCTTTCCAGATTATTCTCTTATAGTCTCTCCACTTTACACTCAAATTCCTTCCAAATTCCTCATCCACTCTCTTCTTACTCTCTCTTACTAATCTTTTCACCTCTCTCTTCCTTTCTACATACTGTATAACTCTTTTCCGCCTCTCAACTTCTTCCACGCCCCTATTTCTCATCCATTCATTGTATGCTTTCTTCTTTTGTGCCACAGCCTGTCTCACCTCTTCATTTCACCATGCTGTTCCTTGCACACCCCTCCGTCTTCTCTTCACCCCACACTCCACATCACATGCTGCACATAATTCTTCTGTGAATATCCTGCACACACTTTCCATGTCCCCCATCTGCTCCAATTCATATTTACCCAATTATTCCTCCACTTCTCTCTTATATTCTGCCTTTTGCTCATCCTCTTGTAAACTTTCCACTCTCCTTGCAACTACTCCTTCTTCCTGTCCATCCTTTCTTTTATTTCTCCATCTTACTTGGATCTTGATTCTGGCCACCACCAAGTAGTGGTCAGAAAGTCCACTCCCCCAACCTGTATAAGCTCTTGCATCCATTACACATCTTCGCATCCTTTCATCCACACACACATAATCAATCATTGCCTTCTTTCATTCAGTTCACCACCCACCCTTCTCATCACTTGCCATGTATACCTGTGGATCATTTTGTGCCTGAAGAGGGTATTGGCTATCACCAACCCCCTCCCGGCACAAATGTCCACTAACGCACTGCCATTCTCATCTGTCTCAGCAGGCACACCCCACTCACCAACTATTCCATCCACCTTCACATTCCCTACTTTATCATTCATATCACCAATTAAAAACACTCTCATTCCTTCCAAACTTTTCCATGCATGCTTCCACATTTGTCCAGAACTCTTCTCTCACTCTGCTTGCACGATCTTGCATTGGTGCATACACGCACACAATTGCCCACATTTGTATTCCAACTTTCAGTCTTACCCACACAATCCTTGACCGAACTGATCGATACTCTCCTGTGTTCTTCTTCCATCTTTTACTCACAACAATACACACTCCTTCTTTTGCCCTCTCATTCTCACCTACTCCTGCACACATACCCCATCCATACTCCCATTCTCTCATACTCTCTCCTCACCATTTAGTTTCAATTACTCCACATACATCCACTTTCGCACCCTCAATCACCTGGACAATCTCTCTCTCTTTCGCCTCATCATTCCCACCCCTTACATTCCTTGTTGCGATCCGTACCATGTCCATTGTCCAGTCCTTGGTCGTCATCTTTTGGTCAGTCCTTGTCCGAGGCTTCTTGTTCATCTTTTTTAGTTAGCTGTTTTCCGGGGAGGGGCACTAACCCTCCACCAACCCTTTTAGTCACCTCGTACGACAAGCAGGGATACTGGGGGAGTATTCTTAAAAAAAAAACCCTGCCCCCATATTAGCATATTTAAAAATCTCACTGATTTATTACAGAGTGTGGGAGTTAGTCGGCACTATGGACTGCTTACTTCTCTGGGCTATGGTCTCATCATCCAGGGCATCATGTCTGGTCTATACCACACCTGTCCTAATAAAGTCACCATCAGATTTGGTAAGATAATAGTTTTTATTTTTCAGATGATATGAATGAGCAATGAATAAATTAGGTTTTTACGAACCTGGTGCATTTGGAGGCAGTGTTAGGAAGAGGATTTTCAGTCCTATAACCCACCCATGCAGTGTATGTGGTGATGGATGAACTCATCTATGACTCAGAGAAATGTGAAGAGAGTGCAGTAATTCTTCTCCCCAGTTTAAATATCTTATAAGGCATGGGATCTATCCTGCAGAAGTGTCTTATATCCTGATTGCTCACTCAAAGTAAGCACCCAGTGACAAACTTTATGTGCTCCCTCTAGAGTGTGACAAGATCCCAGGTTTATGTGGTGTATTAGTTGGTGGCACCACCATTTGTGTGTGAGTGTTTATGGGTGGGCTTGCTGGATGCATTGTGAAAAGGAAGAGGGTTCGTGATATTTATTTTTATTATTATTATTATTATTATTATTATTATTATTATGGTGTTTGAGAGGAATGAAGTCACAGAATGCACAGTGAGGTTGGATGATGAGGATATGGAGAATGTGAGTGCATTCAAGTACCTGAGTAGTGTGATGAGTAAGGATGGAACTTTGGGGGATGAAGTGCTTATAAAGGTACAACAGGGAAGGAAGGTTGTTGATTGACTGAAAGCAGTGATGAGAAATAGGGAGGTGAGTATGGAAGCTAAGAAGTCACTGATGATAGTACAGTACACCCTCATTATCGACGTTTTTTTTATTGACGGATTTGATTATCGACGTTTTTTTTGTCTCCTGGGAGTTAAATTATTATTATTAAAAAAATAAAAAAAATAAAGAATTGTATTGGCACCTCCTAGCAAGTTTGCGTGCCATCCTGCCAGGTGTCTCTGGCTGCTTGCAGCATGTTCCCGCCGACCCAACAAACAACAGCATCAGTACACGTTTGTCTGTTGTTCTTATATCATGTTCGGCCACATCTATCGTGCTTTCGCGATCATCAAGGCTCCGAAGCGCCCTTGTAACACTCCAACTGGAAATAAGGCAGCTAAGAGAGCAAGGAAAGTACTTACCTTGGAAGTAAAGAACGAAATATTACAAAAACTTAGAAGTGGAATGAGCTATGCAGCGGTTGGTCGCGAGTATGGCATGAATGAGTCCAGTGTTCGTGGCATAAAATGGAGAGAAAAAGACATTAAAGATGCTCTGGCTTCGTGCACACCAGGATCGGCTAAAGTAACGATGCATGTGAGAGATGATGCCTTGGTGAAGGTGGAAAAGGCACTGAATATTTGGATTGAGGACTTAAACCGTCGACACGTGCCGCTAGACTCCCAGTTCATCTGAAACAAAGCAAAACAACTCTATGCTCGGTTTGCTGGTGAAAGCAGTGGTGTTGGTGAAGATAATGGTGATGAAAGTGAGGCAGATGAAAATAGTGATGATGGTGATGAAAGTAATGACGATGGTGATAGGCCTAGTAATGTTGGTGCTTCTAGGCAAAAGAAATTTGCAGCCAGCAAGGGCTGGTTCGAGAATTTTAAGAAAGGGTATGGCCTACATAACATTAGGATGACTGGTGTAGCAGCTTCAGCAGATCAGATAGCAGGAGAATCGTACCCTCGTGACTTTGCTGAACTTATAAGGGAGAAAGGGTACAGGCATGAACAAGTGTTTAATGCGGACGAAACACGCCTGTGGTGGAAGAAAATGCCTAAAAGAACGTACATTTCGGAGGAGGAGAAAAGTGCGCCAGGCTTTAAAGCAGCAAAAGATCGTGTGTCTGTGCTGTTGTGTGGTAATTCAGAAGGACATATGATAAAACCCATGCTCCTGTATCATTTGTTATAATGTTAAAGACGAGTTGGATTTTTTGTCAATAAAGGATATTTCTTGCAAAAGTTAGGCAGAGATTAAATATGAAATATACGAGCATAAGGAGAGTTGAATTTTCCTAAAAGAAGATCCTAGCGAAAGCTAGGCTAAGATTCATCTTTGATAGCATAAACTGCCATACAGTCGTGAAAATTTAGGTCTGGGAGAAGTGGAATATCAAGAATGAAAGGAAGCTCTTGAGAATGAAAGTAAATAGGAGAGCGTGGTCTCTCTGGTATGAGCTAGCAGCACCGGCGTGTGTTGTGAAGATCGGTGCGAACAGCTGATCTAACGTAACACTTGCCTCACACTCTCAGTTATTAGACGTATGAATGACCACCACTGCTGCTTTCGTTTTTTTTTTTTTTTACACACTCGGTTATGTAAACATATGGATGGCTACAACTGCTGGTTTCGCCTTTTATTTTTAGATGGAGTGAGGTGTAAGTGGAGAGAGAAGTGATGATACAGCAGCCATTACAAGTTGAGGTCCAGTGTACGACCACTATGCATCAACATCAGAGATTATGCTATTTTTTCCATAATTCTTTACTTAATATAAGTAGTTTTATTATGATATTCAGTTTTTCAATTGCCTAACTAATTTATTTCTAAGAAACACTAAAACTAAACTGCATATTACATACGAGTGATTGAAGGGATACTAAAATATATAAATAAAGGGTACCTGACCAGACGAAAATCGGTATCGACGGTTTTAGGCATCGACGGGTATCTTAAGTACCTAACCCCTGTCGATAATGAGGGTGTACTGTATTGTGATCCCGACCCTGACGCGTGGAAGTGAGGCATGGACCTTGCTAGAGGGGAACAAGTCAAGAGTGAGAGCAGTGGAAATGAGTTACTTGAGAGGAGCATGTGGAGTGAAATGGAGGGACAGATTGACGAATGAAGAAGTGAAGGAACGTTGTGGGGTGGATGTGGATGTGGTTGAGAAAATTAGGAGAAATACACTGAGGTGGTTTGGACATGTAGAGAGAATGGAGAATGAAAGACTGACTAAAAGGATGTATTTAGGTGAAGTGGAGGGAGGGAGAGGAAGGGGAAGACCAAGGATGAGGTGGAGGGATGGGGTTGAGAGGTATTTTGAGAGGGGGAAACGAGTTGGGGGAGGGCAGTCAAATGGTGGGTGACAGAGCGACTTGGAGGTGTTTTGTCTGTGGCTACCCTTTGTGGAATTAGGGTGTCGGGCTATAGATAGATAGATAGATTATTATTTTTAAAAAAAGGGAGGGGGGGGATTAGATGGATCAACAGCTGATGACCAAAAACTCAACAAAGGACATTTTACAGATGGTGACTTGGATTGCTTACACATTCTTTCTATAGGCCAGTGTCCTAATACCATCAGGGGTGGCCACCAATAGTTGCCTCCATGTTGCCCTGTCCCCTACTATTTTGCTGCCCTCCTCCCAACTTACACCTCCTCCCTCATATATCTCTCCACTCCATCCCTTCATCTCATCCTCAGTCTCCCTCTCCCCTCCCCCCCTTCCACCACACTCACATACACTTTCCTAGATACTTTCTCACTCTCCATCCTCTCCACATGGCCAAACCACCTCACTGTATTTCCCTTAATGCTTTCTCTCACATGCACATTCCCATCCACACTGCAACGCTCCTTCATTTCCTCATTTATCAGTCTGTCTCTCCATGTAACTCCACATGCTCCTCTAAAATAACTCATTTCCACTACTCTCACTCTTGACTTGTGTCCTTCCAACAAGGTCCAAGCTCTGCTTCCATACATTAGAGGGGAGATCACAATATTGTCATGCAGCGACATCTTTACTTCCATGCTGTTTTCCCCATTTCTCATCACCGCTTTTAGTAGACCAGCAACCTTTCTTCCCTGCTGTACTCTTTCAAGTACATCATCTTCCAAACTTCCATCCTTATTCATCTCATGACCCAAGTACTTAAATACACTCACATTCTCCATTTTCTCACCATCCAGCCTCATTACATTCAGTGTCGTCATTTCTCTCAACGACCACATCTTTACTCTTCACTACATTCATCTTTGGATCCCATTTCATGCATGCATTCCCAGACTCATCCACCGAGCCTTGCAGTTCCCCTTCATCTTCATTTAACAATATAGTATCATCTGCAAACAGCAGAACAGGAAGTTTCCAAATGCAGCTCTCTCTCATTAGGGGTGCTCAAGCATTTACTGCCCTACCTTGTATCTCTTTTAAAACTCCATCCATATACAAATTGAACAACCATGGAGACATGACACATCCCTGTTTCAGTCCAACATTCAGATAGAAAAATTCACCCAGTTCATCATCCACACACACTGCATCCCTTGCACCCTCATACATACTCTTCATGGCATACAACAACTTCCCATTCACACCATATATTTTCAGTACACACCACATTCTTTGTCTATCCACTCAGTCATATGTTTTCTCCAAATCCATGAAGGCCGGATACAACTTCTTTTCTGTTTCTAGAAACTTTTCCACTAAACACCATAATATGAACACCAGACCTACATGACTTTTTCCCTTCGTAAATCCTCCCTGTTCTTCTCAAACCATTTCTTTGGTTCTACACAACCTCTTCCCTTTCTGATACCTCCCTGTTCTTCTCCAGCTACAATAAAACCTCTTAAAGTTGGAAAAATAGGGACTGAGGGCATTCCGAGTTTAATGAGATTCCGACTTATGGAAATTGTGAGACCTGACCAGCCAGAAAAAAAAAAATCACTTGCCATGCTTGCAGAGGGTGTAATTCAAACATAAGAAGGGCCTTGTGGTAGGATATAGAGGTATTAGAGTGGCACATGATTGCTTCTGTGCAACATTTTCACTTCTGTGCAATATTTTCAAACTATAATCACAATTGCTATACCTTACACTTTATATACTCTCTACAGTATATACAGGCCGTAATCACTATTGTAAAGCACTCTTGTATGCAAAATTAATCATTATCAGAGTCACTGCAGAAAATTTGTGCTGGCAACTCTGAGGACACACTGCTTAGGAAGCTCCATGTTGACGCTAGACTGAGGCAGGAGGCAGATGTTGAGCCGACACAGGCTAAAACATGATGAACCTAGTGCGTCATGCCGAGATTGGGTTTCCATTAGACAGCATTAGGGAATTTTTTCCAGGATTTTTACGACAGTTTTTTAGAAACTTTAGGTTACAGTAATCCCTCATTTATCCAGACATAATAGAACCAAAGGCATGTCCAAATAGTGGCAACATCTGGATAATGAACACTATTCCCCTGCCACACCCAGACCCTACCTATACCCACTTCCAGCCTATACCTAACTTATTTGTACAGTATCTGTGCTTAATTTGGCAGTGTTTTCCAGTCATTCAGGCATATTTAGATATCAAAACACACATATGAATATCCAAAGTAATGCTAAACACCAAGAAAACCATGAAAAAAAATAACACCCTACCTATACACCACTGTATGTACAGTACCCCTCATAATTTTGGCACTGTTTTCAGATCAATCTGCCACATTTAGACATCAAAACACACATAGAAATATCAAAAGTAATGCTAAACACCAAGAAAACCATGAAAGAAAACCACTGAAAACAAAAAATAGGAAAAGTGTATGGTAGGATACTTATTGACAGAGTTAGAGAAAGAACAGACAAAATAGTTGGAGAAGAACAGGGAGGCTTTAGGAAGGGAAGAGATTGTGTAGATCAGATACTCATTCTTAGATCTTTAGTGGAAACGTTTCTAGAGAAGGGAAAGAAGTTGTATGCGGCTTTCATGGATTTGGAGAATGCATATGACAGGGTGGATAGACAAGGATTGTGGAAAGTGTTAAGAATATATGGAGTAGATGGGAAGTTGTTGAATGCTGTGATGATTATGTACGATGGTGCGAAGGCAGCAGTGTGTGTGGATGGTGAACTAAGTGAATTTTTCTTTTTGAAGGTTGGGTTGAAACAGGGATGTGTCATGTCTCCATGGTTGTTCAATCTGTACATGGATGGGGTAATAAAAGAGGTACAAGGTAGGGTAGTGGATGTTGGAGTGGCCCTGGTGAGAGAGGACAGTGTTTGGACACTCCCTGTACTGTTGTTTGCAGATGATACTGTGTTGTTGAGTGAAGATGAAGGGGAGCTGCAAGGCTTGCTGGTTGAGTTTGAGAGAGTGTGTAAGAAACGGAATCTAAAGGTGAATGTAGGGAAGAGTAAAGTGATGGTCTTTGAGAGAGGTGAAGTCAGTGAATGTACAGCGAGGTTGGATGGTGAGGAATTGGAAAATGTGAGTACGTTTAAGTACTTGGGTAGTGTGATGAGTAAGGATGGAAGTTTGGAGGGTGAAGTGCTTGAAAGAGTACAGCAGGGAAGAAAGGTTGCTGGTTCTTTGAAAGCAGTGATAAGAACAGGGAAGTGAGCATGGAAGTGAAAAAGTTACTACATGACAGTATTGTGATACCAACTCTAATGTATGGAAGTGAAGCTTGGACGTTGTTGGAAGGACACAAGTCAAGAGTGAGAGCAGTGGAAATGAGTTATTTAAGAGGAGCCTGTGGAGTCACATGGAGAGACAGGCTGACGAACGAGGATATAAAGGAGCATTGTGGTGTGGATGTGGATGTGATAGGAAGCGTTATGAGGAACACACTGAGGTGGTTTGGCTATGTGGAGAGGATGGAGGGTGAAAGACTGACGAAGAGAGTGTATGTGAGTGAGGTGGAGGGGGGAAGAGGGAGGGGGAGGCCGAGGATGAGATGGAGGGATGGGGTGGGGAGGTATATGAGAGAGGGGTGTGTGAGTTGGGAGCAGGGCAGTGAAATGGTGGGGGACAGGGCGACTTGGAGGCGATTTGCTTGTGGCCACCCCAAACGGGATTGAGGCGTCTGGCAATAGATAGATAGATAGACAAGACAAGAGAGAGAGAGAGATAAAGAGCATTATTCTGAGAGAGGAAGAGAGAGAGAGAGAGAATAAATATGGGAATGGCAAAGGAGTGTCCCTTTGAGTGAGGAGATAAGGCATAAACTTCTTCCCTCTTCTCTCTCTTATTCTCCATTCCTTCCCTCCTCTCTCTCTTACTCTCCATTCCCTCCCTCCTCTGTCGGAGAGAGAGAGAGTTGATGATACAGTAATCACGTGATCTTTGCCAATGCCTTGGTAAATATAGGCTGTTTTTCCCGGACAATGACCTACTGTACCTCAGTCACAGCGGGTGGTGGGCAGGTTGCTAATTTAGTAATTTATTTAATTGTACCAATATATATTTTACAGTAATTCCCACAAATATATGCAAATGATTTGCGCTAGCGCTTTGCGACATTGCCATCCATCCATCCATAGCCCGACCCCCTAATCCCGCAAAGGGTGGTCGCAGACAAAATGCCTCCAAGTCGCTCTGTCACCCATCATTTGACTACCCTCCCCCCAGCTCACTCCCCCCTCCCTCATATACCTCTTAACTCCATCCCTCCACCTCATCCTCGGTCTACCCCTCCCTCTCCCTCCCTCCAACTCACATACATACACCCTCTTAGTCAGTCTTTCATTCTCCATTCTCTCCACATGTCCAAACCACCTCAGTGTATTTCTCCTAATCTTCTCAACCACATCCACATCCACCCCACAACGTTCCTTCACTTCTTCATTCGTCAACCTGTCCCTCCATGTCACTCCACATGCTCCATTCAAGTAACTCATTCCAATGCTCTCACTCTTGACTTGTTCCCCTCTTGCAAGGTCCACGCCTCGCTTCCATACGTCAGGGTAGGGATCACAATATTATCATGCAGTGACTTCTTAACTTCCATACTCACCTCCCTATTTCTCATCACTGCTTTCAGTGAACCAACAACTTTCCTTCCCTGCTGTACCCTTTCACGCACTTCATCCCCTAAAGTTCCATCCTTACTCATTACACTACCCAAGTACTTGAATGCACTCACACTCTCCATATCCTCACCATCCAACCTCACTGTACATTCTGTGACTACATTCCTCTCAAACACCATAACTTTACTTTTGTTTACATTAACTTTCAGCTTCCTCCTCCTACACACTGTCCCAAATTCATTCACCAAACCTTGCAACTCCCATTCATCTTCACTCAACAATACTGTATCATCAGTAAACAGCAACACCTGAAGCTTCCAAATCTCACCCTCATCATTAGAGCCACCCCCATATCCACTGCTCTACCCTGCACCTCCTTTACAACTCCATCCATGTATATATTAAACAGCCATGGAGACATCACACCCTGTTTCAGTCCCACATTGATATAAAAAAATTCACTCAGCTCACCATTTACTCACACCGTAGCCCTAGCTCCTTCGTACATACTCTTCACAGCATTCAACAATTTCCCATCCACTCCATATATTCTTAATACCTTCAACATACCTTGCCTATCTATTTTGTCATAAGCTTTCTCCAAGTCCATGAAGGCAGCATACACTTTCTTTCCCTTCTCTAGATACTTCTCCACTAAACATCTTAGAACAAATATCTGATCTACACACCCTTTTCCCTTCCTAAATCCCCCCTTGTTCTTCTCCAGCTAGCTCCTCTGTCACATGCCTAACCCTATCATTGAGTATTCTACCATATATTTTACCAGTCACACTAAGGCAAATACCCCTATGGTTACCACATACTTCTCTCTCCCCTTTTCCTTTGTACAGAGGAACAATTATACCTGATTTCCAGTCCTCTGGAACCCTTCCCTCTTCCCAAGCCAATCTACACAACTTCCATATCCATTCCACAACAATCTCACCTCCATACCTCATCATTTCACCACACACTCCATCAATTCCTGGGGCCTTCCCCAACTTGATCTTCTTCATTGCTTCCACTACTTCCGTCCTACTGATACCTTCCTCCCTCCTCTCATCACTCCTTCTCCAGCCATTCCCAAACCACTTATACTCGCACTGCTGTCACTCTCTACATTCAACAAATCCTCGAAGTGCTCCTTCCATCTCCTCAATTTCTCTCTCTTCTCCACCAACAATCTATTATTCCTATCTTTCACTCCCCTACTATTTCCCCTTTCACACTACCTTACTTTCTCTACCTCCTTCCAAAACAGTTTCTTAGTCTCCCTCCATTTCACACTCAGATTCCTCCCAAACTCTTCATCTACTTTCTTCTTACTCTCCTTGACCAGTCTCTTCACCTCCCTTCTCCTACTCACATATACCTCTTTCTTCTCTCTCTCATCTTCTCCCCTACCTCTACTCGCTAACCATTCACTATATGCCTTCTTCTTTTGTTCCACAGCTCGTTTCGCCTCATCATTCCACCATGCTGTCCCTTGCACACCCTTGCATCTCCTCCTCACTCCACAAACCACCTCCAGCTTCCATCTGCTCTAGCTCATACCTTCCCCATCTTTCTTCCACTATGCTCTTATACTCTGCCATTTTCTCACTGTCTTGCAACTTCTCAACTCTTCTCATAGGAGCTGTTTCCTCCTGTCTTCCACTTCATCTCCTCAACCATTTTCTTTGCAGCTTCACTTTGGCCATCACTAAGTGATGGTCCGAGACTCCATTCCCCCACCCACAAGCTAAATATTAGATTGCGCACTTGTGCAAATTACAAATACACTGTAATAGAAAATAATAATAATAAATAAAAGTAAGTAGGTATGCTGTTTTATTTAAATATCAATATTTTTCAGTAATTCCCGAAAATATATGCAAATGGTTTGTGCTTGCTCTTTGCGACATTGCGCAAGCTAATTATTTGTCAGATTGCGCATTTGCGCTTGCGCAAGGTAGTGAACTGTGGATTGCGCTTGTGCAAGGTCCTTCTTCATTTGCGCTGCCCACCACTGGTAATGGTACCTATATTTCTTATGCCTTTTCCTTTCTTCCTCATCCCAGTTCATGACCTAAAGTTTAATTACTAAATGATCACACTTTTTTAAGGAACAACAGCAGGACTTTATAATTTGGACATCATTTCAGTCTTTTGTAAACACAGGATTTAACCTAGTTAGTTCATCATCACCACTTATTCTTGAATTCTTCTTTCTGTTCTGAACCTGTAAGTTCAGTGTTACCTGTTCCTGCAGTTTATAACCCCATGTGTTTGCATTATTACCTGCATTACTCTCCTCCCAATTTACCTCTGCAGTTAAGGCCATGTGGAGAGGATGGAGGGTGAAAGACTGACAAAGAGAGTGTATGTGAGTGAGGTGGAGGGTGGAAGAGGGAGGGGGAGACCGAGGATGAGATGGAGGGATGGGGTGGAGAGGTATATGAGAGAGGGGGGTGTGAGTTGGGAGCAGGGCAGTGAAATGGCGGGGGACAGGGCGACTTGGAGGCGATTTGTTTGTGGCCACCCCAAACGGGATTGAGGCGTCAGGCAATAGATAGATAGATAGTTAAGGTCAACAGTTAGGGCTAGTTCATTTCTTCTTTGTGCAAGGTTTTCCAGATGCATCAACATATCACTAGCGAAATCCTCATACCCTTCGTCA
This sequence comes from Coenobita brevimanus, assembly GCF_032717465.1. Taxonomy (NCBI): domain Eukaryota; kingdom Metazoa; phylum Arthropoda; class Malacostraca; order Decapoda; family Coenobitidae; genus Coenobita; species Coenobita brevimanus. Next base: position 12,702,409 of record NC_137063.1, read on the forward strand.
TTTAATGTTCTTGTTTGGGGTGGCATAAAAGCCACTCCTATATTCATCTTTCTCTCTTTATCATTTTGCATTTCTGCTGTTAAGACTTCTGCCTTGGTGTTACCCATTTCCACCTATCTTGCCTTTAAACTGCTATCCATCATTATTACCACAAAATTTCACAGATTTACCTTCTCTCCCTTTTCTTCATATATATACTGTATTCACTTCAGTGAAACTTTTTTTTTTTTTTTTTTCACATATATGACTGCTGTTTTTTCCTTGGTTCTATAATTTGTATTGTTTATAAAGGCTCCAGTATGTTTGCACGTGTCATCCTTGGTCACCAAATGGCAGCTTTCCACAATGCTCAATCTCTGTCAGCCTCCCTATTCAGTCTCTTATCCTATAGGCCACATTCTGTGACCTAGTTCCATGTCTCTTACAGTCTAGCTTCTGCAGTCCTTCCCCCGACATTCACAGTCTCAACTTCTGCACTGTCTCTCTCTTTTCTTCATATACAGTATTCACTCTAGACCAACACTTCTAATTTTTTTTTTTTTTTTTTTTTTTAACATATTACTGCTGTTTTCTCCTTGGTGAACTGTATAATTTGCATTGTTTTTAAAGGCTCCAACATCCTTGCAAACGTCATTCTTGGTCACCAAATGGCAGCTCTCCACAATGCTCAGTCTCTGACAGCCTCCCTATTCAGTCTCTTATCCTTGAGGCCACACTCTGTGACCTTGTCCCAGGTCTTTTTCAGTCTGCTTCTTGCAGCCCTTCCCACAACATTCATGCTCTCATCTTCTGCACCCAGTTGTCATCCTCCATCCTCTCACCATGCCCAAACCATCTCAGTCAACCCCTTCTCATCACAACACCAATGCCTTCCAGTCCCTTTCTTTTCCTCAAAGTTTCAGTTGTAATCCTAGCTCCCCAGACCTTGCATTCAAGGACTCACTACACATCATCTATTCATTGTCATTTCATTAGTCTACATATATCCACTTCCTTTACTGCCAAGGTTTCTCTACTATACAGCATTATACTTCTAATGCATGCCACATACAAAGATTCCTTAGCACAGAGGGAGAGCCTCTCTCATTGTCAGGAGAGACAACAGGTCCCTGAACTTCTTCCAACCACTCCTCACCCAAGTGCCTTTTCAGCTGCTCTGTCTGTGGCTTCTGCAGACATTGGGCACTCCTGATAAACAGATCCCGCAAGTTGTCGGGCAGTTTTTCCTTGGGCTTAATCATACTGCTCATGCATGCACTACTTGGTGGCTCATGATCAACTTCTTGGCACAACCCTACAACTGTGCCCTGTTGTATCTTCTTTAGGACAAAGTGAAGTGATGGCTGTAACGATGGGTACTTCCTCTGCCATAGGGTCAACAATGGTCCTGTTCACCCTCACTACCTCCTCTATCATGCCATGGCTCCTGTGCTCCACCAGCCCCAAGGAAGTGTGTAGCGTGCCGTTGATCTTGCAGGGCAGCAGCATCTATGTCTCGGGGGGGGGTGGATAACTGTAGCCCATCTGGTCATTACTAGTAGACTTCCATGCTCCACGGCCTTCAGTGGAACACTCCTCCTTCAAGCCACATTCACATGGAATGGAAGTCAAGCAGGGAATGGCAGGACACCAAGTAGTCCAAGCCCAGAATGCAGGGGTCCTCGTTGTCAGCAACATGCTCATCCAGGGTCTCTTCCTTCCCTCCCAGCTGTATCCTGACACCCTTTGGTCCTGTTAGCTTAGTGCAGTGCCCTGTGACTCCTCATGGCCACTGCCAAGTCTCTGGAAGCTGGTGATGACTCACCACATGCAGCCATACCAAAGTCTTCTCTGATCCAGGGTTGATGGCCTTTGGGCATGCTTCTGCTTCAGTCTGACCTCATCCATCTGATAAAGGACTGAAGTAGCTTTCTTGCACAAGGACACATGTGAGGCACTCTTGGCATAGGCTGGCTGCTGTCCTGTTGCACCAGACATCCTTAATTTTCCTCTTAACCTTCACACGTCGGCCAAACATTTCATGGCTGCACCTGGCACGCGGGAGTTTTTCATGATTTTTATCCTAAGTTCAAAAACAGATAACTCCTAAACTCTTAATGTTAGAAAAAAATAAGAAAAACATTACAAACTACTAACCCTCAGCTTTCAGATGAGATCAGAATGAGCTTCATCTGACATGTAGTGTTGTTTTAGCGACGGTGTGAAACAAGGTGATGAAAACAGGCTTGAGCGAGCTGTCTCCGCCCCACTGGGCAGCTGCAGGCTGTGTGTGTGAGTGAGGGAGGGTGGGTTAAAAAAAACACATTACAAACTATCGCTACTAACCTTCAACTTTAAGGTAAGACCAGAATGAGCTTCATCTTACATATAGTGTGACTGCAGTGGCGGTGCGAAATAAGGTCATCCAATATATTACCAATATGCCAGGAATCGAACCCAGGACTCTCAGGTGAGAGCCAGGCATCATACCACTACACCATGACCTGGTTGTGGTGTAGTGGTATGCTGCCTGGCTCTCACCTGAGAGTCCTGGTTTTGATTCCCGGCATATTGGTAATATATTGGATGATTTTTCCTGTGTACAAAACAGGTTTCTCTCTTCGTGAAATAAGGTGATGAAAATAGGCTCGGGTTATCAGTCTCCTGCCCACTGGGCAGTCGCGGGTGGATGAGGGCAGTGTGTGTGAGTGAGGGAGGGTAGGGCACTGCCTTCCAAGCTCACGAGTGCACTACCACATGTCTCTCATCACTAAAACTTTTTCAGTACTGTATTTACAAAAGTTATTTTACTAGTACAGTAATCTAATTACATATTCATGTACTGTATTTCACATACTAATAACCTCACATTTACAAAAAACACAGGCAATATATATTTACAAAAATGCAGACAATACTACTGTAAGTTCATTATTTTCTAAATTATTTTACTAATTTTCTTGTAACAGATTGACTTATATCATTATTTCACATATTTACATTATTTACGCTACCATGACACTGCATCCACTAGAATTTTTGTTGTGTGGAAGTGCGGCCATGTACACTAATTACAATAGAAACACAGGGTGGTACTTTCAACACAAAACAGTGGCGGTAAACCAAGTGCACCATATGGCGTACCCCGACGTCCTCCACGCTGCGTCTTATGGCGTACCCTGACACGTGGGGGTTAAGGAGTCTGTTCTGTGTTCTCTTTTGTGATATTCCCTTTCCAGTCCTTTTTCAGGTGTCCCTGTTACCTGCAAGCCGAGCACTCTGCCGTTTTGTTGATTCTGCTTCAGGCACCATTTTGTTGATTTCCCATCTTGTAGCAGTCTTCCTTTTGGTAGCTAGTCTTCTCATAGCAGAAGCATGCTCTGTTAAATGTATCCATGCCCGTGACTGACCCTTTACATGTCTTGAAGGTAGCACTGAAGTCAGTGTGGAAGCTTGAGTAGCTGGACTTGATGTAGAACTCAGATTCAGGGGGTCTGACAAGGGCTTCCTGCAGGTTCACTAGTTTGGTCTCTTACTTGAACCTTCATCTGGGGGCTGTCCAGGACATTAACAAACTGGTCCTGAAAGAGCACCATCAGGAAGTCAAAATTAGCTCCTGGGTAAGCTTTATGAGCCAGATTCTCAGCTCCTGGGCCTCTCTCCTCAGGGTGAGAGTGCAGAACTGAGACTTGGAGAGCTCCCCCAGGTGTTTTGTCCCATACCTCTGCCCCAAGGCCTGTGCCAGCTTATTGTAGTCCCCCTGATTTCACTCATCCAGTGGTGCAAGAACCTCCACAGCAGAACCCTTAACCCCTAAAGTACGAATAGGATCGATCGATCCTTTTCCAGAATTTCGCTTGATGCCGAATAGGATGCTGAATAGGAGCCCTTGTAAAAAACTGTGGACATGAAGCTTCGGCCTGACTGTGACGTATATCGATGCAAACCAATGAGCACTAAGTCCTGAGTAGGGAGGGGGGAGGATCCGGGTCCCTACCCATGGTTGAGGGGGTGATTTCCCACCGCCCTCTTGCCACTTTCCTCTACCCTAATACCTTTGTTCCCTCTCCCCCTCCCTCGACTCTGACCGCCTCCTGCTCCCTCCCTCCCCCTCCCCCACTGTCCTCCATCACACCACCATGGTTCCCCCCCTTTTCCCTCCCTCCCTGTCTCCCTGGGGAGTGTTATATTCCCCCTACCCACCCTCCACACCCCTGTACTCCCTCTTTGCCATTCCTCTTTGTCTTGTGGTGTCTTATCTCCCACCTCTGTACCCTTGCACCACCCCTCCAGGCCTCTCCCCACCCCACCTCCTACTCCCAATAGTATGCCGTCTGCTAACCCCCCCCCCCCTCACCTAGAGTATTATGCTTCATCATTACTATTCATGTCGTGTTTTCATTCAATACCAGAATATTGTTTGTGTAATTGAATACACTGGTGCATGAAAAAGAATGTGTGTTTTTTCATGTTTTTTATGAATTTCCATGTTTTTTAGGGGAATTGTGTATTTGTGCATTTATCTTTCTCTTACACCATTATCATTGTTTTGCATGCTTTAGCATTTTTCTCCCATTGAAATTCTTAAAGCTACTTGATTTGACAGCTCTGAGGGGAGGGGATGGTGGGGAAGGGGTGAGGAGAATGGGTATGGTGGAGTGTGTGAGTAACACCAAGAAAAAGATTTTACATGCTTTGGCTCAATTTCTTTTTTATTTTGATAGCTACACAGCTATGAGGGAAGGGGACGAGGGGATGGAAGGTGAGGAGATGAGAAGAGTTGGGGGGGAAAAGTGTTGGGAGTGAGTGAGGAACACCGACATGATTATTTTACATGCTGTTGTTTGAAAAAAAAATTGAGCTGGAAAATTCTGAAGGGTGGGGGTAGGGGGAAGGGGGGAGAGGTGAGGGAGGAGGGGAGGAAGAGAGGGTGGTGATGGGAGTGGGTGAGGAAGGTAATGGGAGGGGTGAAATGAAGGGGGGATAGGGTGAGACCCCATAGAAAACTGGAGTCGCCCCACCTGGAAGGGTAACTTTTTTCAGCTTTGATGGGCCATAGCTCATGAACCAGTTGGGCTAAAATGCTGTGGTGTGTGGCATAAGGTGTGTAAATTCAAGCTCTAAACCTTGGGCATAAAACATTTTATTTCTGTAAGAGATGAAAAATCGGCTCCATATACAGGTTTTCAGGGAAGTTCGGTCAATCTAATTGTGTATCCTAGGGGTTAAGGCTGGTGGCCACCTGAACCACACACTGCTTGTCATCCCACCCATTCTGTCTGGCCAAGAGCTCATACTGGGTGCAGTAATCCTCCTAAGACACCCTGCCATCAAAATACTGTCATTTTCTTCAGTGGTACATGCATACCACCTTGAGTGCCACCATTGTGACTCACAGGGCCATATGCAGGGGTCTGGGGATTCAGCATCTCACTAATGCCTTCCATACACTTGTCACTGGCACCTGAGGGGTGTGCTGGGTGCTGACTCTCAACCAAACACAGTACAAGGACTTTGAACCTACTACTCACTTCCTGTATATCACTTCTTACTTTATGTTCCAATGTACAGGAAACCTTTTCCCTCACATCTCCTACCTGGTCACTAATTCTCTCTACCTTGCTGTGTGCCACCTCCTGTTGTTGCTTCAGTTACCTGGTCCAATCTAGCAGCTTCTCTCTTAGCTGGTGAAGCTCCTGTCTTTGCCCTCTTAACTATTCCCCTGGTTTTGCATGGTATTGTGCTTGGGCTTCTTTGTACTCTTCATGGTATTTCATTTGTTCTTTGCTGTGCTTCCCAGTATTTCTTTTGTTCTTTTACCTGTGCTTCTTTATATTTCATTTGTTTTTGATGTGCTGTCAAAACTAAGGTTATCTTTCTTTTGTTCTGGCCGTGCTTCTCGATATTTCTTGTCTTCCTCAAAATATTTCATCTGGTCTTCATGATGTGCTCACAGCGCTGCGAGTATATTTGCTAGAGATACATCCACTGTTTTGGCAGCCTGTCCACGTGTCTCCATTTCTCAATACGTACCCAAATCCTGACACCAATTTGTTACACGATAGGGTTCGTTAATACATTGAGAACGATGCGTAGACAGGCCAAAATGGTAATCAGAGGCTTCTGAACACTTCAGAGTTTATTCCTTCCAGGCACAGCTGAGGTATACATGCAAAACACTATGGCTTTTCTCTCTCACGCTACCTCCATCCTCACTCACTACTATTCGCTCACTGTCCATTCACTGACTGACTGTCACTCACTGACTCTCAAACTGACAACTCTATCCTACACTGACTGACTTGGATTGTCAGGCTTTTGCTCACTAACTCTGTCACTGACTCTCTCTGTCACTGTCCATCTGCCACAGTGTCACTGATTAACTGACTCATTGACAGACTGAATGAATGTTTACTAACTGTCTGTTACTGACTCTTACTCTCATTGTCTGACAGGCTTTTGCTCGCTCCCTTCCACTGGCTCAGTGACTGGCTGCCATACACTAACTTACTCCATCCATTATAGACTCCGACCCACTGCTCACTTTCTGCAGGCAGGGCAGTCCCTTTAAATCCACTCCTTCCCCCCCGCCCCCACTATTCTATCTCCAGAACAGCACAAGATATTCTAGAGCCTAGGAGGGAACTCACATTTTCCCACACAAAAAAACACTTGCAATACATAATAATGACAAGAAGTGATTCCTAAGGTAAGAGAGAGAGAAAATGTACCAGACATGTTTTGTTTCTTGAATATTCCCCACATTCCCAGATATAAAACATTAACCTAATCCTATGGCATAACACTTTGTTTCTAGAATGTCCCTCATATCTCCAGATATTAAGCACTAACCTAATCCTACCAGCATAACACTGCCTTAAAGTTTTTATTTCTGTTCCCTAGTATTTCTTAGATTGTAGGAATCTTAAGTCAGCTTTTCCCCTTGGTTTCAAGCAAGGTGAAATGATAAATTCTCAGCGGAGGAAAATAAGAGATAGTGTGAGATGATATAGTGTCATCATCACCTGTCATAGACATTTTCTATCAGGTAGATTCCAAATGGTATTGACAGTGGAACACTTTTTATATGCTTCCATGTTTTGCAGATATGATGTTCATGTATGTAGTGCTGGTGGTATGCGTAGTGAATCTGTGGGGTCTGCGGCATGGTGATGTGACGCAACATGTCTATCCAACCACTATGGGGGTTGGAGCATTATTAATGCTGGCTGAACTGCGTGAATGGGTCAGTCGAGAGGTCTTCTGGAGCATTTTCACCATCGTGTACTGTGTTGTACTTATCGCTAACACCGTCCTCATGTCTCGCTATGGCATATGGTCCTTCTGTAAGTGTTTTATTTTATCATTTTCAGTCTTCCAGAAGTTTCATGTTGATTTTAATGTTTCCTCTCTTAATGACAGTAATCACTGCATACAGTAAGATATTTTTATGCTGCTGGACATTACCATAATGCATGAAAACAGTCACAGTACTGTACAGTAGTTAGAAAAAAAAGGGCAATAAGCAGTCCCTTATTTCCACCTTTGACACAGTGGTTTTTGAGAGGAGAGGACTTTTGTCCTGCATGTAAGGGTAGATACCTGGTCAGCTCCCCCTGACGGCGTTAAACCAGTTACATTTTGGACACTGTACCGATTGCATACCATAGAGTACAGTTATGTCGCCTGTAATGCAGTACACTCAATCCTCGTAAATCGCGTGTTCATAAATCATGGATTCATAAATTACGGCTAGGTGGCCGTCAGACTGCTGGCAACCTTAAATCACTGTTAAGTCACGAAAATCGTGGACCTAGGCACCCAAGTGGGCCATTTCCAAGGAGAATCGTAAACCGCAGCATTCAAACTGAAAATCGCGACCCAACAACCAATCACCGTGCGTCCCTGGTGGCATATATGCATACCAATGCCGCCATGTTGTTGTTCTTGTCCCGCCAGTCCACACACTACAGACCGTCGCCATGGAGTACGAGAGTTACCTGCCTTTTTTGTGCAAATTCCCCCTGCCTCCTACCTGCCATGGCCCCTCCCGACCCCCCGATGAAGCACTCTAAGCAGTATGGCGTCACGAAGCTGACACAGTTGTTGTACAGTCAATGTTTGGAGCTCATTCGTCGTGTCGAGAGGGGAGAGAAGTTTTCAAAGCTGGCAAAAGAGTTTGGGAAGAACAAGTGCTGAGAGGTTCAAAGTTCTTCCCAACACCACCCCACTCCATTCACTTAAGCAATTTCGTCACAGGATTAAGGTGAGATCCCGTAACATGGCTTATTTCTATTTGATACATGCACTGAATAACGGCCATGCCACGTTGAGTACACCGCTTCCCATCCGATCAGCGAAGTTAAGCAACGTTGGGTCTGGTTAGTACTTGGATGGGTGACCGCCTGGGAACACCAGATGCTGTTGGCATCCCTACGTGTCAAGTGGGGTTGGTGGAGGATTAGTGCCCCTCCCTGTAAAACAATTAACTCTAAGCCCTTGCCCACCCCATTTGAGATACATGGCATCTGGCAATGGATGGATGGATGGTGTTTGATGGTGCCTAGATAGGTGTTGGTAGGGTGCTGTGGGGGGAGGTTGGCCAAAGTCCAGACCCAAATTAATATTTCACAGTAGAGTTATTATTCATAAATCATGGAATTCGTAAATCACGGCAGTGGTCCAGACCCAAATTGCCGCGATTTACGAGGATTGAGTGTATTTTATTACACGCAGTTTTTCATGTTCTATAAATTTATGTTTTACATTGCATAGAAAATTGTACAGTTAGAGTACAGTTATGTCACCCGTAATGCAGTATTTTATTACAGGCAGTTTTTCATGTTCAATAAATTTGTGTTTTACACTGCATAGAAAATTGTATGGTACCTTTAAAAAAAGCATCCATTTTGTTGCTAATAGGATCTAGTGGATATGAATGTTATTCATAATAATGTTCTTCTCAGCCAACACAGTTTCAATCAGTGCATTTTTACAGTAAAGTAGTGCCTACCAGCTTAGCTCAAAGAAGCTGTAGAGAAAAATTGCAAACTTTATATGGATTTAGGATGTGGGTGTATGGCAGACCAGGTTACATACCTTCTAAAGTACTGCGGCCTGCATGTGTCATGTGTCATCCAAGGGGGTACCTGGCATAACAGTTGTCAGAAATTTCTTGTTTCTGAGGGTATTCTTCTATCAACACCAAAAGTTAAAATAAATAATAGGAGTCTCTTTAGATGAGTTGGGTATAACTAACCCTAACTCACCTGTTATTATCTCTTTATATCCCAGCTAGTTCCCCTCATTTTGGCCAAATCTCTAAGAATACTTAGCTAGATATATTTGGAATGGCAGATGACGACAGGCTAGTCATCTTGGTTGGGTTGTGTGGGTCTGTCCAGGCGTCTTGGTGCAGCTGTGTACAGTGTGCATCTTGAACGAGACTTAGGAACTGACTGAAAAGTGGCAAATCTCCCTCCTTCATGTGATTCAGAGATGCCAAATAGTAATTTAATTACAGTTACTTAATTACAATGAATTACTTGAGGAAATTTACAAAGAAGGTCCAGCTTAACAAATCAGTCTTATTATCCAATAAGAATAAGATCAAGTATTAATTTTATGTATATTAAGGTATAACACCTTCTTATGTTTTCCACGTCACCACACTGAGCATGCGCAGTCAAGTACTTGGAATATGCCTATCAGTATAAATATTTATACACATATTTACATTATAGCTGTCCACAAGGGTTAAATGCAGTAGCATTTAATTCATTAAAGACTATTTACCAGAAAGATAGAGCAATCCCAACCACTGAACCAGCACTTACATTCTCTGGCAAATTCCTCTGCCATTTAACAGGGACAACTATATTAATCCTGTGCATTTACCACTACACACAGGTATCCCACTCAGGGGGAAAATAGTTTCCACAGTTTTAGGGCTGAATAAAAAATGATATGCTGTATCAGGTAATTTGACCCCTAGCAAGAAGATCTCTCCACAAGTCTCGAGAACTCTGTGCTGTGGCCCTTCAAGCTTGTGCATCTTGACCGAATTGTTCTCCACCATTCATAGTCTCAGGAATAGCCATTAACTCAAGGGGCACCAGTTTGTCAAGGGCTTTTATGCTGACATGACCCCTACATTTAATTTTGACAAGTCTCAGCACCCCCTCCAAATCTGGCTGTGTGGAGATGACTTTAGCTAATGGCCACTGGGATCTTGGTTGGTCTGTTTTCACTAAGACCTCATCTCCAGTGTTTATGATGGACTTGTTTCTGGCATCTTGAGCCCCATAATACCTTTTCTTGGGCTTGGAAGATAATATTTGCTCCAGTGTCTATTCCAGATATCCAACACTTTTTTCAAATGTTGATATCCTTCACGCAGATGATGCCCTAATTCATTATTCCCTACCATGTCAAAGGCTTTCTCCAAATCTAAATACACACAGTCCACCCAATCATCTCCTCCTGTAGCACATCAATCGCTCTTGAGTAAAAGATCAAGTTGGAAACACATGACCTTCCACTTCTGAATCCAAACTGACTTTCAGCCAAAATGTTCACCTCTTCTTGATATTTTATCCACCTGTCTTTCAGGATTCTCTCGCACAATTTTAAAACCTTGCTGGTCAGGGACACTGGGTTATAATTTAGGGGTTCTTCCTTATTTTCTCCCTTATAAATTGGTACCACACTGGCCATCTTCCATTCCCGGGGCACCTTCCGTTCTTCCAGAGAACACACAATTAAACTGAGACACTTATCCGCCAGTTGTTCTCTACATTCCTGCAGCATCCAATTAACGATTCTGTCCGGTCCTGGGGCTTTCCTTACATCTTGAGTTTCCAGTAATTTATACACTTCCTGCTCTTCCACTCTTATATCTTTTAGCACTACATTTCTAGTCACTCCCTCCACCTCCACAAAATCTCTTTCTTTAGTGAAAACTGAGTGGAAACATTCGTTCATTATTTCACCTTGCATTGCCGCATCTGTATAGACCTCTCCTTCTTCTTTCAGTTTGGTGATTCCTTCCTTTTGTTTCAGTTTGCCATTGACAAGTCTGTAAAACAATGTGGGTTCTTCCTTACATTTGTCAGTTATGCCTTTTTCAAAGTTCCTTTTTTCTCTCTATGTATTCTTGTATAATCATTTCTAGTTCTTCTGTATTCTTCTTTTGTTCTGTTATTACCTCTCTTTCTCCAGTTGTTCCATGCAATGTCCCCTTTTTTTTGCTGTCATACACCTTCTGTTAAATCAATCCTTTTTTCTGTTTTCTTTCCTACATACTCTTGGCACATACTTTACCATCCATCCATCATCCAATCCTACATTGCCTCATGAGGAGCATAGGAGCCCAGGGCTAAGCAAGTTGGTCCTGACATTTAAGATGAGAGTGACCAGCCTCACTCATCCCTGAGTGGCATTACGTGAGCAATAAACCCCAACCACCCCTTGGGTATGACCCTTCACTGGTTCAATCTGATTGGAGCGCTGTAATTACCCACTAAACCACCAGGTGCCAAAATATGGCTATATGGTTACCACCCAGCATAGTAAAGGGTTTCCTGGTGTACAGGAAACAGTTTGGCTTGTCACTCAGTGTAGAGTCACCCAAAAGCAGAAGGAAGAGGAAAGAATGAAGGAAAGAAAGACATAAGAGGGAGCATAAAGTCACCTGTAGGCAGAAGGACGAGGAAAGAATGAAGGAAAGAAAGACAGAAGAGGATGGAAGGAAGGAAGAATGGAAGAGAGGAAAGAGCAGACACCCGAGAGCAGCACTACATCGAGTGAATGGATGGTGAGCACCCCCACCTACCACCACATATTTTACCACTCCTGAATTACAGAGGTCTAGAAAGATATCCCACTTCATCTGTATATCTGTCTTGTTTTTCTGAATTTTCTTTGTTCTACATTTCCTCAATCCTGTAAAGTTTGCTTTCCAAAAGTTGTATCTTTCCTGCCTATAAAGCTTATCTCTTGGCACCATGATCCCTTTCTTCATCTAGAACTCAGTGACCACATGATCACTTTTTCCTATAGGACATACATTTCAAAGATTCATTTATGTCAGTTTCTTTGTTTAGCAGTAAATCTAGTCTTGCTGGTGTGTCATCACCTCTAAATCTTGTCTCTTCTTTGACCCACTGGGTCATTACATTATTCATTGCTATGTTCAGCAGTATAGTGCCCCACAAATCTTCACTGCCTCCTGAGTCCCATTCCTCCCAGTTCATCTCTTTACAATTAAAATCGTCCATCAGAATTATGTTCTTGCTTTTCTCAATCACTTTCTATAGATAACTAACCATGTCTGACAACATCTGGTATTCATCGTCATTCCATGCCCTTGTCTTGAGGGGAACATATACTACTGCGATGTCTCTTGCCATTCTCTCCATTTTCTAATTTCATATTTATTACTTCAGCCCTACCCTCTCCCAGTTCCACATTATCCACATTGATATTGTTCTTCACTGCTATCATCACTCCTCCTCCGTTTTTTCTTTTCTGTCTCTTCTCCGCAGTTTGTATTTACCATCTCCCTTATGGATATCAATATCTTCTCTTAACTTGGTCTCTACAAAGCACATAATATCTGGTTCATGTACCCTAAAGAAATCATTGATTTCTAACCTTGCTGATATGAAACCATCAACATTAGCGTATGCCACTTTCAAACTTTTTTCATTGTTTTTTAGTCCCTCTTCTCTCCCTCTCTACATCAGTACCACTTCCTCAATTTCTGATCCATAACTCTCCAATAGAACACTGTCTTCTCTTCCTCTGTTCTCTGTTCGTTTTTTGCCTTTGCTTCCTTTACTAGCTCCTTTATTTTAGCTTTTTCTTCCTCATTTGCATCTCTCCTCCAAACATTCATGAACTCCTCTTTGTCTCATAATTTCCATGTTCTGTTGATGATTTCATTTACCATTACCTGAGACTCAAACTTTAAGTGGCCTTGCCCCCCTTTCCTCGTACTTTCCTAACCTAAACACTTCTTCAGTAACTTCTTGAGCTTCATTGTTACCGTTCTTAACAACTGATACTATCTCTTAAGCCTTACTCGGGTCTTCTCTTTCCCTTTCTGATCTTACTGTCATACATTTTTCTATTCGTTTTCGTTTTTAAAGGCTTCAACATGCTTGCATGTGTCGTCCTTGGTCACCTAATGGCGGCTCTCCATGCTGCACGATCCATTGCAGCCTCCCTGTTCAGTCCCTTAACTCTGAGGTCTCACTTAATAACCTCATCCCATGTCTTTCTCGGTCTACCTCTCCTAACCCCACCCCCAATATTATAACTTCTCACCTTCCTCACCCAATTATCATCCCCCATCCTCTCCACATGTCCAAACCATCTCAATCTACCCCTCCTCATCACAACACCAATCCACTCCAGTCCCATCATACCTCTCAACTCTTCCATCGTAAACCCAGCACCTCCAGGCCTTGGACGTAGGGACGCACTGCACATCCACCTAATCATCGTCATTTCTGTTTTTCTGAGCTGGTGAATATCTTCCTCCTTCACTGCCCAGGTCTCACTACCATACAGCATTACACTTCTAACACATGCTGCATACAAAGACCCCTTAGCATGTAGGAAGAGTCCTCTCAATGTCAGGAAAGGCAAGAGCTCCCTGAACTTCTTCCAACCACTTCTCACCCTAGCCACAGAGCTAGCTCCAGCCCCACCTCCAGCACACAATATGTCTCCCAAATAACAAAACTCTTCCACACACTCAAGAGATTCACCAGCAAGTTCAATCCTTTCACGCCTGACAATCTCCACCTGCTCACCCCGACATGCCGTACACATAAAATCAACATTATCTTGCAGTCTACCTCTGAGACCACTACATCTCTTATGCACCCATTTATCACACACACCGCACAAGATGGAATTACTTCCCACGCCCTTGTGGCAAACTGCACATGGCCACTCTCCCTCGACTTTGACAGTACCGCCACCAACCCTAGATATCATCACTTTTGTTTTATCTGCATTTACCCTTAAACCCTTGTGCCCCATACCATCTCTCCACTTCCTAAACCTTTCCTCCACCTCCTTTTCGTTCTCTGCAATCAACACCAAATCATCAGCATACAACAACTCCCACGGGAGTCCGTTTCTAAAGTCACATGAAAGGGCTTCATGTACCATGATAAACAACATGGGACTCAAGACTGACCCCTGATGCACACCAACATTCATGGAAAACTCATCACTCAAATCTCCATTCACTCTTACCTGGGTGTGAGCACCCACATACATAGCCATAACCACCCTAACCAGCCACTCCTCCAAGCCAAGCCTTCTCATTGCCCACTTCACCACCTCTCTATTACTCCTGAAATTATCACACATTTTTTCTTGTCTGCTACATCCCTAACAAAAGATTCTCAACTTCTTAGTACCCTAACCACTTCCTTCTCCACCTTTTCCTTGCTTTGTTGTTCTGTAATTTCTTTCAGATTTATATTTCCATCCTCTTGAATTTTCTTCTATCCCTTGTGTTGCTCCTTGATTTCCTTAATGTGTTCCTCTTGCATCCTTGATTTTGATTTATACTCATCTAGTTTACTTTTCATCCTGTCCCTTTCTTCTTCAACCTCATATTTTCCCTCTTGAGCTGTTTTATTCCATTTGAGGCAGATTCGTTACTCACTTTTAATTCTGTAACTTCTCGTTCTTGTTCAGCACTGCGTGTGCATACGTTTTCCAACTTACTCTATGTTACATTGATCTCTTTCTCCTGGTCTAAGGTCCATTCCTGCAACTTTCTAATTATTGACCATACCTTGTTTAACTCCTGGACATTCCTTTCCGCCATTTTCTCCACTCCTGCTACTCTTGTTTGGTTCAGTTTAGTACTTCCTTTACCCTTAACTTCATGAGAGAAGCCTGCAAATTCACCGACGCCAGATGTAAACAATGAACTATCCCTTTCTGCCAAGATGCAACCATATGGAAACTTTGTACTTCCACTGTGTTTTGTACTCTGTTTTATGACTGAAACCTGCGTTTTTTTTTATTAATATCCGACGGGACCACCACTTACATATTCACCCACATAATCACAATAGGCTGGTCTCCTTTTCGATGCTGATGGGGCAGTTAATTCCCCATGATCCACTAAGAGCTCCGTCTCTGTCAGCGACCTGTGTGTGTGTGTGTGTGTGTGTGTGTGTGTGTGTGTGTGTGTGTGTGTGTGTGTGTGTGTGTGCATGCACATGACAACAGACAGACAAACAGAGGGACAGAGACTGCAACAGCTAAAGAGTTAGTATTACAGACAGGCACTGACATTAAAATTAGGTGACAAACAAATGTGTATGCAGAGAGAGAGAGAGAGAGAGAGAGAGAGAGATCATGCTTGTGTGTGTGTGTGTGTGTGTGTGTGTGTGTGTGTAGTGGCAGTAGTAGTAGTAGTAGTAGTAGTAGTAGTAGTAGTAGTTCCCCAGGCAGTCTGGCTGAACAGCCCCCAGTCCCTAAGGAAGGCCATGGCCGAGACCAGGCTTTTCCACAGAGCTCTCCAGGAGTGTATGTTGTGTTGTTGGTGCAGGAGATTATGTGGAATGCAATTATCCATAATGTGCTCATGGAGCAGCCTGTAGCACGGGCCGAACAGGGTAGTACTCCCGAGGGGAATGGGAATGCTGGTGAAGCTGGAGCTCCTGTTTCACTAGCTATCTAACCATCCCCCTTTGCCTACCTTTTCAGTGTGACAGTAACATGGAGAGTAGACCAGCATACTCTCCCAAACATCTCCTCTAACTATCTTATGCACTACACCACATGCACTTTACATTTCACACAACGTATCCCACTACGTTACAGGGGCTTGGCGCCAGCAAGGGCATACGACCAGAAAACTTTGCCCCCGCTACCTAGTGACGGACTTCTGGGGGGAGGCGTGACGGGGGTTCCACCGGCGTAGATCATGGGTCAAGGGTGAGATGGGGCTCGAGCCTGTGCTAGAGAGTACAGGGCATTGTGGTTTCCAGGTTGCTGCTTCCGTCCAATAGAGAGGGACCCGAACCTGGGAGTAGCGCCCCAGGAGGCTGCCCTATCAGTGGGTGTATAATGGCAGGACAGCTGCAGTGCCAAGGCGCACTTGGAGGGTGTCCCTGCAGCTGTCCTGGCAAGGTGCCCCGAGGCCACTACCACAGCCACTGGTAAGGTGGTGGGCTAGGGGGTCCCAGATCCATTGCCTGGACCTGGGACTGTGCAATGAGTGGGGCCTGTGGTATGTCTATCCCCCTTTATTAATGCCTACTATTTCAAAATACAAGAAAAAGTTTCAGAGCAAGCCTGAGGACAGTAAATCACCCAGGGGGATGAGGGTAGGTTCATGGTATGTGGGAAGTTTGAGGGGAAGAGTGGGGGAAGTTATTGAGGCATTCAGTAGGAGGTGGAAGGGTGTGGCGTGTTTGCAGGAAGTCCGGTACAGGGGTGGATCAGCCAGAATGATTGTTGGGAAGGACTGTCACTATAAGTTGTTTTGGCCGGGGGGGGACGGATGGATATGGGTGTGCTGGTGTGATGGTAACGGAGAAATGCATGGAACATGTTATGAATGTTACGAGAGTAAGCGATAGGATATTGGTTGTGAAAATTCTGTTTGGTCGAAAGATAACTGCAATGCTATCAGCATATGCTCCACAGGCAGGATTGGATGAAGCAGAGAAAGATTGATTTGGGGATGATTTAATAAGTGTAGTAGGTGGTGTGCGGGATGATGAGATAGTGGTTTTGGGAGGGGACTTAAATGGTCATATAGGTGAAGCAGCACAAGGTTATGAAGGAGTACATGGGGGATGTGCGTATGGTATAAGGAATGCGGAAGGGGAAAGAATACTCGAGTTTGGGGAGGCAACGGACATGATTGTGTGCAACACATATTTTAGGAAAAGAGAGAGTAGGTTAATTACATATGAGTCTGGGGAAAATAGCTGACAGATAGATTATTTTCTGGTTAGGAGGGCTGATAGGAGATTAATGAGGGATGTTAAAGTTATAGGAAGTGAGGAATGTGTGTGCAACAGCACAAATTATTGCTTTGTGATATGGTGCTTAAAGAACGAGTGATGAAAAAGAGGACTTATTTACCTAGGAGGAAAATATGGAAGCTGGAAAACCTATTAGTAAGGGATGCCTTCTATGACGAGATGAGGAGAATGGTGGCTGAACAGGGAGCCGTAGACAGAGGCATTAATGAACAGTACAGAGCCCTTAAGAACAATCTCGTGAGAGTTACTGATGTAATATGCAGTTGGACAATAGGCCCACCAAGACATAAAGTAACTTGGTGGTGGGATGAGGGTGTAGAAGCTGCAGTTAGGAAGAAAAGAAGGCTTTTCCAAGAATGGAAGAAGGGTGGTAGCAAGGAGGAATACTTGTCAGCCAAGAGTAGGGCTATAGGAGAGGTATACAAGGCGAAGTCTGAGTCACAGAGACTTTTACTTAATAACCTAAATCATGGGGAAAGCAAAAAAATGATATTTAAGGTGGCAAATCAGATGAAGAAAGATAATCAGGATATTATAGGTGAGCAGTGTGTGAAGAATGATGAAGGAAGGGTAGTGGTGAACAGTGAGGATATTAAAGATGCATGGAGAGATCATTATAGCTGGTTGTTGAATGAGGAGTTTGACTGGGACAGGGAGGGCTTGGAGCCAGCAGATCCAGTGTTTGGCCCTTGGCCTTTGATTGATGCTGCTACCGTGAGTGAGGCAATAGGCAGGATGAAGCTGGGGAAGACAGTAGGTGTGTCTGGATTGACTGCCAAAATGTTGAAGGCCTCAGGACATATAGGGGTGAGGTTAGTCACTGACCTGATAAATATGATTATTTATGAGTGTGTTGTCCCAGATGATTGGCTGAAGAGTGTAATTGTACATGTGTGTAAAGAGAAGGGTGATGCCCTGGAAACAGGAAATTATAGAGGTATAAAGCTTTTAGATCAGATAATGAAGGTAATGGAGAGTTTTAGAAGGTATGATTAGAGAAAGAGTGAATATTGATGAGATGCAGTTTGGGTTTATGCCAGGTAGGGGGACCACTGATGCCATATTCATTGTTCGACAGCTTCAGGAAAAATATAGTGGTAGGAGAAGGGATCTTTATTTTGTTTTTGTTGATTTGGAGAAGGCCTTTGACAGAGTCCCTAGAGAGGTGGTGAGGTGGGCAATGAGAAAGCTTGGCTAGGAGGAGTGGCTGGTTAGGGTGGTTATGGCTATGTATGTGGGTGCTCGCACCCATGTAAGAGTGAATGGAGATTTGAGTGATGAGTTTTCCGTGAACGTTGGTTTGCATCGGGTGTCAGTTTTGAGTCCCATGTTGTTTATCATGGCACCTGAAGCCCTCTCACGTGACTTTAGAAACGGACTCCCCTGGGAGATGTTGTATGCTGATGATTTGGTGTTGATTGCAGAGAACGAAAGGGAGGCGGAGGAAAGATTTAGGAAGTGGAGAGATGGTATGGGACAGAAGGGCTTAAGGGTAAATGCAGATAAAACAAAAGTGATGATATCTAGGGTTGGTGGCGGTACTGTCAAAGTCGAGGGAGAGTGGCCATGTGCAGTTTGCCACCAGGGTGTGGGAAGTAATTCCATTTTGTGCGGTGTTTGTGATAAATGGACACACAAGAGATGTAGTGGTATCAGAGGTAGACTGCGAGATAATGCTGATTTTATGTGAACAGCGTGTCGGGGAGAGCAGGTGGAGATTGTCAGGCGTGAAAGGATTGAACTTGCTGGTGGATCTCTTGAGTGTGTGAAAGAGTTTTGTTATTTGGGAGATATGTTATGTGCTGGAGGTGTTGTCTCTGTGGCTAGGGTGAAAAGCAGTTGGAAGAAGTTCAGGGACCTGTTGCTTCTCTTGACATTGAGAGGGGTCTCCGTACGTGCTAAGGAGTCTTTGTGTGCAGCATGTGTTAAGAGTGTAATGCTGTATGACCTGGGCAGTAAAGGAGGAGGATATTCGCAGGCTCAGACGTACAGAAATGACAATGATTAGGTGGATGTGTGGTGTGTCCCTGCATGCAAGGTCTGGGAGGGCTGGGTTTATGATGGAAGAGTTGAGAGGTACAATGGGACTGGAGTGTATTGGTGTTGTGATGAGGAGAGGTAGATTGAGATAGTTTGGGCATGTGGAGAGGATAGGGGATGATAATTGGATAAGGAAGGTGAGAAGTGTTAATAGTGGGGGTGGAGTTTTGAGGGGTAGACCGAGAAAGACATGGGATGAGTTCATTAGGTGTGACCTCAGGGTTAAGGAACTGAACAGGGAGGCTGCAATAGATCGTGCAGCATGGAGAGCTGCCATTAGGTGACCAAGGCTGACGCATGCAAGCATGTTGGAGCCTTTAAAAATGAAACGAAAACAAAACGTGCTTCATAGTATGGGGTGTTGTGTTGCACTGTGGACAGACATCAGCTACAGAATCATCCAGCCTCTTCTGATAACTCAAGAGGGTTGGACGATGCCTATATCTCAGCCTGGCCAGGTGGACCCTGTCCTTATGAGCGAGATAGGATTCAGAAGGGTGGATATCAGGGGGCCATGCATGCAGCTGTGTGTTGTCTTTAAGGGACTGAATGGAGTGGCAAGTGATTGGAGTATGGATATGCTTCTGGAAGCTGGTTTGAGGTGGGTGAAGGAGGAGAGATGACAGTATAGTATTTGTGTATGATATCGTGTGCTGGGTGTTGTTTTGATGTTCCTTGGTGTGTGTGTGTGGATGTGCTGCCATTTAGCATAGTGGATGGTGTGGGTTTGTGGAGGCTGTGGCGAGAATTTGGGTGCCACTCTAGATGATCGTTTACTTTGAGGACTTTGGTTTCTTGGTGTAGGTGGTCTGTGGATGTAGTAGCTGTGCAGCCTGTGATTATTTTTAAGGTCTTGTTCTATGTGATCTGTAGAGTGTTGTAGTGTGTTTTAGTGAGGTTAGAAGCACAAGCAGGGCTTGCATAATTCATCACTGAATGTATATGAGGCCCTGCATGCCACAAGGGGCAAGGCATCATACCAGCTGAAACCTGTTCTTTTCCACCAGCTTCTTCCTCAAGCATTACCCTGTGACTGCACAAAGTTGCTTTGCTCATTGCTGATTAGTGCAGTAAGGGTGAAAGTCTGAAGTGAGCAAAGCAACTTTGTGCAGTCATAAGGTAGAGTTTGAGGGAGAAGCTGGTGGAAAAAAAACAGGTTTCAGATGGTATGGCGCTTTGCCCCTTGTGGCGTGCAGGGCCTCATATATTGTTTTTATACTGTGGTGGTGGTTCCTTTGTTGTGTCCAAATGTTGTATGGGCAAGTGACCTTAAGGCATTGAGTCTTGGTGTTAATTTATCTTTAATGTTTGTGATGTGTTGTTTAAATGACATTGATGTATGTTACACCAAGGATTTTGGGTGAGTGTGTGTGGTAGGGGAGTGTTGTTTATGGTGAGGTGTGGAATGCGACTGTGTTCTGCTGTCCATTTTGTGAGAAGGGTCACTGTAGATTTGGCTGGGGCTATTTTGAGCCTGTTTGTGGTGAACCATTCGTGTAGTGTGTTGAGGTAAGGTTGGATGATATGTACAGCTGTGTTAGCAATTGGTGTGTACATGTAAGTGTTATGTTGTCCGCATAGGAAGCTATGTGTATTTGTGGTGTGTGGGATGTGAGTATGTCGTGCATTTATAGATTAAAGAGCGTAGGGGACAAAACAGATCCTTGGGGGACGCCGTTTGTGAAGTTTTTGATGTTCAGTGACTGACTGGCAAAGGTTACACTTTCACATCTGCCTGCTAAATAGTTTGCAGACCATCTTTTTGTGTTATTGCGCATGTTTGTGCTGAATATTTTGTTTGTGAGGTTGTGGTGGGGGATGGTATCAAAAGCTTTGCTAATATCTAGTGTCACTAGGAGTTTTCTATGTGGTGGCCTAGTTGAACTGATGCCATCAAAAACTCTGTGTAAGGTCTGTAAGAAGAGTGTATGTTAAGTGTAGTGGCCTAAAACCATGGCGTGATGGGGCTAGGGGGATGTGAGGTGTAACTAGTTGTAATACCAGTCATTCAGTGACTTTGGAGAGGATGCAGAGGAGTGTAATGGGGTGGTGTGAGGAAGGTAATGTGGGGTCTTTGTTGGGTTTGGGGATAGTGATGATAGGGCCATGCTTCCAGATGTTGAGTATTATTTTGTGTGGGTAGCTATAGTTTGATGTATTGGTGACTGCTTTTATGCCTTGTGGTCCAAGATGTTTAAGTTGTATGTTGCTTATGTTGTCTGGTCCACAGGCAGATAAGTGCTTAAGTTTGCTAATGATGTGCTTCATCTGGTTGTAAGTCTGGGTCTGTAGGGAACTGTCTCTTGCGTTGGATAACACATCGGTCGTCGTGATGGAGGTTTAGATGGCTGACATGTGAAAAGTGCTTGATGAGAGTGTTTGTTTGTTGTTTGTTTGAGGGTATGGTGTCTGTTGTTGTGATGGCAGCGTGTGATTGTGTACTGTTGCTGTTGGAGAGTGTGATGCTGTTTAGTGTTTTGTAGAGTTTGCTGGTGTTTGTTTCGTGATCAAGTGTTTGGAGATGATTATTCCAATTTAGTGTTTGCAGTTCTGATATTTTATTGTTTATTTGAGTGTTGAGTTCTTGTATTTGTTGTAGAGTGTCTTGTGTATGGGGTGTTGGGGAGTGTCGTAATGTGTCGCATTGACTGATGAAGCCTTGAGTTTCTGGTGTGAAGTTGGGGTCGTGTCTCTAAGGATGTGTCTTTTGTCTGCATTTTGAATAACTGTGGCGGGGGGGACAAAATCTGGCCGCACTATGGGGTGGTACTACTACTCTGCAGCAAGGTTGTGTTAAGAAGAATATTGCCACCGTATTCCCTGTGTGTCGTAAAAGGCGACTAAAAGGGGCGGGAAGAGGGGACTAGGGACCCCCTCCTCTGTTTTTTAGTTCCTAAAAAGAGACAGGCCACAGAAAGGGATGGGGGATGGAGTTATCCCCGTACCCTGAAGATTGGGTCTATGAATGTGCGTGGATGTAGTACGATTGAGGCTAAAAGGGAGGAAATTGGGTGAATGTTTGTGAGAAGAAAGTTGGATGTGTTTGCTTTGAGTGAAACGAAGATGAAAGAGAAAGGTGAGTCTATGTTTGGAAGTGTGAATGGAAGATTGTCAGGTGTTGATAGAGGAAGGGCAAGAGAAGTGTGGCCTTGTTAGTGAGTCCGGAAGTACAGCAGTATGTGATTGAATGGAAGGAGGTGTCACCAAGACTGATGTGGGTGAAAGCAAAATTTGAACGTGAGTTGTGGGTGTTTGTGAGTGCATATGGGCCTGGTAGTGAAAGGGATGAAGAAGAGAGGGAATCTTTCTGGAATGATGTTGATGAGTGTCTGTAG
This sequence comes from Coenobita brevimanus, assembly GCF_032717465.1. Classification (NCBI taxonomy): domain Eukaryota; kingdom Metazoa; phylum Arthropoda; class Malacostraca; order Decapoda; family Coenobitidae; genus Coenobita; species Coenobita brevimanus. The sequence continues at coordinate 12,724,796 of NC_137063.1, forward strand.
AGTTTTGGAGCGAATGTGAATGTGGTAATGATGGGAGATCTGAATGCTAGAGTGGGAAATGTAGCAGTTGAAGGTGTAGTTGGTATGCATGGTGTGCAAGAAATGAAAATGGAGAACGAATGATAGCGATGTGTGTTAAGCGACAGATGGTGATTGGAAATACGCTGTTTGAGAAGAAAGATATTTATAAGTATACATGGGTGAGACAGGAGGGTGGAAGGGTTGTTGATAGAGCTTTGATGGACTATGTGGTTGTGTCTAGGAATGTAATAGGAAGATTGTTGGATGTGAGAGTTCTGAGAGGGGAGGGTGGAGGTATGTCTGACCACTACCTGGTGGAGGGAAAGTTAAGAGTAGGTAAGAGATGGGTGAGAGCTAGGAGGGTTAGGTGTGGCAGGGAGGTTTTGAAAGTGAGTGAGTTGGATAAAAGAGAGAAAAAGATAGAGTATCAGGAGAAATTGAAAGATGAGTGGAATGCAGTGAAAGATCGGGAAAATGGCAGTGTGGAGGAGGAATGGCAGTTATTTAAGAGTGCTGTGGTGGGGCATGCAGAAGAGGTGTGTGGTGTGAGACGGGTGGGTGGTGGTGTAAGAAAAGGAAGTGAATGGTGGTGCGAGGAAGTAAGTATGGCTGTGGCTGAGAAGAGACGTGCATATGAAGTGTGGCTGCAGAGGAAGGATGAGATGTCATATGAAAGGTATAAGGAAAAGAGGAATAGGGCGAGAAGGGCTGTGCGTGATGCTAAAGTGGCAGCAGGTGAGAGGTGGGGTAGGCGGCTGACAGAGAATCTTCAACAGAATAAGAAAATGTTTTGGAAGGAGGTGAAAAGGATGCGAAAGGGAGAGTCTGGGAAGGAAGAACGAGTAAAAGCAGAGGATGGAAGGATGTTAATTGAGATGGATGCATTAAGGAAGAGATGGGCAGAGTATTTTGAAAGATTGTTAAATGTAGAGGAGGAAAGGGTGGCTGAGATTGTGATGGATGGAAAGGTGCAAGGAATAAATGTGTTGGGAGAACTGAATGATTCTTTGATCACGAAGGAGGAAGTGGAGAAGGCAGTAAAGGAGATGAAAACAGGGAAAGCTGCAGGTATTGATGGGTGTGTTGTGGAATGCCTGAAGGGTGGTGGAGTAACTATTGTTGACTGGTTAGTAATATTGTTGAATGTGTGCTTTGTGAAAGGTATGGTGCCAATTGACTGGGCAAGTGCTTGTGTGGTCCCGTTGTATAAAGGCAAGGGTGATAAGTATGAATGTACTAGCTTTAGGGGTATAAGTCTGTTGAGTGTTGTAGGTAAGGTGTATGGTGGAGTGATAATTATGAGAGTTAGAGAGGGTACAGAGGGAGTGATTGGTGATGAGCAGTGTGGCTTTAGGAGAGGGAGGGGATGTGTGGATCAGGTGTTTGCGGTGAGACAAGTGTGTGGAAAGTATTTAGCGAAAGGCAAGGATGTGTTTTGGGCATTTATGGATTTAGAGAAAGCATATGATAGAATTGATAGGGAGGCTTTGTGGACTGTTTTAAGATTGTATGGACTTGATGGTAGGGTACTAAAAGGGGTGAAAAGTTTTTATGTAAATAGTAGAGCGTGTGTAAGAGTGGGAAATGCTGTGAGTGATTGGTTTCCTGTGAGAGTGGGGCTGCGACAGGGATGTGTGATATCACCTTGGTTGTTTAATATTTACATGGATGGTGTCGTAAGGGAGGTGAATGCAAGAGTTTTAGGTGGAGGTCTGAGTCTGATGAATGTTGATGGTGGAGAGTGGAATCTGAAGCAGCTGCTGTTTGCAGATGATACTGCACTGGTGGCTGATTCAGAGGAGAGATTGAGACAGTTGGTAGAGGAGTTTGGAAGGGTGTGTGAAAGGAGGAAGTTTAAAGTTAATGAGAATAAGAGTAAAGTGATGAAGTGTACGAGGTTGGTAGATGGTAGGGGGATGAATATAGTTTTGAATGGCGAGTTGCTTGAGGAGGTAGAGTATTTTAAATATCTAGGGTCACATGTTGCTGTGGATAGAAGAATAGATGCAGAAGTGAAGTTTAGAATAAATGAAGTAGGAAAGGTGCTGGGAGGAATGAAAAAAGTATTTAGATGTCGTTCACATAGAATGGATGTAAAGAGAAGGCTGTATGAGGGTGTTGTGGTACCGACTGCATTATATGGGACTGAAACATGGAATATGGGTGTAGTAGAGAGGAAAAGTTTGAATGTAATGGAGATGAGGTGTCTGAGGAGTATGTGTGGAGTGATGCGCATGGATCGAGTGCGAAATGATGAAGTGCGAAGGAGAACTGGAGTTGTTTGGGAGATGGCTGGTAGAGTTGAGCAAAGGGTGTTGCGATGGTTTGGGCATAAGGAGAGAATGGATAATGAGCGATTGGTGAAAAAGATAACTAGATCTGATGTGAGAGGTGTAAGGCTGAGAGGAAGACCATGAATAGGATGGATAGACAGTGTGAAGAGAGTTCTGGATGTGAGAGGGATGTCTGTTGAGCAAGGAAGAGTGGCTGTGCTTGACAGAAATCTATCTATCTATCTATTGCCAGATGCCTCAATCCCGTTTGGGGTGGCCACAAACAAATCGCCTCCACGTCATCCTGTCCCCCGCCATTTCACTGCCCTGCTCCCAACTCACACCCCCCTCTCTCATATACCTCTCCACCCCATCCCTCCATCTCATCCTCGGCCTCCTCCTCCCTCTTCCCCCCTCCACCTCACTCACATACACTCTCTTCGTCAGTCTTCACCCTCCATCCTCTCCACATGGCCAAACCACCTCAATGTGTTCCTCATAACACTTCCTATCACATCCACATCCACACCACAACGCTCCTTTATATCCTCATTCATCAGCCTGTCTCTCCATGTGACTCTACAGGCTCCTCTTAAATAACTCATCTCAACTGCTCTCACTCTTGACTTGTGTCCTGCCAACAATGTCCAAGCTTCACTTCCATATGTTAGAGTTGGTATCACAATACTTATCACTGCTTTCAAAGAACCAGCAACCTTTCTTCCCTGCTGTACCCTTTCAAGCACTTCACCCTCCAAACCTCCATCCTTATTCATCACACTACCCAAGTACTTAAATGTACTCACATTTTCCAATTCCTCACCATCCAACCCCGCTGTACATTCACTGACTTCACCTCTCTCAAAGACCATCACTTTACTCTTCCTCACATTCACCTTTAGATTCAGTTTCCTACACACTCTCCCAAACTCATCCACCAAGCCTTCCAGCTCCCTTTTGTCTTAACTCAACAACACAGTATCATCTGCAAACAACAGTACAGGGAGTTTCCAAACACTATCCTCTCTCACCAGGGCTACTCCAACATCCACTACCCTACATTGTACCTCTTTTATTACCCCATCCATGAACAGATTGAACAACCATGGAGACATGACACATCCCTGTTTCAACCCAACCTCCAAAGAGAGAAATTCACTTAGTTCACCATCCACACGCACTGCAGCCTTAGCACCATCATACATACTCATCACAGCATTCAACAACTTCCCATCTACTCCATATATTCTTAATACTTTCCAGAATCCTTGTCTATCCACCCTGTCATATGCTTTCTCCAAATCCATGAAAGCCGCATACAACTTCTTTCCCTTCTCTAGAAACTTTTCCACTAAAGATCTAAGAATGAATATCTGATCTACACAACCTCTTCCTTTCCTAAGCCTCCCTGTTCTTCTCCAACCAATTGCTCTGTTCTTTCTCTAACTCTGTCAATAAGTATCCTACCATACACTTTTCCTATTATACTAAGAAGACAAATGCCCCTATGATTACCACACACTTCTTTTTCCCCTTTTCCTTTGTACAAGGGAATAATAATACCTGACTTCCAATCCTCCAGGACTCTACCTTCCTCCCAGGTCAATCTGCACATCTTCCACATCCATTCTACCACTATCTCTCCCCTATGCTTCAGCATTTCACTACACACTACATCAATTTCTGGGGCTTTCCCCAATTTAACTTTCTTCATTGCTTCCACAACTTCTATCCTACTGATTTCTTCCTGTCTTCTCACCTCCCTCCTTCTCCCAGCCATTCTCCAGCCACTTATACTCGCATTACTTCCATCCTGTATGTTCAACAATTCCTTAAAGTGTTCTCTCCATCTGCTCACTTTTTCTCCCTTCTCCACTAGTAATCTACCATTTTTATCTTTCACTTCCCTGCTAATGTCACTTCCACCCTGTCTTACTCTCTTCACCTCTTTCCAGAACATCTTCTTACAGTCCCTCCACCTTACACTGAAATTCCTTCCAAATTCCTCATCCACTCTCTTCTTTTTCTCTCATACTAATCTTTTCACATCTCTCTTTCTTTCTACATACAACTCTCTCTTCTGCCTCTCAACCTCTTCCACGCCCCTACTTCGCATCCATTCATTGTATGCTTTCTTCTTTTGTGCCACAGCCTGTCTCACCTCTTCAGTCCACCACGCTGTTCCTTGCACCCCCCTCCATCTTCTCTTCCTCCCACGCACCACATCACATGCTGCACATATTTCTTCTGTAAATATCTTGCACACACCATCCACGTCCCCCATCTGCTCCAATTCATATTTGCCCAATCGTTCCTCCACTTCTCTCTTATACTCTGCCTTTTTCTCATCCTCTTGTAACCTTTCCACTCTCCTTGCAACTACTCCTTCCTCTCGTCTTTCCCTTCTTCTATTCCTCCATCTTACTTGTATCCTAATTCTGGCCACCACCAAGTAGTGGTCAGAAAGTCCACTCCCCCAACCTGTATAAGCTCTTGCATCCATTACACATCTTCGCATCCTTTCATCCACACACACATAATCAATCATTGCCTTCCTATCGTTTAGTTCACCACCCACCCTTCTCATCACTTGCCATGTATACCTGTGGATCATTTTATGCCTGAAGAGGGTATTGGCTATCACCAACCCCCTCCCAGCACAAATGTCCACTAACGCACTGCCATTCTCATCTATCGCATCAGGCACACCCCACTCACCAACTATTCCATCCACCTTCACATTCCCTACTTTACCATTCATATCACTGATCAAAAACACTCTCTCATTCCTTCCAAACATTTCCATGCACACTTCCACATTTGTCCAGAACTCTTCTCTCACTCTGCTAGCACGATCTTGCGTTGGCGCATACACACACAATCGCCCACATTTGTATTCCAAGTTTCAACTTTACCCACACAATCCTTGACCCAACTGGTCCATACTGTCTTATGCTCTTCTTCCATCTTTTACTCACAACTATACATACTCCTTTCTTTACCCTCTCATTCTCACCTACTCCTGCACATATACCCCATCCATACTCCCATTCTCTCACACTTTCTCCTCTCCATTTTGTTTCAGTCATTCCACACACATCCACTTTTGCACCCTCAAGCACCTGGACAATCTCTCTCTCTTTCACCTCATCATTCGCTCCTTTTACATTCCACGTAGTCATTACCAAGTCCTTTGTCCGGTCGTGGGTCATCATCGTTTGGTCAGTCCTTGTCCAAGGCTTCTTGTTTTTTTTTTTTAGGTAGTTGTTTTCCGGGGAGGGGCACTAACCCCCCGCCAACCCTTTTTGTCGCCTTTTACGACAAGCAGGGATACCGGTGGAGTATTCTTGAAAAACCCCCCTACCCCCAGGGGAGAAATTGTGAATGAATAAGTGATGACGCAGCCATGAGGGGTTATTCTCCTGCATTTGGTCTGATCAGCTAGTCAGGTCAGGTGCGGGTAAGGGGATGAGTCTGTTATGATGTGGCAGGGGTAAACCAGCTCTGCTGTTGGGCCCTGCTGCTGATGTCACTGATTGCATTGCGCAGTTGACCCTTGTGCGGTGTGGTGCGGTGAGGATCTGTCCGTTCTCCCTTTTGGGGCTAAGATGCGAATGAATGTGTTTGAATGGATGAGTAAATGGGGAGTGTGTCGTCCTGTCTCGGCTACCTCCCTTTCCTTGGGGAAAGCAGCCTAGGTATATAGATAGATAGATAGTGTTGAAAGTGTGCACAGCGGTGTTGATGTTTGTGAGGGATGTACTGTTTAATGTTTCAAAGTGTTGTTCTGTTATAGTTGTGAAGGCCTCCCAGTTGGTTCTCTTATAATTAGTGTATGTGTATCTGTGGCCAGCTGGAGTGATTCTAATTTTGGTAGTGATGATGATTGGGAGGTGGTCAGATCCAAGGGTTTTGGCCACTGTCCAGGATGTTCTGGGGGCGAGGTTTGGGGAGCAATAGGTGATGTCTTGGGATGATGGTAGGAAGAAGGCTTGGAGTGAGATATGGTTATGTTGATGGAGATTATTGAGTATGAAAAAATTATCTGTTTGGGATTGTAGTACCTGTGTGTATATGTATGTGTGTTTGTGCATGTTATGTGTATGCATGTATTTATGTGAGCATATTAGTGTCTGCATGTATGTGTGTGTATGTCTGCTCTCTAAAGGCCAATTCGCAACACTCTTCAGTGCCTGTGCCCCAACGCTTGAGTCTGAAGACACCATCAAAGATTCCATTTACGACTCTTTGGATGCTACCATTTGTTCAATACACCTAATGACAAACTGATCCTGCTTGCAGATATGAATGCCAGAGTAGGAAAAGATGCTTACCTCTAGCAAGGCATTATAGGCTGCAATGGTTCAGGTAACATGAACAGCAGTGGCCATAGACTGCTTTCCTTATGCTCAGAACACAGTCTAGTCATCACCATCATCATCTTTCAACTCAAAAATAAACACAAGATCACATGGATGCACCCATGATCTAGGCACTGGCACTAATTGACTATGTCGTTGTAAGGCAGCGAGTTCGAAGAGAAGCTCTTATAACCCGAGCTATGAGAAGTGCTGAGCGCACCTCAGGCCATAACCTTATGGTCACCAAACTGCTATTAGTCACACACCCAGAAATGTGCTGCAAACTATCCATCAAGAAACTAAACTGTAGTAGCTTAAAGGGTGTGGCAACATGTAACATCTTCCACATTACTATTGCAGAGAAGCTCACTCAGTGCCCACCACTTGATCCAAACAGCAATGCAACAAACCTAGATGCAGTGTGGCTAAACAGTAAGACACTGCATCATAGCACTTCAGAAGAAACACTAGGCCACTCCACTTGCTGCCATAAAGACTGGTTTTGATGAAAATGCTCAGGACATATATGACCATCTTGCAATGAAGAATAGAGCACATAACAACTGGTTGGTTCATCCTAGCTCCCTAACTCTAAAAACTGAATTCCAGAATCTCAGAAGTGAAACCCAGAAAAAACTGCATGACATAGAAAACAGCTGGTGAAATGATCAAGCAGAAGAGCTGCAAAGACTGGCTGATATTAACGACCATCATGGGTTCTACAAGTCCTTTAAAACCATCTATGGGCCAACCAAACACAACATAAACCCTGTTTGATCAGCCAAAGGAGAGCTCCTGAAAGACAAGCAAGCAATCTTAGAAAGATGGGTGCAGCACTTCAACACCTTACTGAATCAAAGAAACCCAGTGGAGCATAATATCCTTGATAACATCCCAAATAATCCTCAAGCAGCAGATCTTGATGCCCCACCTACACTTGCAGAAACTGTTCAGGTCATCCAATCTCTAAAAAAAAAACAAAAGCCCTGGCCCTGGTGGCATACCATCTGGACTGATCAAAGAGGGTGGCCCATTACTTCACCAGCACCTCCATACTACCATGCTGACTATCTGGAACCAAGAACAAATTCCATCTGAATGGCTTACCTCTTCAAGAAGGAAGGGGACTGTTAAAATTTTGACAATGGCAGAGGCATCTTCCTCTTTGTGAATGCTAGTAAAGTACTAGCCAAGATAATGTTATCCAGACTGACAAAACATTTGACTAAGTCAACACTCCCTGAAACACTATGTGGATTTCAGAAGAAGCAAAGTACTGTACCTGTGATATGATCTTTGTTACCTGACAGATACAAGAGAAATGCCATGAACAGAACCGTGACTTGTATATTGAATACGCCAAGAAACCATTTACAGTGCTGGGTGGTAACAATATAACCAAACCATACGTGCTCCCTTCGTGTCAGCAAGTGGGTTGGTGGAGGGTTAGTGCCCCTCCCCGTAAAACATATAACTCAAAGTCAAATGGTGACCCCTTACGGGATTATGGCATCTGGCAATAGATAGATAGATAGACAGATCTTGAAAAAGCATTTGACATTGTCAACAGAGAACTTTTATGGAATGCTCTTTCAAAACTTGGAGTTCCAAACAAATTTTTTTACCATTCTGAAGAGTCTGCTTGACAGCATGAATGCTCGTGTGTTCATAGGTGGGAGGAAACCTGATCCCTTCAGTGTGGGTGTAGGCATAAAACAAGGATGTCTCCTGGCACCTCTCATTTTCAACATCTGTTTTACTGCAGTCACCCTCATAAGTCATTTGGAAATGAACCTTGATGATGGAATAAAAATCCAATTCTGTCTAGATGGTAACTTATTTAATATCGGATGTCTTCAACCACAATCAAAAACTGAAATAGCTCATTTCCTAGAGCTGCAATGTGCTGATGACTGTGCTGTCCTTGCACATGTCCCAGAAGCCCTACAACAGTCTCTCACCATCATTTCCAACATATGCAATTGGTCCATGGATAAATGTCAGGAAAACAGAAATCATATCTCAGAGAAACAATGCAGCAGAGATTGTTGCATTTCAGGTAAATGGCAAAAATGCAAAACAGGTGGAGAATTTTACCTACCTTGGAAGTGTGCTCACAGATAAACATAACATTTATGCAGAAGTCATTGCATGAATCAGTCACGCCTCAGCCTCTTTTGGGTGTCTCATATCCAGAGTCATTGAAAACACCAGCTTAAGAATCAAGACAAAGGTATCAGTTTATACAGCTGTATGCCTCTCCTCCCTCCTATACAGTGCTGAATCCTGGACTGCCTACCAGCGTCACATCAAACAGGTTGAGTCTTTTCACATCTGATGCTTCCAGTGCATCCTAGGACTCACATGGGAGGAAGAAGCCCCTCACTCACAAGTTCTTCTCTGGGAAAAGTCAACCAGCATGAAACTATGCTGACTAAAAAACAGCTCGGATGGGTTGGACACGTGTTCCACATGTTTGAGCAATGTCTTCCCTGCCAGGTTCTGTACGACCAACTCCCTGCAGCACGTTGCAATCCAGGGGGACAGAAGAAGAGATATGAAGATCATGTAAGGCCAACCCTGAAGAAATGCAACATCATACCAGAAGATCTTGAAACGAATTCCTCTGACAGAAAACAAGGGCGAGCCCTCTGCAGTGAAAGAACTATTCATCTAGAAGACGCTTGAAACTTGGCAAGAGAAGAGCGTAGGCAACAAAGGCACAACCAAAACAAAATTCTCCTTGCAAACCTGGACTTGACATACCAACTGTGTGGCAAAGTTTGTGGATCCATCGGTGGTTTTCACAGTCACACACATTGACACCAAAGACTGAGAAACACATCATCTTAGTGAGTGTAGCAGCTGTTGTCTTCTGTAGTTGAAGGACAGCTTTAAGTTAAGTATGTGTAGGCCCTATGCATGTGTACGTATGTATGTGTATGTGAATGTGTATGTGTGTATGTTTGTGTATTTGCATATATACATGTATATGTAAGAGTGTGTGTGTGTGTGTGTGTGTGTGTGTGTGTGTGTGCTTTCCTAATTGTATCTTTACAGGAATGAGTCAGGCTCGTACTGTCCCTTGTCTTAAACCATTTTTATCATACATATCCTTAAATTTATTAATTGTTTTGGCACACAATACTTCATACGGTAGTGCATTCCACTGATCTATCTATCTATTGCCAGATGCCATAATCCCACTGATCAATTGTCCTATTTGGGGAACTGAATTTCCTTACATCTTTATCATCTCTCTTTTTATGCAGTTTTTTGCAATGCCCTCTTGCTGATGCTTCCCCATAGGTTATATATTCATTTATGTCTATTTTCTTCCTCCCTGATATGCATTTGCTTAGCATTATCATGTCTCCTCTTTTCCTTCTCTCCTGTAGTATTGGCAGATTCATTATTTCTAGTTTTTCTTCAAAGCTTTGATCCCTTAAACTTGGTACCCATCTTGTAGCAGCCTTTTGAACTTTTTTGATCTTATCTATGTTTCTTGAGATGAGGATTCCATACTACTGATGCAAACTCCAGAGTTGGTCTGATGAAAGATGTTATTATCTTTCTCGGCATGTCTTCATTTTTGTATGAGTATGTGACTGCTATTCTCATATTTGCAAGCAGTATATACATGTTCCGTACCTTCTCACTTATGTGGTCAGCCAGAGATAGTCTGTTATTGATAAGTCCTTCTCTCTTTCTGATATGTGTGGGGTTTTACTTCCTAACTTATAATCCCAATCTGGTTTTTTCCCACTTTTACCAGACATGACACTTGTCCACATTGAATTCCATTTGTTCAGGTGCTTGAGGATGCAAAAGTGGATATATGTGGATTGACTGAAACTAAATGGCAAGGTGAAAGGGTGAGAGAATGGGAATATGGTGTAGGTATATGTGCGGGAGTCAGTGAGAATGAGAGGGCAAGAGAGGGAGTATGTCTGATGATAAGCAAGAAGTGGAAGGAGAATATAAGAGAGTATGGAACAGTGGGTGCAAGGATTGTATGGGTGAGGATGAAAGTAGGTATACAAGCATGGGCGATTGTGTGTGTGTATGCTTCAACAGAGGATCGAGTGGCAAGAGTGAAAGATGAGTTTTGGGCGAGAGTAGAAGCATGTATGGACAAGTTTGAGAGGAGCGAGAGAGTGCTGTTGATTGGAGACATGAATGGCAAAGTTGGGAATGTACGAGTGGATGGAGTGGTTGGTCAGTGGGGTGTGCCAGCTGAAGTAGATGGGAATGGTAGTGCTTTGGTGGACATCTGTGCTTGTAAGGGGTTGGCAATAGCCAACACCCACTTTCGTCATAAGATGATCCACCGGTATACATGGAGAGTAATGAGGAGGATGGATGGTGAACTTGTTGAACGAAAGGCAATGATAGACTACGTGTGTGTGGATGAGCGAATGAGAAGACAAGTGTTGGATGCAAGAGTGTGGAGAGGGTGGGGGAATGGAGTCTCGTACCATCACTTAGTGATGGCCAAGGTAAAGATGCAAAGAAAGTGGTTGAGGAGGCGAAGGGGAAGACAGGAGGAAGCAGCTCCGGTGAGAAGAGTGGAGAAATTGCAAGATAGTGAGAAAATGACAGAGTATAAGAGCATAGTGGAAGAAAGATTGGGAAGGTATGAGCAAGAGCAGATGGAAGGGGTGGAAGACGTATGTAAGATATTCACGGAAGAGAGAGGTGCAGCGTGTGAGGCGGTTTGTGGAGTGAGGAGGAGATGCAAGGGTGTGCAAGGGACAGCATGGTGGAATGATGAGGTGAAACGAGCTGTGGAACAAAAGAAGAAGGCATATGGTGAATGGTTGGCGAGTAGAGGTAGGGGAGAAGATGAGAGAGAGAAGAGAGAGGTATATATGAGCAGGAGAAGGGAGGTTAAGAGACTGGTGAAGGAGAGTAAGAAGAAAGTGGATGAAGAGTTTGGGAGGAATCTGAGTGTGAAATGGAGGGAGAGTAAGAAATTGTTTTGGAAGGAGGTAAAGAAACTAAGACAGTGTGAAAGGGGAAGTAATAGGGGAGTGAAAGATAGGAATAATAGATTGTTGGTGGAGAAGAGAGAGAAATTGAGGAGATGGAAGGAGCACTTTGAGGATTTGTTGAATGTAGAGAGTGAGAGCAGTGTGAGTATAAGTGGTTGGGGAATGGCTGGGAGAAGAAGAGATGAGAGGAGGGAGGGAGAGATTAGTAGGGCGGAAGTAGTGGAAGCGATGAAGAAGATTAAGCTGGGAAAGGCCCCAGGAATTGATGGAGTGTGTGGTGAAATGCTTAGGTATGGGGGTGAAATTGTTGTGGAGTGGATATGGAAGTTGTGTAGATTGGCTTGGGAAGAGGGAAGGGTTCCAGAGGACTGGAAATCAGGTATAATTGTTCCTCTGTACAAAGGAAAAGGGGAGAGAGAAGTATGTGGTAACCATAGGGGTATTTGCCTTCTTAGTGTGAGTGGTAAAATATATGGTAGAATACTCATTGATGGGGTTAGGCATATGACAGAGGAGCTAGTTGGAGAAGAACAAGGGGGATTTAGGAAGGGAAAAGGGTGTGTAGATCAGAAATTTGTTCTAAGATGTTTAGTGGAGAAGTATCTAGAGAAGGGAAGGAAAGTGTATGCTGCCTTCTTGGACTTGGAGAAAGCTTATGACAGAATAGATAGGCAAGGTATGTGGAAGGTATTAAGAATATATGGAGTGGATGGGAAATTGTTGAGTGCTGTGAAGAGTATGTATGAGGGAGCTAGGGCTACGGTGCGAGTGGATGGTGAGCTGAGTGAGTTCTTTGATCTCAATTTGGGACTGAAACAGGGGTGTGTGATGTCTCCATGGCTGTTTAATATATATATGGATGGGGTTGTAAAGGAGGTGCAAGGTAGGGCAGTGGATGTGGGGCTGGCCCTAATGAATGAGGGTGAGATTTGGAAGCTTCCTGTGTTGCTGTTTGCTGATGATACAGTATTGTTGAGTGAAGATGAATGGGAGTTGCAAGGTCTGGTGAATGAATTTGGGACAGTGTGTAGGAGGAGGAAGCTGAAAGTTAATGTAAACAAAAGTAAAGTTATGGTGTTTGAGAGGAATGAAGTCACAGAGTGTGCAGTGAGGTTGGATGGTGAGGATATGGAGAATGTGAGTGCATTCAAGTACTTGGGTAGTGTGATGAGTAAGGATGGAACTTTGGGGGAGGAAGTACATGAAAGGGTACAGCAGGGAAGGAAGGTTGTTGGTACACTGAAAGCAGTGATGAGAAATAGGGAGGTGAGCATGGAAGTTAAGAAGTCACTGCATGATGGTATTGTGATCCCTACCCTGACGTATGGAAGCGAGGCATGGACCTTGCAAGAGGGGAACAAGTCAAGAGTGAGAGCAGTGGAAATGAGTTACTTGAGAGGAGCATGTGGAGTGACGTGGAGGGACAGGTTGACGAATGAAGAAGTGAAGGAACGTTGTGGGGTAGATGTGGATGTGGTTGAGAAGATTAGGAGAAATACACTGAGGTGGTTTGGACATGTGGAGAGAATGGAGAATGAAAGACTGACTAAGAGGGTGTATGTAGGTGAGGTGGAGGGAGGGAGAGGGAGGGGGTAGACCGAGGATGAGGTGGAGGGATGGAGTTGAGAGGTATATGAGGGAGGGGGGGGTGAGTTGGGGGGAGGGTAGTCAAATGGTGGGTGACAGAGTGACTTGGAGGCATTTTGTCTGCGGCCACCCTTTGTAGGATTAGGGCGTCGGGCTATAGATAGATAGATATAGATGTATTACTCCATTCATGAAGTTTATTTAATTATTCTTGTAGCTCTTTACAAGAGTCTGTGTTAGTAATTCTCCTTTGTATTTTTGCATCATCAGCAGACATATTTAAATAGCTTTCATTTCCAGTGTTACTATCTATATCATTTACACGCACTAAAAACACAATTGATGCCAGCACTGAGCCCTGTGGAATTCTGCTAGCCACTTCCCTCCATGATGAGTAATTTCCTTTTAGTACTGTTCTCATTTCCCTTTTTCTGAGAAAATCTTGCCTCCAAGAGTACAGTTTGCCTCGGATTTCTCCTTGATGGTACAGTTTCCATAAAAGCCTGTGGTGCGGTACTCTGTCAGATGCTTTCTTGGAATCTAGATAGATACTGTCCACCCATCCTTTTCTTCTCTGTAATGTTTCTGCAACTCTGTCATAGTAACTCAATAGATTAGTAACACATGATTTTCCCTTTATGAAATCAAATTGCCTTTCTGTTATCATATTGTGTTCTTCTAGATGGTTTACTCAGACTTTTTCTTATCAGCTTTTCCAATATCCTACAACACTGGTTAGTGATACTGGTCGGTAGTTGAGTGGATTTTGTCTATTCCCTTTCTTGAATAAAGGAACAGTGTTTGCTTTCTTCCAAATATCAGGTAGTTTACCTTGACCAAAGGATTCCTTGAATATTAAGTATAATGGTCTACTTAACTCCTTTGCACATGCATGTAGCACCCAACATGAAATTTCATCTGGACCATTTGCTTTTCCTTTGTCTAATTTACTTAACTACTCTTGTATTTCTTTTTCTGATATTTGTATATCTGGTAATATGTTTGGGCATGCATGTTCCATATCATTCCTCTCAAAATTATTTTCTTCTTTAAAAACTGATCGGAAATTCTTATTTGGTGCTTCACAAATATCTTTCTCTTGTCTATAGAGGATCCCTTCATCCATATTGGATTGTATTTTATTTTTTACTTTGGTTTTGCTTCGGATGTAGCTATAAACTAACTTCGGGTGATCACTACTTTTGTTTATGATGTCCTCCTCAAACTCTTTTTGGGCTTCTCTCCTTATTCTTGTGTATTCGTTTCTTGTCTGTTTATAGTTGTTATATCCCCTCTCACTATTGTGTCTTCTGTATCTATTCCACAACAAGTATCTTTTTTCTTTTGATCTTTTCTATCTATCTATATACCTAGGCTGCTTCCCCCAAGGAAAGGGAGGTAGCCGAGACAGGATGACACACTCCCCATTTACTCATCCATTCAAACACATTCATTCGCATCTTAGCCCCAAAGGGGAGAACGGACAGATCCTCACCGCACCACACCGCACAAGGGTCAACTGCGCAATGCAATCAGTGACATAGCAGCAGGGCCCAACAGCAGAACTGGTTTACCCCTGCCACATCATAACAGACCCATCCCCTTACCCGCACCTGACCTGACTAGCTGATCAGACCAAATGCGGGAGAATATCCCCTCAGGGCTGCATCATCACTTATTCATTCACAATTTCTCTCCATTTATTTCTGTCACGCACAGCCACTCTTCCTTGCTCAACAGACATGCCTCTCACATCCAGCGCTCTCTTCACACTGTCCATCCATCCTATTCGTGGTCTCCCTCTCAGCCTTACACCTCTCACATCAGATCTAGTTATCTTTTTCACCAATCGCTTATTATCCATTCTCTCCATATGCCCAAACCATCGCAACACCCTCTGCTCAACTCTACCAGCCATCTCCCGAACAACTCCAATTCTCCTTCGCACTTCATCATTTCGCACTTGATCCATACGCGTCACTCCACACATACTCCTCAGACACCTCATCTCCATTACATTCAAATTTTTCCTCTCTGCTACACCCATATTCCATGTTTCAGCCCCATATAACGCAGTTGGTACCACAACACCCTCATACAGCCTTCTCTTTACATCCATTCTAAGCGAACGACATTTAAACACATTTTTCATTCCTCCCAGCACCTTTCCTACTTCATTTATTCTAAACTTCACTTCTGCATCTATTTTTCCATCCACAGCAACATGTGACCCTAGATATATAAAACACTCTACCTCCTCAAGCAACTCACAATTCAAAACTATATTCATCCCCCTACCATCTATAAACCTCGTACACTTCATCACTTTACTCTTATTCTCATTTACTTTCAATTTCCTCCTTTCACACACCTTTCCAAACTCCTCTACCAACTGTCTCAATCTCTCCTCTGAATCAGTCACCAGTGCAGTATCATCTGCAAACAGCAGCTGCTTCAGATTCCACTCTCCACCATCAACATTCACCAGACTCAGACCTCCACCTAAAACTCTTGCATTCACCTCCCTTACGACACCATCCATGTAAATATTAAACAACCAAGGCGACATCACACATCCCTGTCGCAGCCCCACTCTCACAGGAAACCAATCACTCACAGCATTTCCCACTCTTACACACGCTCTACTATTTACATAAAAACTTTTCACCCCTTTTAGTAACCTACCATCAAGTCCATACAATCTTAAAACAGTCCACAAAGCCTCCCTATCAATTCTATCATACGCATTCTCTAAATCCATAAATGCCCAAAGACATCCTTGCCTTTCGCTAAATACTTTTCATACACTTGTCTCACAGCAAACACCTGATCAATGCATCCCCTCCCTCTCCTAAAACCACACTGCTCATCACCAATCACTCCCTCTGTACCCTCTCTAACTCTCATAATTAACACTCTACCATACACCTTACCTACAACACTCAACAGACTTATACCCCTATAGCTAGTAAATTCATACTTATCACCCTTGCCTTTATACAATGGGACCACACAAGCACTTGCCCAGTCAACTGGCACCATACCTTTCTCAAAGCACACATTCAACAATCTTACTAACCAGTCAACAATAGTCACTCCACCACCCTTCAGGCGTTCCACAGCACACCCATCCATACCTGCATCTTTCCCCCTTTTCATCTCCTTTACTGCCTTCTCCCCTTCCTCCTTCGTGATCAAAGAATGATTCAACTCTCCCAACACATTTATTCCTTGCACCCTTCCATCCGCCACAATCTCAGCCACCCTTTCCTCCTCTACATTTAACAATCTTTCAAAATACTGTGCCCATCTCTTCCTTACTGCATCCATCTCAATTAACATCCTTCCATCCTCTGCTTTTACTCGTTCTTCCTTCCCAGACTCTCCCTTTCGCACCCTTTTCACCTCCTTCCAAAACATTTTCTTATTCTGTTGAAAATTCTCTGTCAGCCGCCTACCCCACCTCTCATTTGCTGCCACTTTAGCATCACGCACAGCCCTTCTCGCTCTATTCCTCTTTTCCTTATACCTTTCATATGACATCTCATCCTTCCTCTGCAGCCACACTTCATATGCACGTCTCTTCTCAGCCACAGCCATACTTACTTCCTCGCACCACCATTCACTTCCTTTTCTTACACCACCACCCACCCATCTCACACCACACACCTTTTCTGCATGCCCCACCACAGCACTCTTAAACAACTGCCATTCCTCCTCCACGCTGCCATTTTCCCGATCTTTCACTGCGTTCCACTCATCTTTCAATTTCTCCTGATACTCTATCTTTCTCTCTCTTTTATCCAACTCACTCACTTTCAAAACCTCCCTGCCACACCTAACCCTCCTAGCTCTCACCCATCTCTTACCTACTCTTAACTTTCCCTCCACCAGGTAGTGGTCAGACATACCTCCACCCTCCCCTCTCAGAACTCTCACATCCAACAATCTTCCTATTACATTCCTAGACACAACCACATAGTCCATCAAAGCTCTATTAACAACCTTTCCACCCTCCTGTCTCACCCATGTATACTTATAAATATCTTTCTTCTCAAACAGCGTATTTCCAATCACCATCTGTCGCTCAACACACATCGCTATCATTCGTTCCCCATTTTCATTTCTTCCAGGTACACCATGCATACCAACTACACCTTCAACTGCTACATTTCCCACTCTAGCATTCAGATCTCCCATCATTACCACATTCACATTTGCTCCAAAACTCTGCAGACACTCATCAACATCATTCCAGAAAGACTCCCTCTCTACTTCATCCCTTTCACTACCAGGCCCATATGCACTCACAAACACCCACAACTCACTTTCAAATTTCGCTTTCACCCACATCGGTCTTGGTGACACCTCCTTCCATTCAGTCACACATTGCTGTACTTCCAGACTCACTAACAAGGCCACACCTTCTCTTGCCCTTCCTCTATCAACACCTGACAATCTTCCATTCACACTTCCAGACATAGACTCCCCCTTCCCTGTCATCTTCTTTTCACTCAAAGCTAACACATCCAACTTTCTTCTCACAAACATTCTCCCAATCTCCTCCCTTTTTGCCTCAATCGTACTACATCCACGCACATTCATAGACCCAATCTTCAGGGTATGGGGATAACTCCATCCCCCATCCCTTTCTGTGGCCTGTCTCTTTTTAGGAACTAAAAAACAGAGGAGGGGGTCCCTAGTCCCCTCACCCCACCCCTTTTAGTCGCCTTTTACGACTTGCAGGGAATACGGTGGCAGTATTCTTCCTAATACAACCTGGCCGCAGAGTAGTAGTACCACCCCATAGTGCGGCCAGGTTGTGTCCCCTCCGCCACAGGGGGGGACACAACCACATCTCTATTTTCATTTCTGCTTCTTTGTGCTGAGGGATGTAATTTTGGACTCCTATCTCATAAGTTCACAGAATTTTCTATATATAACTTTTAAATCTTGTCCTCTAAGCTCTTTTTCCCAATGTATTTCTAAGAAGTATTTGTTTAGGTCATGATCATTGCCCTTTTTGTAGTTAAGGCTCTTTTTGGAACTTTCATTACTATTAACTATATCATATGCAATCCTGAAGTTGTAATTTAATACTGCATGGTTACTTTTGCCGAATAGAGGGTGATACATAATATTGTGAATATCATTTTCTTGCCTCGTAAATATAAGATCTAGTATTGATGGTACGTCATATCCTCTTTTTCTGGTGCTTTCTTTTACATGTTGTGTTAGGAAAAACTCCTGCACAAGGTCCAGGAGCTTTTGGTCCCAACAGATTTCCTGGCTTTTTATATCCAGAGTATTCCAATTCATAGTTGTATTGAAATCTCGAGTTAGTATAATTGTTTCAGATTTCTCCTCCATTCTATGTAGTAATGCTCTTAAACTTTGAATTGTTTTCTCTGGCAGGTCTTCATATTCACCTTTTTCCCAAATATTTGATCTGGGTGGCATGTATAAATTTGCCACAATTACTTTCCCTTCAGACATACTAATCTCTACTGCAGTCAGTTCTACCTGTAAGGGTACATCTAGTTCTATTCCTTTGATTTGCAGGTTTTTCTTTGTTAATATAATTTCTCCTGTTTTTAAGTTCTTATCTCTGCTCCATATATTGTATTCCTCTAGGTTTAGGGTATTGTTTGATATTCTTGGTGTTACTGTAATTTTGTTTCAGTTGAGCAAACAATATGTGGTTCCTTTTCTTTAATATAATCATTGATATCTAGTAATTTAGATATCATTCCATCTACATTAGAGTACATCAACTTAATCATCTTGTTTACATAATTGTCATGACTTGGGTCTACTACCTTCCTCCTTTTTATTCCCTTCTGTTTATGTACCACTTTCGAACCAGCAATCCAATTACTTTGTAAAAAAAAAATGTGTTCTTCTCTTCCTCTGATCTTCCCTCATTCTTTGTTCTTGCCTCCTCCTCTTCTCTTTTAGTAATTCTAATTCCTCTTGAGTTAGGCATCTTTTTATCCATACATTTTCTAAATCCTCTTTTTCCTTAAGTTTGTTTGAATTTTTTAGTACAGTAATCCCTTAAGTCACACGAGGGTTACGTTCCCAAACCCTTCGCGTATGTGGTAAATTCGCGTATACGTTCTGCCCATATTCTTACCTAATTGTTCTTACCTAATTGTATCTTTACAGGAATGAGTCAAGCTCGTACTGTCCCGTGTCTTAAACCATATTTATTGTACATATCCTTAAATTTGTGAATTGTTTTGGCACACACTATTTCATTCGGTAGTGCATTCCATTGATCAGTTGCTCTGTTTGGGAAACTGAATTTCCTTACGTCTTTATCTCCTCTCTTCTTATGCAGTTTTTTGCAGTGTCCTCTTGCTGATGCTTCTCCATATGTTAAGTAATCATTTATGTCTATTTTCTCCTTTCCTGATATGCACTTATATAGCATTATCATGTCACCTCTTTTCCTTCTCTCCTGTAGTGTTGGTAGATTCAGTTTATTTAGTCTTTCTTCTTAGCTTAGGTCCCTTAAGCTTGGTATCCATCTTGTAGCGGCCCTTTGAACTTTTTCAATCTTGTCTATATGCTTTTTGAGATGAGGACTCCAGACTACTGATGCTTATTCCAGGGTTGGTCTAATGAATGATGTTATTATCCTTCTTAGCATGTCTTCATTTATGTATGTGAATGCTATTCTCATATTTGCAAGCAGTGTATACATGTTCGGTACCTTCTCGCTGATGTGGTCAGCCGGAAATAGTCTGTTATTGATAATCACACCTAGGTCTTTCTCTCTTTCTGATGTGTATAGGGTTTTATTTCCTAACTTATAATCCCAATCAGGTCTTTTTCCACTTTTACCAAACTTGATTACATGACACTTGTCCACATTGAATTCCATTTGCCATGTACTACTCCATTCATGAAGTTTATTTCATTCTTCTTGTAGCTCCCTACAAGAGTCTGTGCTAGTAATTCTCCTTTGTATTTTTGCATCATCTGCAAACATATTCAGATAGCTCTCATTTCCAGTGTTACTGTTTATATCATTTATATACACTAAAAACATGATTGGTGCCAGTACCGAACCCTGTGGTACTCCACTAGTCACTTCTTTCCATGATGAGTAGTTTCCTCTTAGTACTGTCCTCATTTCTCTTTTTATGAGAAAGTCTTGCATCCAACAAAACAGTTTGCCTCGAATTCCTCCTTGATGGTACAGTTTCTATAAAAGTCTTTGGTGTGATACTGTGTCAAAAGCTTTCTTGAAATCTAAATACAGTGGGGCACCAATTTTCGCGCCTAATTGGGTCCAAAAATAATGCGCGAAAGTGGAATTAGCGAAAGTTGGGGCATTGTCATTATGGCAAAAAGGCTAATTGGTTCCCGGTTATTCTAAAGTAACATCAGATTTTCATTTTCACTTGCAATACAGTACATCAAATCACCATTGTACATTGCATTGTGAGATACAAACAATAAAAACTGTACAGTACACATTATATGAGGAGAAACATACCACAGAGACCAGGTTGAGGTGTTTAATGGATGTTGGGGGTAAGTATCCGAGGCGCGTGGCGGGCTTATTTAGCCACGCCAGACGTATTGGCATCACCTCTTGCTGCCTCGCTACCACTCTCTCTCTCTGCCTCCTCAGATGCAACTTGATGCAACACTTCCACTCTGTGCTGAATTTCCCTTTGTGCTAGGTTCTCTTGAACAAATCCATCGAAATCTTCATCCAGGTTAAGCTCCTCTATGGCACTGTCAGTAGGGATAGCACCGACTCTGAATGTCCCGGCCACTTTTTATCACCACCACTGCCTCCCGGCCCTCCCCCCACACCACCAGGCTCTCCCCCCACACCACCAGGCCCTTTCCCCACACTACCAGGTATAGTAGAGGCCATTGAACTTTGAGAATCCAACACAATGGAGCTAGCACGCTCGTACACAATGGCGGGAATGGGTGGACAGAGTGTTGACATGACGTCATTCAAGATGGCGGTGGGTTGCGGGCAGGAGGTACAGGAAATTCAAAGTTCAAAATATTGTCCCAAACCCAAAATTTGTGCTCGAAAATCGATTTTTTTCAAGCGAAAGTGGAAGTTAGGGAATATTTGGTGCATGCCCCGAAAGTGGATTCCGCGAATCCTGCTGTAGCGAAAGTTGGTGCACTACTGTAGGTACTGTCCAACCATCCTTCCCTTTCCTGTATTGTGTTTGTTACTCTGTCATAGTAGCTCAACAGATTAGTAACACATGATTTTCCTTTTCTGAAACCAAACTGTCTTTCTGTTATCATACTGTGTTCTTCTAGATGATTTACCCAAGCTTTTCTTATAAGTTTTTCTAATACCTTGCTTACAACACTGGTCAGTGATACTGGCCGGTAGTTGAGAGGATTTTGTCTATTTCCTTTCTTGAATAAGGGGACTATATTTGCTTTTTTCCAAATATCAGGTAGTTTCCCTTGACTCAAGGATTTCTTGAAAATTAAAAATAATGGTTTACTTAACTCCTTTGCACATTCTCGTAATACCCAACATGAAATTTCATTAGGACCACTTGCTTTTCCTCTGTCTAATCTACTTAACTCCTCCTGTATTACTTTTTCTGCTATTTGTATATCTGGTAGTATGTGTGGACATGCGTGTTCCACATAGTCCCTCTCAAAATGTTTTTCTTCTGTAAAAACTAATTGGAAATTCTTATTTAGTGCTTCACAAATATCTTTCTCTTGTGTATAAGTGATTCCCTCGTCCGTAATGGATTGTATTATATCTTTTACTTTGGTTTTGCTTCTGATATAGCTGTAAAACAGGTTTGGTTGATCACTACTTTTATTTATTATATCCTCCTCAAACTGTTTTTGGGCTTCCCTCCTTATTCTTGTATAGTCGTTTCTTGCCTGTTTGTAATTATTATACGCCATTTCACTATTGTGTCTTCTGTATCTATTCCACAACAAATCTCTTCTTTCTTTTGATTTTTTACATTCTGTATTGAACCATTTCTGTATTTTCTTATCTGCTTCTTTGTGCTGTGGGATGTACTTCTGGACTCCTATTTCATAAAATTCACAGAATTTTTTATATACAGGTAACTCACATGGAACACGATCTCACGGAACGCGCTCGCAATTATACACGGTAAGGGCTGGGATACATATAAGACAACGTAAGATTAAAAAACCATTATGAAAACTACAAATTAACGCAGGAGAGGCCTTTGAAAGATCAAATCCTCGAACGTCACCGCAGCGCACGGTTTGTTTTGATTACGTGATGATCTAGGCGGGAAATTATTCAGTGAGTGAGACATTCCCGAGTACAGTAGCACAGTATTTGTAAGTTAAATATTTATAGTTCTGTACTGTTCTGGTAAGTTTATGTGCAACTTAAAGTACTATTAAATAACGTTAAAGCAAGAAATAAAGTCTTATAACCAGTTTACCTGATAGGCGTCAGAATATTGCCTTTTTTATTTGTTCGTTTTTTCCACAGTCTATCTGTCTATCTATCTATAGCCCGACGCCCTAATCCCGCAAAGGGTGGCCGCAGACAAAACGCCTCCAAGTCACTCTGTCACCCACCATTTGACTCCCCTCCCCCCAACTCACCTCCCCCTCCCTCATATACCTCTCAACTCCATCCCTCCACCTCATCCTCGGTCTACCCCTCCCTCTCCCTCCCTCCACCTCACCTACATACACCCTCTTAGTCAGTCTTTCATTCTCCATCCTCTCCACAGTACTGTACAGTATTTGTAAGTTAAATATTTACTGTTCTCGTATGTACTGTACTTGTAAGCACTTAAATAAAGTTAAATAATTAAATAAAGCCTTGTAACCAGTTAACCCGAATTATATGATTACCCATGATCGGCGTCGGAATATTGCCTTTTTTGTTTGTTCGTTAAACTCTTACTGTACTGCTTTTCTACAGTACTGTATTTATAAGTTAATTATTTACTGTTCTGGTATGTACTAGTAAGCAATTAAAGCATTAAATAAAGCCTTGTAACCAGTTAACCTGATTTATATGATTACCCATGATCGGCATCGGAATACATATTGCCATTTTTGTTTGTTCGTTAAAGACTTATAATAAGAGAAAAATACATTTTTGTCTTGGTATCTTTACCTATTTGCTCAGGTTTGCTGTAATGGTTTGGATCATTTGATGCAATGCAACTTGTAGAAAACTGTGAAAACTTTCGGGCAGTGAACGAAAATCTGGGACATGAGACTGACCTTGACTTCACCCTCTCATGTATCTTTGTAAGTTTGTATCATCTGTCAGTTCGCCACCTGCCATCGTGAGGAGTGGATGTACGATTTTTTCGCTCGTGGCCATGCCTAACCACACATAGTTACACCCATTATCTCGACCCAGACAGAAAATACAACCTTTTTACTCCCTTGCAAAACACACTCAACCACCCTGTTTATGAGACAGCATTATATATTGCAAAAATAACAAGGTAAAATGATAAAGATGAACGTAAAATGATAGAGAAAGATGAACATGTTATGACGGAAGAAGTACGATTTCCCCGTCTGTAAACGTATTTATTTCTGCTTTATATCTGTATTCGTAATAATTAGACTTATTGTTAGTTCTGAAACTGCATTACGATTCTATTTTTAGCCATTCTCGTGGTGTGGGAGCTGGAAGTTGTGACACAACTTCCTTATTGCTAATTGGACTGACCCTTCACTTTATTCTCCCGTGGCAGAGTCTAGCCTTGGATGACGTGCAGTTTTCTCATTTAGGACTGAAAATTCAACTCTTTCGCTCCCTTTTCCAAGCATGGGCACAACGATAACGTAAAAAATAACTCGAAACTACCATAAACATATATCAAAAAGGTGAAAATGTATTCATAACATTTTTTTTTTTTCCAGCCATTCCTAACAGATTATGTACTGAAATCATTCGATATCACAGTACTGCATTTCTAAGTTAAATATGTACTGTTCTGGTAAGTACTTGTAAGTTAAAGCACTGGTACCAGTTAACCTGATTTATATGATTACCTATGATCGAAGTCGGAATGTTTCCTTGTGTTTACGTACAGTATTTGTGTGTTAAAGTTTTGCTGTGGAGTACTGTATTTGTGAGTTATAACATTAAATAAACCTTCTAACCACTTAAAGTGCTTTCTAGTGATTACCAGTGACAGATAACAGCAAAACAACACATTTGGGGGGTCTAGGGAGCAAAATACGGAGTAGTTTAAATATACACGATTTCGCACCTAACACGGCACGGTAGGAACGAAACCCACGTGTTCCGTGCGAGTTACCTGTACAGCATTTAAATCTTGTCCTCTAAGCTCATTTTCCCAATCAACTTCTAAGAAATACTTCTTTAGGTCTTGATAATTTCCCTTTTTATAGTTTAGGCTCTTTTTGTAACTGTCATTGCTGTTTACTATGTCATATGCTATCCTGAAGTTATAATTTAGTACTGCATGATTGCTTTTGCTGAGTGGAGGGTGATATATTAAACTGTCAATGTCATTTTCTTGCCTAGTAAATATTAGATCTAGCACTGAAGGTACATCAAGTCCTCTTTTTCTGGTGGTTTCCCTCACATGTTGCGTTAAGAAAAACTCTTGTTCGAGATGCAGGAGCTTTTGATCCCAACAGCTTTCTTGGCTATTTATATCTAGAGAATTCCAATTTATATTTGTATTGAAGTCCCCAGTTAGTATAATTCTTTCCGATTTCTCTTCCATTTTATGTAGCAATGATCTTATACTCTGAATTGTACTCTCTGCCAGGTCCTCATATTCGTCTCTTTCCCATGTGTTTGATCTGGGTGGCATGTACAAATTGGCTACAATTACTTTACCTTCAGATGTGTCGATCTCTGCTGCAATCAGTTCTACTTGTGATGGTATATCTAGGTTTATTTCCTTGACTTTTAGATTTTTCTTAGTTAATATTATGATTCCTCCTCTTTTTTTTAAATTTCTGTCTCTTCTCCATATATTGTATTCCTCTAAGTTTAGTATGTCATTGGATATCCTTGGTGTTAATTTTGTCTCAGTTAGGCATCTTATTTGTGGTTCATTTTCTCTGACATAATCATTCATCTCTAGTAATTTAGATACCATTCCATCCACATTTGAGTACATCAACTTTATCATCTTGTTTATATACTTGTCATGACATGGTTCTACTACCTTCCTCCTTTTATGTGTGCACGTAATTACGCATGTGTATTAAGTATATTACATCTGAATAATACGGTTTATGCACTATATACTGTACACTTTATAAACTAGCATAAAGTATGAAAAACAGCAAAATGTAAGAAATTTAACACTGAAAGCTGACAAGCACATGCATTGGTGGAGACACTTTAGCAGTCTGGTGCACTAGCCCTCGCTGCCTCCTGTATGCTACATTCTGTCTTCTTTATTGAACAAACAGTTGACTCATTCACCCGAAACATACGGTACCGAGACAGTTCACAGGCATAGGTGGACACTTTAGCACAGTCTGGTGCACTAGCCCTCACTGCCTCCCGTATGCTACATTCTGCCTTCATTATTGTAAGAACAGTTGACTCATTCACCCCAAACACATGGTTCCGAGACAATTCACCATCAAGTCAATTCACTGTCAAAACATGGACGATTCCGCATCAGGACAATTGCACCCTGGACAATTCCCCATCATTCTATAAATATACAGTACTTATTATTGATTAATTAATACTGTACATTGAAAACTAATTTTCAGGGGGATTTTATAACACATAAGTAAAAAACTAGTGTACTGTACTTGCTAATAAACTGGTATGTAAATAAATGACAGGGAATCGTCTTGACGGCAAATTGTCGCCAACATTCCTTCCCTAAGTTTGTCCAGCACTTTAACTTTCTCTGTTAGCGACATCACTTTACGAGTCTGGTTTAGTGTGTTACCACATGCATCACTAGCACAACGGTTAGGCCCCAGGTTGGCAAACAAGGCAAGCAATCACTGGATGACAGAAAAATAAGCCACAAATAACGATTCACGAGTCATGCACAGTTCGACCGTCGAATTCAAACTGACTGTGTGAGTGTGTGGTGCGTGGTAGACCGACCTCCCACACACACACACACACACACACACACACACACACACACACACACATTGCTGACAGAGACAGAGCTCTTCCTGGATCATGGAGAAATAATCGCAAAATCAGCGACGAAAAGAAGACCAGCCCATTTGTGATCATGTTAATAAGTGCGTGAGTGGTGGTCCCGTCAGACAGTAATAAAAAAAAAAAAAAAAAACGCGGTTTTGCTCACAAAAAAAACAAGATATAGTGAAAATAGAAAGTCTCCATATGGTTCAATCATGATGGAAAGGGACGGTGCGATATTTACAAGTGGCGAGAGAGAGTTTGAGGGCGTCTGTGAAGAGGATGTGGGAAATGGAAGTATTAAGTTGAACCAAACAAGAATAGCAGGTGTAGAGAAATCAGCGGAGAGGAATGTCCAGGAGATAAAAAAGGTATGGGCAGTAATTAAAGAGTTACAGGAACGGACCATAGAGCAGGAAAACAAGATCAAAAGTTTAAAGAATACACTGGAAAAAATTCGTATACACAGTGACGAACAAGAAGGAGAAGTTACCGAATTAAAAGTTAGCAATGAATCAGCCTCTAATGAAATAAATCAGCTTAAGAGGGAGAATAAGAGGTTAGAAGAAGAAAGGGACAGGATGAAAAACAAACTAGATGAGTATGAAACCAAATCAAGAATACAGGACAAGCACATTAAAGAAATCAGGGAGCAACATAAGGGGTGGAAGAAAATTCAGGAAGAAGGAAATGTAAATTTGAAAGAGATTATAGAACAACAAAGCAAGGAAAAAGTGGAGAGGGAAGTGATTAGGGTATTGAGAAGTAGAGAATCTTTGGTTAGAGATGTAGCAGATAAGAAAAAATGCGTAATAATTTCAGGAGTTAAAGAAAAACGTATGACAATAAGATCAGAAAGAGAAAGAGAAGAACTGAGGAAGGTTAAAGAAATAATATTACTAGTCATGGAGGAAAACCATGAAGCTCAAGAAGAGATTGAAGAGGTGTTTAGGTTAGGAAAGTACGAGGAAGGAGGGGCAAGGCCATTGAAGGAAAAGTTTAAGTCCCAAGCAACAGTAAATGAAATTATCAGTAGAACATGGAAATTCTCAGACGAGGAAGGGTTCAAAAATGTTTGGATAAGGAGAGATGCAAGTGAGGAAGAAAGAGCTAAGATAAAGGAGTTAGTAGAGGAAGCAAAGATAAAAAATGAACAGAGAACGGAGGAAGAGAAGACAGTGTTTTATTGGAGAGTCATGGATCAGAAATTAAGGAAGTGGTACCGGAGGAGAGAAGGAGAAAAGAGAGTATAAAAAACATCAAAAAGAATTGGAAGGTGGTATATACTAATGTTGATGGTTTAATATCGGCAAGGCTAGAAATCAATGATTTTTTGAGGGTACATGAACCTGATGTTATGTGCTTTGTAGAGATCAAATTAAGACAAGATATTGATGTTCACATAGGAGATGGTAAATAAAAACTGTGGAGAAGAGACAGAAGAGAAATAACGGGAGGAGGAGTGATGATAGCAGTGAAGAACAACATAAATGTAGATACTGTAGAAATGGGAGAAGGCAGGGCTGAAGTGATAAGTATGAAATTAGAAACTGGAGAGAATAGCAAGCGAGATATGGCAGTAGTGTATGTTGCCCCTAAGACAAGAGCATGGAGTGATGATGAATACCAGAAAGTGTTGTCAGACATGGCTAACCATTTACAGAGAATCATTGAGAAAAGTAACAATATAATTTTAATGGGTGACTTCAATTGTAAAGAGGTGAACTGGGAGGAATGGAACTCAGGAGGCAGCAAAGATTCATGGGGCACTACATTATTAAATATTACAATGAACAATGTGATGACGCAATGGGTCAAAGAAGAGACACGGTTCCGAGGTGAGGACACACCA
The DNA here is from genome assembly GCF_032717465.1 of Coenobita brevimanus. Lineage (NCBI taxonomy): Eukaryota > Metazoa > Arthropoda > Malacostraca > Decapoda > Coenobitidae > Coenobita > Coenobita brevimanus. Next base: position 12,753,022 of record NC_137063.1, read on the forward strand.
GCAAGACTAGACTTTCTGTTTACCAAAGAGCCCAATGTAATAGAATCCTTGAACTATCTGTGTCCTATTGGAAAAGTGATCATATGGTCATTGAGTTCCAGATGATAACTGGGAATGTGGAGCCAAGAGACGAGCTTTATAGGCAGGGAAGATACAACTTTGGGAAAGCAAACTTTACAGGATTGAGAAAATTTTTCAAAAATGCAGATTGGAGAAAATTCAGAGAAACAAGAGAGATACAGAGGAAGTGGGATATTTTTCTAGGCTTCTATAATGCGGGATTGGAAAAATTTGTGCCAAGAGTAAGGGGGAAAGAAAACAGAAAAAAGGAGTGGTTTAATAGAAGATGTATGATAGCAAAAAAAGAGAGAGATAAGGCGTGGAACAATTGGTGGGAGTAGATAAGATTGACAAGGAAGTTCTGCTTTTTTGGGATAAGAGAGTAACAAGAGGACACGGAATGAAACTCAAGAAACCAAGCTGCTTGAAGGATATCAAGAAATATAGTTTTCTTTATAGATGTATAGACATGTGGAATAGTCTGGACAAAGAGATTGTCCAGTCTAAAAACTTAAACGAGTTTAAAGCTAAATTTGACTTATTGAGAAACAGAGACGGAACCCCACAAGCTTAGCTCATTTCCTGTATATCACAATTAGGTAAATACAATTAGGTAAATACACACACACACATGTATGCACACGGGCCCAGGTAGGCATTTTTATATTTTATTGATTTATCTCGTATATACGAGAGAAATCAATAAATTATTTTAATTATTTATTTGAATTATTTATTTGAATACTATAATTTTATGTTGTAATTAATGTACGAAAAATTTGTGGAAAACTGAAATCGCGTGAAAAAAGTTTACGTGAATTAAGGGATTACTGTATTTCCTCCACAGTGTTTACACTCTGGAAGGTTACTTTCAGGGGCCTTGATTTATTTTTCTCATATTTCCTTAGCCTTTTATGTTCCTCATTGTCTTTACTACAGATTTCCTCTGATACTTCCTTGAGTACGCTCATTACATTTGCCATCTCCTTTTTGTCTCTCTAAATCTTTTTTATTTCTTCCTCTTTTGTACCAGTGATTACCATAGATTTGTTGATGTCTGCTGAATCTTTGGCCAGTTTTGGATTATTTTCTTCACTTCCTTTTTAATGCTTTTTTCTTCGACTCTTATTTCTAAGTTTTTCTTTACTTTCACCATTGCAGCATATGTGGTATCCACATCATTTTTGTTGCTTTGCATTGCTTCATTCTCCTGTGTTATCTTCTCCTCAGTATCATTGCTATGATCTATCAGAGTGCTTGCCTGTCTTGCTGTCTCTGTATCATTTCTGAACTCTTCCACAATACAGTAAAACCTCACTATAACGAACCAATTGGGGGCTAAGCCATTCCAAAAAAAGTGAAATTCCGATAAAAGCAACATCCGGACTTCCCCCCTGCTAAGTTGCACTTTTTATGATATATCAGACATTAGTCCGGATTGCACCAGCTGTTTTTAAATTGTTTTCACTACCATTTCAGTGCCATAACTTATTATACATTCACTACAATAATCAAATGGTATAATATAATTAATAATACTGTACTGTACACTGATAAGCACATCTTTTATTTACCTTCTTCTGGTGAACATTGCTGAGGTGGTCAGGCAGTCCGGACTTCCTCAGGCTTTATCGGACTTTTTCTGATATATAAGAATTTAGTCCAGTAGCTCCTCAGTTCCGATGAAATCAAATTCCGATCTGCTGAAGTCTGTTATATCGAGGTCTTACTGTACTCTCATGTTGACAGCTGTACTTGCCATTTCACTAATCTTCCTTCTTTCTAAGTGTACCCACCTCAAGTGATAATTCATCTATTGTTGTGTCTTTCTTATTAATCTCCTTCGCTAATTTTTCATTTTCCTCCTTCTGCATGTGCAACTGCTTCTTAATTTCATCTGTTTCACTCTGAAATGCCTTCTCTAATCTGTACACTCGTTCTACCAGCTTATTGTGCATCTCCATTTCCACCAGTTCCTGGTAGAAATTATTATCCAGCTTTCTACCTTTATCTCTTTTCTTAACCCCTTCCAAATTTGTTTTGCTAAAGATGGTGGTCATCTTGTGGTACTAACAGAAAGCTTCTACTTACAGTTTTGCATTCCTCTACATCACAGACGAAACAGTCAACACTGAACAGCTGATTTGCTTGTTCGGCACTACTGCTTACTTCATTGTATTGTGTTATTGGAACAACACCTTTACTTAAACTTCCTCTTTTAAATTAGAACACTATTTAGTTGGACCTAGTACACAGCTTGACTCATTTCAAGATACACTCAATCCTCGTTAATCGCCTGTTCATAAATCACGGATTCATAAATCATGGCTAGGTGGCCGTCAGACTGCCGGCAACCTTAAATCGCTGTTAAGTCACGAAAATCGCGGACCTAGGTACCCAAGTGGGCCTTTTTCGAGGAGAATCGTAAACTGCGGCATTCAAACTGAAAATCGCGACCCAATAACCAATCACTGCGCGTCCCTGGTGGCATATGTGCATACTAATGCCGCCATGTTGTTGTTGTTCTTGTCTCGCCAGTCTGCACACTACAGACCGTTGCCATGGAGTACGAGAGGTACCTGCCTTTTTTGTGCAACTTCCCCACCTCCTACCTGCCATGGCCCCTCCTGACCCCCTGATGAAGCGCTCTAAGCAGTATGGCATCAAGAAGCTGCCGCAGTTGTTGTACAGTCAACGTTTGGAGCTCATTCGTCGTGTTGAGATGGGAGAGAAGTTTTCAACGCTGACGAAAGAGTTTGGGAAGAACAAGTGCTGAGAGGTTCTAAGTTCTTCCCAACACCACCCCACTCCATTCACTTAAGCAATTTCATCATAGGATTAAGGTGAGATCCCTTAACATGGCTTATTTCTATTTAATACATGCACTGAATATTCCTAAATTTGTATGTTTGTGTTTGATGGTGCCTAGATAGGTGTAGGTAGGGTGCTGTGGGGGTGGGTAGGCCAAAGTCCAGACCCAAATTAATTTTTCACATAAGAGTTATTATTCATAAATCATGGAATTCGTAAATCATGGCAGTGGTCCAGACCCAAATTGCCGCGATTTACGAGGATTGAGTGTACTTTTTAAGTGTAACCACTTGTGGCTGAGATTGGCCTGGTGTGGAGCGATGTGCAGGCACGTCTTCCCACTCTTGTGTCTAGGTGTACTGTATTTACCTAGTTGTGATATACAGGAAATGAGCTACGCTCATGGGGTCCCGTCTCTGTTTCTCAATAAGTCAAATTTTGCTTGAAACTCTTAAGTTTTTAGACTGGACGATCTCTTTGTCCAGGTTATTCCACAGGTCTATACATCTGTAAGGAAAACTATATTTCTTGATATCCTTCAAGCAGCTTGGCTTCTTCAGTTCCATTCCGTGTCCTCTTGTTACTCTCTTATCCCATAAAAACAGATCTTCTCTGTCAGTTTTATCTTACTCCCATCATGGTCCTGAACACTGCAATCATGTCGCCCCTCTCTCTTGTTTCCTCTAAGGAATGCAAATCCAGCTTTTCCAGCCTCTCTCTGTACGACAGATCTCCCAAACTGGGGACCATCTTGGTTGCTGTTCTTTGTATTCTTTCAATCTTGTTTATATCTTTCATTTTGTGTGGGGACCACACTACTGCCGCATATTCTAACCTGGGGCGGATCATGGCCACTATTAATTTTTTCATAATCTCCTCATCCATGTAATGAATGCTACTTTTATGTTAGTCAGAAGTTTATATGTCTAACTAACTTGTTAATATGTTTTTCAGGAGACAAACTATCCTGGAGCAGCACTCCCAAGTCTTTCTCTTCTCTCGCTTTTGTGATAGGTTCATTACCCATCATATAATTCAGTGATGGCCTCTTGGTACATTTATCCATTTCCAATATTTTACATTTCTTTGCATTTAATTTCATTTCCCACTTCTGGTTCCAATCATGTATCCTATCTAGATCCTCCTGCAGCATTTCACAGTCCTTCTTTCCCTCTACCTTCCTCAGGAACTTTGCATCATCAGCAGACAGACTTGCATAACTGTTCACTCCTTCTACCATATCATTAACTCCTTAACCGTGGGCTTGTCTTGCTTTTTCTTGCGGCTCCCGTGGGCATATTCGTGCTCCGACAGACTCTCTAAAAATATTTGCCAAAAATCAGTTATTAGTCCTAGAGTATTAAAGTCACATATGCTTATGGCACATACCTTCAGCTTTCTCCTGGGGTGTTGGTTGAGCCTTCGTCGAGTACTGTAGGACTTGTGTAGACCTCTGAAGTTGGGTAACGAAGTCTCCACTTTACACTTCCCGACAACCCTTAATATGATTACCACAGCCTGATATTATCACTAGAAATACTATTCTATGATTCTCAAATAGTTTGGAATCCATACTCCAAAAAAAAAAAAAAAAAAACACTGTGAAAGCAATGAATATTACGTGGGTGTATGACCTTCCCACTTGACATCATTCGCCGCTGGTGTTCTGTCATTTATTATTCATAAAAACACTCACAGTTTATATTTCATTACTATATAACACTTATATATATCTACAGTCTTTTTCCCTAAGTTTCCTTCAGTAATAGTAGTTTATTGTCACTGTAGGGATTCAATTCCTCTTTCAGTAAAATACGTAGCATTCACTTTCTTGTCCTGTATACTAGCATTGAGAGTGATTGTCATTTTCACCTTCACTCTCATAACTCATAGTATTCATACATGCTAGAGTGAAAATTTCACTTTCATTACTCCTAGTATATATACTCGTATTCTTATAATACTACTCATTTACATTTCTATTTACGTTCTCTATTTTATTTACATTTCTATTTTATTTACACTGTGTTATGCACTGTCACTTGAAGTAACTTATAAAACTATTTTCCACTGTTCACTTATAATTACATTCATTGCTTTCACTTGCTGTTTACACATTATTTACACATTATTTACAATTCCACTTGCACTATTTTACTCACCAGAAAGATCGTAGTCACTCTCTATCAATTGTCAGCCCTTTACCTCTTTCCACATAAGGTTTAGTAGGGGGTAGAGGTCACAGGGCCGTTTGCATGGGGCTAAAAAGCGGCGGAAGTTAGCAGGAGCGAATCCGATGTACTTTCACCTTGAAAGACGACAGTAAACTGATAGTGGTGGGCCGGTGTGGCCTACCTAGGGAGAATGCATTACCTGCCAACGTCAGCCTCTTGAGAGCTGCTAATATATAGCTGTGAAATGATTGGCAGGAAATCTAGACAATACATTATAAATTAGGTAGTTCCAGGTGAATGTAAATATCACTTAAGCGTCTCCCTTCCCTCCTTATATACATTTTTATTACGAGAATAGATTATAAGGCATATTTCAAGGGGAATAAACAGTGAAAATTAGCGAACGAGTGCACGTGAGGTGTTGTCAGGTGATAATTAGCCAATTCCAGGTGTATGGCACTCTCACTTACCTTATTTCTTTTTGGTATATATTATTTGGTATAAGAATAGGGCATAGGGCTTATTTCAATGGATGAAATCAGTGGAAAATTCCAGGGAAGATTTACTTAGTGTAGAATACAGTGTGGTGGCCTGCAATAATCAGGTAGTTCCAGGTGAATGTAAATATCACTTAGGCTTCTCCCTTCCTTTCTTATACCTGTATATATTTTTATTACGAGAATAGATTATACTGCATATTTCAAGGGGAAATAAACAGCGAAAATTAGCGAATGAGTGCACGTGAGGTGTTGTCAGGTGATGATTAGCCAATTCCAGGTATGGCACTCTCACTTACCTTATTTCTTTTTGGTATATATTATTTGGTATAAGAATAGGGCATAGGGCTTATTTCAATGGATGAAATCAGTGGAAAATTCCAGGGAAGATTTACTTAGCATAGCACGGCCGGGCAGGCGAGAGGAGAGTGTAATGGAGGGGAGGTAGGGAGGGGAGTCAAGTACGGGGAGAAATGGCTAAATTGTCAACAATGGATGGGAGTACAGATGAGATTAGGAGTGCTGACTAGTGTTGGACATTGGCTGTACTGATAGATGATACAAGCCACCACTTGAAAACCCGGGCGAATTCAAAATAACACAGAATCGCAAAAGTGACGCCCCTTGCTCCCAAGCGTCACGAAAGTGACGCCTCGCGGTTAAGGGGTTAACATAAATCAGGAACATTACTGGCGCCAACACAGACCCCTGGGGGACTCCACTTGTTACTTCTCTCCATCCAGACATCCTGTCCTTTATTACTGTCCTTATTTGTCTGTCTCTCAGAAAGTCTCTCATCCATTCCAGGAGGTTTCCCTTCAGTCCTCCTATATGCTCAAGTTTCCATAATAGTCTCTTATGGGGTACCTTGTCGAAGGCCTTTTCCAAATCTAGATACACACAATCCACTCAACAATCTCTCTCCTGTAGCACATCAATTGCTCTTGAGTAAAAGCTCAACAAGTTGGAAACACATGACCTTCCACTTCTGAATCCAAACTGACTTTCAGCCAATATATTCATCTCGTCCAGATATTTCATCCATCTATCTTTCAGGATTCTCTCGCACAATTTTGCAACCATGCTGGTTAGGGACACTGGTCTATAATTCAGGGGTTCTTCCTTGTTTCCTCCCTTATAAATTGGTACCACATTTGCCCTTTTCCATTCTTGAGGCACTTTCCCCTCTTCCAGAGAACACACAATTAAACTGTGAATCTTATCCGCCAGTTGTTCTCTACATTCCTTCAGTACCCAATTAGAGATTCCATCAGGTCCTGGCTCTTTCCTTACATCTTGGGTTTCCAGTAATTTATATACTTCCTGTATTTCCACTTTTATATCTTTCATCACTGTTTTTCTAGTCACACCCTCCCCTTCCACAGACTCACTTTCATTGGTGAAAACTGACTGGAAATGTTTGTTCATTAATTCAGCTTGCATTGCCGCATCTTTATGGACCTCTCCATCTACTTTCAGTTCGGTGATTCCTTCCTTTTGTTTCAATTTGCCATTGACAGGTCTTTAAAACAGTTTGAGTTCATCCTTACATTTGTCTATTATACCTTTTTCAAAGTTCCTTTCTTCCTCTCTACATATCCTTGTATATTCATTTCTAGTTCTTTTATATTCTTCCTTTGTTCTGTTATTACCTCTCTTCCTCCAGTTGTTCCACACCAGGTCCCTCTTTTTTTTTGCTATCATACAGCTTCTATTAAACCACTCCTTTTTCTTGTTTTATTTTCCCCTTACTCTTGGCACATATTTTTCCACTCCCAAATTATAGAGATCTAGAAAGATTTCTCACTTCCTCTGTATCTCTCCTGTTTCTCTAAATTTTCTCCAATCCACATTTTCTAAGAATTTTCTCAATCCTGAAAAGTTTACTTTCCTAAAGTTGTATCTTCCCTGCCTATGAAACTCGTCTCTTGGCACCGCATTCCCTATTATCATCTGGAACTCAATGACCACATGATCACTTTATCCTATAGGACAAAGATATTTCATGGATTCTATTACATCAGGTTCTTTGGTTATCAGTAAATCTAATCTTGCTGGTATGTCCTCACCTCGGAATCTTGTCTTTTCTTTGACCCACTGCGTCATCACATTGTTCATTGATATATTTAACAATATAGTGCCCCATGAATCTTCACCGCTTCCCAAGTCCAACTCCTCCCAGTTCACCTCTTTACAATTAAAGTCCCCCATTAGAATTATATTGTTGCTTTTCTCAGTCACTTTCTGTAAATAATTAGCCATCTCTGACAACATCTTCAGGTATTCATCATCATTCCATGCTTTTGTCTTAAGGGGAACATATACTACTGCCATATTTCTCCCACCATTCTCTCCAGTTTCTAGTTTCATATTTATCACTTCAGCCCTTCCCTCTCCCATTTCCACAGTATCTACATTTATGCTGTTCTTCAATGCTGTCATCACTCCTCCTCCCGTTTTTTCTTTTCTGTCTCTTCTCAACAGTTTGTATTTACCATCTCCCATATGGACATCAACATCCTCTCTTAACTTAGTCCCTACAAAACACATAACATCAGGTTCATGAACCCTCAAGAAATCATTGATTTCCAGCCTAGCCGATATTAAACCATCAACAGTAGTATATGCCACTTTCAGTTTTTTTGTTGTTGTTTTTTATACACTCTTCTTTCCTTCTTTCCATCGGTACCACTTCCTTAATTTCTGGTCCATGGCTCTCCAATGTAACACTGTCTTCTCTTCCTCCGTTCTCTGTTCATTTTTTACCTTTGCTTCCTTTACTGACTCATTTATTTTAGTTCCTTCTTCCTCATTTGCAGCTCTCCTTATCCAAACATTTTTTAACCCTTTCTTGTCTGATAATTTCCATGTTCTATTGATGATTTTGTTTACCTTTACCTGGGACTTAAACTTTACCTTCAGTGGTCCTGCCCCTCCTTTCTCTTACTTTCCTAACCTAAACACTTCTTCAGTCTCTTCTTGAGCTTCATTGTTACCCTCCATAACTACTGATATTATTTCTTTACCCTTACTCAGTTCCTCTTTTTCTCTTTCTGATCTTACTGTTATACATTTTTCTTTTACTCCTGAAATTATTACACATTTCTTCTCTGCTACATCCCTGACTAATGCTTCTCTACTTCTCAGTACCCTAACCACTTCCTTCACCCTTTCCTTACTTTGTTGTTTTATAATCTGTTGTTTAAACTGTAAGTAGAAGCTTTCTCTTATTACAGTAAGTTGACCACCATCTTCAGCAAAACAAATTTGGAAGGAGTTAAGAAAAGGGATAAAGGTAGAAAACTGGATGATAATTTCTACCAGGAACTGGTGGAAATGGAGATGCACAATAAGCTGGTGTGTGTGTGTGTGTGTGTGTGTGTGTGTGTATTTACCTATTTACCTATTTGTAGTATACAGGAATTGAGCAATGCTCGTGTTGTCCTGTCTCCATATCCACATTTATCAAGTCTACCTTTACACACATGAATGTTTTTCTCATGCACCACCTCTTTGTCTAAGTCGTTCCAAATATTTAAGAATATACCTAATTGTGATATATACGGAATGTACTATGCTCGTGGGTTTCCGTCGCTGTTTCTCAATAAGTCGAATTTAACTTTAAACTCGTTTATGTTTTTAGACTGGACGATCTCTTTGTCCAGGCTATTCCATAAGTCTATACTTCTGTAAGGAAAGCTATATTTCTTGATATCCTTCAAGCAGCTTGACTTTTTCAATTTCATTCCATGTCCTCTTGTTGCTCTCTTATCCCATACAAACAGATCTTCTTTGTCAATTTTATCTACTCCCACCATGGTCCTGAACACCGCAATCATGTCTCCCCTCTTTCTCCTTTCCTCTAACGAAGGCAAATCCAGTTTTTCCAGCCTCTCTCTGTATGACAGGTCTGTCAGACTGGGGACCATCTTGGTTGCTGTTCTTTGTATTCTCTCAATCTTGTTTATATCTTTCTTTTTGTGTGGGGACCACACTACCGCTGCATATTCTAACCTGGGGCGGATCATGGCCACTATCAATTTTTTCATCATTTCCTCATCCATATAATGAAATGCTACTCTTATGTTAGTCAAGAGCTTATAAGTCTCTCCAACTATCTTGTTAATGTGCTTTTCTGGTGACAAACTATCTTGGACCAGCACTCCCAAATCTTTCTCTTCTCTCCTTTTTGTGATTAATTCATTACCCAAAAAATAATTCAGTGATGGTCTCCTGGTACTTTTACCCATTTCCAATATTTTACATTTCTTTACATTAAATTTCATTTCCCACGTCCGGCTCCAATTGTGTATCCTATCCAAATCCTCCTGCAGTATTTTACAATCCTCCTCAACCTCTATCTTCCTCAAGATCTTTACATCATCAGCAAACAGACTCGCATAACTGTTCACTCCATCTACCATATCATTTACATAAATCAGGAACATTACTGGCGCCAACACTGAGCCTTGAGGGACTCCACTTGTTACTTCCCTCCATCCAGACATCTTTTCCTTTATTACTGTCCTCATTTGTCTGTCTCTCAAAAAGTCTCTCATCCATTCCAGAAGTTTCCCCTTTAGTCCTCCTATATATTCTAGTTTCCACATTAGTCTCTTATGAGGTACCTTGTCAAAGGCCTTCTCTAAGTCTAAGTACACACAATCCACCCAACCATCTCTCTCCTGTACCACATCAATCGCTCTTGAGTAAAAGCTCAACAAGTTTGAAACACATGACCTTCCACTTCTGAATCCAAACTGACATTCAGCCAAAATATTCATCTCTTCCAGATATTTTATCCATCTGTCCCTCAGGATTCTCTCACACAATTTTGCGACCATGCTGGTTAGAGACACTGGTCTATAATTCAGGGGTTCTTCCCTGTTTCCTCCCTTGTAAATTGGTACCACATTTGCCCTCTTCCATTCTTTTGGCACTTTCCCCTCTTCCAGTGAGCATACAATTAAGCTGTGAATTTTATCCGCCAGTTCTTCTCTGCATTCCTTCAGTACCCAATTAGAAATTCCATCAGGTCCTGGGGCTTTCCTTACATCTTGAGTTTCCAGTAATTTATACACTTCCTGCACCTCCACTTTTATATCTTTCATCACCGGAACATTTCTAATCACTCCCTCCCCTTCCACAAGCTCCTTTTCTTTAGTGAAAACTGACTGGAAACGTTTGTTCATTATTTCTGCTTGCATTGCCGCATCATTAAAGACCTCTCCATCTACTTTCAGCTTGGTGATTCCTTCCTTTTGTTTCAGTTTGCCATTAACAAATCTATAAAACAGTTTGGGTTCATCCTTGCATTTGTCAATTATACCTTTTTCAAAATTCCTTTCTTCTTCCCTACGTATTCTTGTGTATTCGTTTTCTTGTTCTTTTATATTCTTCCTTTGTTCTGTCGTTACCTCTCTTTCTCCAATTGTTCCACGCCTTATCTCTCTCTTTTTAGCTATCATACACCTTCTATTAAACCACTCCTTTTTCCTGTTTTCTTTCCCTCTTACTCTTGGTACAAATTTTTCCACTCCCAAATTATAGAGGTCTAGAAAGATATCCCACTTCCTCTGTATCTCTCTTGTTTCTCTGAATTTTCTCCAATCCGCATTTTCAAAAAAGTTTCTCAATCCTGTAAAATTTGCTTTCCCAAAGTTGTATCTTCCCTGTCTATGAAGCTCGTCTCTTGGCTCGACGTTTCCTATTAACATCTGGAACTCAATGACCACGTGATCACTTTTTCCCAAAGGACAGAGATATTCCAATGATTCTATTACATCAGGTTCTTTGGTGAACAGTAAATCTAACCTTGCTGGTGTGTCCTCACCTCGAAACCGTGTCTCTTCTTTGACCCACTGCGTCATCACATTATTCATTATTATATTTAATAACATAGTACCCCACGAATCCTCGCCGCCTCCCGAGTACCATTCCTCCCAGTTCACCTCTTTACAATTAAAGTCACCCACCAAAATTATATTATTGCTTTTCTCAATTATTTTTTGCAAGTAGCTAGCCATATCTGACAACATCTCATGGTATTCGTCATCCTTCCATGCTCTCGTCTTTGGGGGAACATACACTACCGCCATATCTCTCTTAACATTCTCTCCAGTTTCTAATTTCATATATATCACTTCAGCCCTGCCTTCTCCCATTTCCACAGTATCTACATTTATGTTGTTCTTCACTGCTATCATCACTCCTCCTCCCTTTTTTTCTTTTCTGTCTTTTCTCCACAGTTTGTATTTACCATCTCCCAAATGAACATCAATATCTTCTCTTAATTTGGTCTCTACAAAGCACATGACATCAGGTTCATGTTCTCTCAAGAAATCATTAATTTCGATCCTTGTCGATATGAAACCATCAACATTAGTATATATCACCTTCAAATTATTTTTGACATTATTAATACCCTCTTCTCTCCTACTCTCTGTCCGTACCACTTCCTCAACTTCTGATCTTTCACAACCATCCCCCCTAATTTCCTTCACTTCTATTTCCTTAAATACCATTTCCTTACTTTCATATCCAATACTCTCCAAAAAAAGTATTACGTTCTTCCTCTGTCCTCTTATCATTTTTTTCCTTTACTTCTTCCTTTAATGATTTTAAAGCTTCTCTTTCTTCTTCATTCAGATCTTTTCTTATTATAATATTTTCCATCCCCGCCTCTTTGCTTAATTTCCAGGTCACTTTAAGTATCTCATTTATTACACTTTCTGATGTAAACTTGACTCTCATTGGTCTTGTTTCCCCTTTCTTATAAGGCCCTATCCTCCTTACTTCCTCAATTTCTTTTACCCACTTGTTTCCTTCGGGTCAATCTTGCCTAATATTCCTCTCACCATGTTCGTGTCTCTCTCGAGTCTTGCGAACCTAACCTTTTCTTCCTCTTCCCTGTTTCCAAATACTATCACACATCTGTTCCTTTCTACAGTTTCTCTCACTATTTTCTCTTTTTTCTTCAGTATTTTCACTACATTTTCTTCCATTTCTTTCTTGTTCATTTCCCTTTCTTCCTGGATGATCTCTCTTAAGCTGACCACTTCTTTCTGTTCTTCCTCTACTTGTGCCCACTTTGCCTTGTGTTCTTCTAGTACATTACTCACCTTCTCCGTTTTATTAGTACTCTCTTCAAGTTTCCTCCTCAGTTCAACATTTTCCCGCTTCAAATTCTTAATCTCTTCATTGGCTGATTCGTTGGACTGGATTAGACTCTGTATGGTGGTTTCCGTATTTCCTGATACATCCTTTATCACTAGATTCTCTACTTTTTTTTCGAGTTCACTAATCCTCATAATTAATGTTTTCACTAGGTCCATGACATTAGTATTAGCATCAAATCCTTGAAATTCCATTCCCTCATTGTTTACATTTTCGGCCATCTTTAACGTACCGATCAAGTACCTAAACAGCTGTTACCAATAAGCCACAAACATTCATGTATACTATTGCCAACAAATCTTTACATTTTTGGTAGTCTACCAACTTTCATTATTTTAAATTTAAAGAAAGACCCTAGGAGACAGGACAGACAAAATTCCTGAAACTACTCAAGGTCAGGAGCGATGCCTGGGACGTCCTCTCTGTGTGTGTGTGTGTGTGTGTGTGTGTGTGTTCTTACCTTACTTAATTGTTCATACCAAATTTTTTCTTTACAGGAATGAGTTAAGTCATACTGTCCCATGCATTAAACCATTTTGTCATACATCTCCTTAAATTTATGAATTGTTTTGGCACACACTGTTTCATTTCACAATGCATTCCACTGATCAGTTGCTCTATTTGGAAAACTGAATTTCTTTACATCTTTATCGTCTCCCTTTTTATGTACTTTTTTGCAGTGTCCACTTGCTGATGCATCCCCATAGGTTATATATTCATTTATGTCTATTTTCTCTTTCCCTGAGATGCATTTACATAGCATAATCATGTCTCCTCTTTTCATTCTCTCGTGTATTGTTCTTAGGTTCAGTTTTTCTAGTCTTTCTTTGTAGCATAGATCCATTAAGCTTGGTACCCATCTTGTAGTTGCCCTTTGTACTTTTTCAGTCTTATCTATGTGTTTTTTGAGATGAGGATTCCAGACTGCTGATGCATACTCTAGGGCTGGTCTGATGAATGATGTTATTATCTTTCTCAGCATGTCTTCATTTATATATGAAGTAGTGGGAGAAATGCCCAGGAGCTACGAAGTGATCGTGATGGAGGATATGAACGGAAGAGTAGACACTGGTCCTGAGGATGGCATAATGGGTTGTTATGGAGTACCAGGAGAAAATGATAATGGGAATCAACTAAAGGATATGTGTCAGGAGAGGAGGTTGTGGATTTGTAATTCGTATTTCAAACAAAAATGCACATAAATATACATGGTATAGAGGAAATGGGGATCGTGTTGAAAGAAGCCTGAAGTGATTACATGCTCGTAGAGAGGTCGATGATGGGAATGGTTGCTGATACGAGGGCTGTGAGAGGACGATGTGGAGCTCTGTCAGATTATATGATCGTGGTATGAAAGATCAAGCTGAGAGGAGTGAGGTGGATCAAGAGAGAGAGGAGCAGTCAGGGAGAAAGACTGAAAGTTGAGAAGCTGAGGATCAAAGAAATGGCAGATTATTACAGGATCAAAGTAGAGGACGAGTCAGAATCAGTGAACTGGAATGAATTGGATCTGGACAGCCTGTGGAATGCATATAGGGATTGCTTAGTCAGGAATGCTAAAGTGGTGTGTGGTGTGGCAAGAGTATCAACAAAAAAGAAGGGTATGGCGTGGTGGATGAGGAGGTTAAGAGAGTGATGGAGGAAAAGAGGAAAAAGTGGCTAAAGTGGTTACAGGATAGGGGTTCAGTTGAAATGAGAACTGAGTATATCAAGAGCAAGAAGCATGTAAAGAGACTAGTGAAGAGGAAAAAGAAGGAGGTAAATGATGATCTGGGAAGATAAATGAATGCAAACTAATCAGAAAATAGGAAGTTATTTTGGAAAGAGGTGTGGAAATGTAGAAGTGAAAGCGGAAAGAAATGTGATGGTGTAAAGGATGCAGGTGATAGGTTACTAACCTATGGAGATGAAATGAGGACCAGATGGAAAGAGTGTTTTGAAAGCCTGATGAATGGGAATAGAGAGAGCAGAGCGGCTGTAAATGGTTTTGGGGGTGTGCAGAGAAGGAATGTAGTGCCAGGAGATATGACACTCGCACAGGTGAAGAGTGCTGTGAAATGGCTGAAAAATGGGAAAGCAGCTGGGGTTGATGAGGTGTATGCAGAGATGCTTAAGTGTAGTGGAGAGAATGGAATGAAGTGCATGTTGGAGATATGTGAGAAGGCATGGATGAGTGAAACTGTGCCTGCAGAGTGGAAAAAGGCTGTGATTGTACCCTTGTATAAAAATGAAGGTGAGCGAAGTGAGTGCAAGAATTATCGTGACATAAGTTTATTGAGTGTAGTAGGGAAGGTATATGGAAGAATTATTATAGAGAAATTAAGAGAGATATCAGAGGTCCTAGTGAGTGGTGAACAGGGTGGCTTTAGGAGTGGCAGAGGATGTGTGGATCAAGTATTTGCAGAGACAGATAGCAGGGAAGGCTTGTGAGAAGGACCATAAGGTTTTTATGGCATTCATGGATCTGGAAAAAGCATACGACAAAGTAGACAGAGAGGGATTGCGGAAAGTTTTGCGCATGTATGGTGTAGATGGTAAGCTGCTAGGTGCTGTCAAGAATTTTTATGACGGTAACGAAGCATGTGTAAGGGTTAATGGGCATCTAAGTGAATGGTTCACGATCGGTGTGGGCGTGCGACAATGTTGTGTGATGTCCCCATTGTTCAATATACACTATATATGGATGGGGTGATGAGAGAAGGAAAAACACAAGTAAAGGAGAGAGGGATGGCATTGGTAATGAATGGTGATAGATGGAATATGTCAAATTTGTTGTATGCTGATGATGCAGTACTGCTTGCAAGTACTAGACAAGAACTTGGTAGGCTAGTGCAGAGTTTTGCTGATGTCTGTGAGCATCGTGCCTTGAAAGTAAATGTAGAGAAGAGTAAAGTGATGGTTACTGAGAGAGAACATGACTCTCAGTGTGATGTCACAGTGAATGGAGAGAGACTGGAATTGGTGAGAGAGTTCCAGTACTTGGGTACAGTGATAGAAAAGAGAGGAAAATGTGTAAAAGAAGTTGAACGTTGAGTGACACAAGGAAGAAAAGTAGCTGGTGCAATGAAAGCCTTGATAAGAAACAGAGGCTTGAGTGTTGCAGCTGCACGAGGCTTACATGAGGGAGTGTTAGTGCCAACTTTATCATGTGGGTGTGAGACTATGATGTGGCATGAAAATGAAAAGTCAGGAGTGAGAGCAGTGGAGATGGGACTGCTGAGGAATGTATGTGGAGAGGGTGGATAGCATACGAAATAATGTGATTCGTGAAAGGTTTGGAGTAAGGAAATCGGTGAACACCAGAATCAAAGAGAGTGTCCTGAGATGGTATGGTCTTGTGGAAAGAATGGATAACAACAGAGTGGTGAAAAATGTATACCTGAGCAAATTTGAAGGAGGGAGGAGGCGAGGTAGGCTAAGGAGAAGGTGGAGAGATGTGGTGGATGAGTGTGTGAGGAAGAGAGGTTTGGAAGTCGGTGAGGCTAGGGAACTGACGAGATCGAGCTGGCTGGATGAATGTTGTGAGGAGAAGTGCATGATCAGGGATTTTGGCACCCTTTGTGAGCATGGCAGCGTCCGGATTGACTCAATGGGATATGTTTGTGTGAAGCTGCAGAATGTGGTGAATGTTTTTGCCGTATCCAGTAAAGCCAGGATTCCGGGGGCTTGAATAATGAGTGAATGGAAGTGTGGCATTTTTGGATTGGGCAAGTTTGTGCTGTCTAGACATTGCTACTCCTGACCCTGCCCTTGGATGGGAAAGGAGGTCCGGATGATGATGATGATGACGATGATGATGATGAATGCTATTCTCATATTTGCAAGCAGTGTATACATGTTACGTACCTTCTCACTGATGTGGTCATCTGGAGATAGTTTGTTATTGATAATCACTCCTAGGTCTTTCTCCATTTCTGAAATGTGTAGGGTTAATCTTCCTAACTTATAATCCCAATCTGGTCTTTTCTCACCTTTGCCAAACTTAATTACATGACATTTGTTCACATTAAATTCCATTTGCCATTTATTGCTCCATTCACAAAGCTTATTTAATTCCTCTTGCAGCTCTTTGCAAGAATCTGTTTTAGTAATTTTCCTTTGTATTTTTGCATCATCTGCAAACATATTTAAATAGCTTCCATTTCCATTGTTACTGTCTATATCATTTATATATACTCAAAACACAATTGGTGCTAGTACTGAGCCCTGTGGAACTCTGCTAGTCACTTCCCTCCATGATGTGTAATTTCCCCTTAATTCTATTGTCATTTCCCTTTTTCTGAGGAAACCCTGCATCCAACAGTGCAAATTGCCTCGGATTCCTCCTTGATGGTACAGTTTCCGTAAAAGTCTTTGGTGTGGTATTCTGTCAAATGCTTTCTTGAAATCTAAGTAGTTACTATCCACCCACCCTTGTCTTTTCTGTAATGTTTCTGTAAATCTGCCATAGTAGCTTAACCCTTTCATGCATGATGACTCAAAATGAGTCAAAACAATGTTAGTCTGAAGAGGAACCGATGACACATTATGACGCACTTGTCAGTGTTGGTCTGAAGGGATGCCGATTAGGCGATTCTGGACAAAAATATTCACCAAAAATTATGTTTTAGCATGAAATGCATCAGTCTTTGGTGCGTCATAGGGGAGGGTGTCTATTTCCAGGCCACCACTCTCAAATAGTCGGCATTCTTTTGGTTTTCGATTCAGAGGGGAGGGGGGGGAGCATGCGTGATTTTTGGCAATTTACGCGACTGTTGGTTGTATCAGAATTCCGAGAACACCATGTGAAAGCTCATGAAATTCTACCTCTAAACATATGCTTAGCTCTTGCATTATGGGGACAAAATTCTGTGCTAGAGTGTAGGGCAGTTATTTTCAATGTTGAACAATATTATTCTTACCTCATTTTGGTACTTTCACAGTACTTTTACTCACCAAGTTTTTGTGTTTTTATTAGCTGATCATATAGTAAAAACTTCAGGGATGATAATGGTATACAATTTATACCATTATAACCAGTTTCAGGGGCATATAAAATACACAGGAATGTTTTCCTTTGTGTACAAATCCAACCTGCCCTCGTGACATTTTCTCTGATCATGTCACACACACTTACAGCAAACTTATGGTGCACAACGGGGTTAATAGACTAGTAACACATGATTTTCCCTTTCTAAAACTGAACTGCCTTTTTGTTATCTTATTATGTCTTCTAGTTGCTTTACCCAAACTTTTCTTATCAGCTTTTCTAGCATCTTACTTACAACACTGGTCAGTAATACTGATCGGTAGTTGACTGAATTTTGTCTATTCCCTTTCTTGAATAGGGGAACAATGTTTGTTTTCTTCCAAATATCATGTAGTTTACTTTGACCTAAGGATTCCATGAATATTAAATACAATGATCTACTTAGCTCTTCTGCACATTCCTGTAGCACCCAACCTTAAATTTCGTCAGGACCATTTGCTTTTCCATTGTCTAATTTACTTAACTCTTCCAGTGCTTCTTTTTCTTATATTTTTATATCTGATAATACGTGTGGGCATGCATGTTGCATATCATCTCTTTCAGAATTATTTTCTTTTGTAAAAACTGATTGGAAGTTTTTATTTAGCGATTCACAAATATCTTTCTCTTGTGTATAGATGATCCCCTCATCCATAATGGACTGTATTTTATCTTTAACTTTGGTTTTGGTTCAGATGTAGCTGTAAAATAGCTTAGGTTGAACACTACTTTTATTTATAAGGTCTTGCTCAAACTTTCTCTGAGCCTCCCTCCTGATCTTTGTATAATCATTTTTTGCCTGTTTATAGTTGTTATATGCCCTCTCACTTTTGTGTCATCAGTATCTTTTCCACAGCAAGTCTCTTTTTTCTTTTGATTTTTTACATTCTGTATTAAACCATTTCTTTATTTTCATTTCTGTTTCATTGTGCTGAGGGATGTAATTTTGGACTCCTGTTTCATAAAGATC
The DNA here is from genome assembly GCF_032717465.1 of Coenobita brevimanus. Lineage (NCBI taxonomy): Eukaryota > Metazoa > Arthropoda > Malacostraca > Decapoda > Coenobitidae > Coenobita > Coenobita brevimanus. The sequence goes on from NC_137063.1 coordinate 12,771,718, forward strand.
ACAAAATTTTTTTTATATATAATATTTAATTCTTGTCCTCTAAGCTCCTCTTCCCAATCTGTTTCTAAGAAGTACTTCTTCAGGTCATGATAGTTGCCCTTTTTGTAGTTTAGACTCATTTTGTCTCATTACTGATGATGTCACATGTAATTCTGAAGTTACAATTTAATACTGCATGGTTGCTTTTGCCTAATGGAGGGTGATACATTATTTTGTCAGTTTCATTTTCTTTCCTAGTAAATGTAAGATCTTGTACTAATGGATCATCAAGTCCTCTTTTTCTGGTGTTTTCCTTTACATGCTGTGTAAGAAAAAACTCCTGCACAAGACCTAGGCTTTTGATCCCAACAGCTTTCATGGCATTTTACATCTAGAGTATTCCAGTTTTTATTTGTATTGAAGTCTCCATTTCAAATAATTCTTTCAGATTTCTCTTCCATTCTTTGTAGTAATGTTCTTACACTCTGAATTGACTTTCTGCCAGGGCTTCATATTTGCCATCCCTAAGTGATTGTTTTGGGTGGTATGTACGAATTTGCTGCAATCAATTTCTCTTCAGATGTGTTAATTTCCAATGCAATCAATTCTAGTTGTGAAGGTATACATAGTTTTATTTCTTTGACATGTAGATTTTTCTTTGTTATTGTTATAATTCCTCCTCCTTTTCTTAAATTTCTGTCTCTTCTCCATATACTGTATTCCTCTAAGTTTAGGGTATCATTTGATATCATTTGATATGTTTCAGTTAGACAAATAATATGTGGTTCCTTTTCTTTAGTACAATCTTCTATCTCTAATAATTTAAACACCATTCCATCTATATTTGAGTACATCAACGTTACAACATAATCATCTTGTTTACATACTTGTCATAACTTGAGTCTACTACCTTCCTTCTATTTATTCCCTGTTGGTTATGTACCACTTTCATACCTGCAATCCCATTACTTTGTAAAGAATGTACTCTTCTCTTCCACTGATCTTCCCTCATTCTTTGTTTTTGCATCCTCCCTCTTCACCATTAGTATTCCCAGTTCCTCTTGAGTTAGGCATCTTTTTATCTTTCTGTCTATCTATCTATCAATTGCCAGGCGCCTTAATCCCGTAAGGGGTGGTCACAAACAAGTCACCTCCATGTCACCCTGTCCCCCACCATTTCATTGCCCTGCTCCCAGCTTACACACCCCTCTCTCATATACCTCTCCACACCATCCCTCCAGCTCATCCTTGGCCTCCCCCTCCTTCTCCCCTCCCTCCACCTTACCCACATACACTCTCCTCATCAGTCTCTCGCTGTCCATCCTCTCCACATGTCCAAACCACCTCAGTGTGTTGCTCCTAATGCTTCCTCTCACATCCATGTCCTCCTTCACTTCCACATTTGTCAGTCTGTCTCTCCATGTGACTCCATATCTATCTATCTATCTATCTATAGCCCGACGCCCTAATCCCGCAAAGGGTGGCCGCAGACAAAATGCCTCCAAGTCACTCTGTCACCCACCATTTGACTACCCTCCCCCCAACTCACCCCCCCCTCCCTCATATACCTCTCAACTCCATCCCTCCACCTCATCCTCAGTCTACCCCTCCCTCTCCCTCCCTCCACCTCACCTACATACACCCTCTTAGTCAGTTTTTCATTCTCCATTCTCTCCACGTGTCCGAGCCACCTCAGTATATTTCTCCTAATCTTCTCAACCACATCCACATCTACCCCACAACGTTCCTTCACTTCTTCATTCGTCAACCTGTCCCTCCACGTCACTCCACATGCTCCTCTCAAGTAACTCATTTCCACTGCTCTCACTCTTGACTTATGTCCCTCCAACAAGGTCCAAACTTCACTTCCATACATTAGAGCTGGTATCATAATACTGTCACATAGTAGCATTTTCACTTCCATACTCACTTCCTTGTTGCTTATCACTGCTTTCAAGGAACCAGCAACCTTTCTTCCCTGTTGCCCCCTTTTAAACACTTCACCCTCTAAACTTCCATCCATAATCATCACATTACCCAAGTACTTAAATGCACTCACATTTTCCATTTCCTCCTCATCCAGCCCCACTGGACATTCACCGACTTCACTTCTATCGAAGACCATAACTTTACTCTTCCCAACATTTACCTTTAGATTCTGTTTCTTACACACTCTCCCAAACTCATCCACCAAGCCTTGCATCTCCCCTTCATCTTCATTTAACAACACAGTATCATTTGCAAACAACAGTACAGGTAGTTTCCAAACATTGCCCTCTCTCACTAGGACTTCTCCAACATCCACTACCCTACCTTCTATCTCTTTTATGACCCCATCCATATACAGATTGAACAACCATGGAGACATGACACATCCTTGTTTCAGTCCAACCTTCAAATAGGAAAATTCACTCAGTTCACTATCCACACGCACAGCAGCCTGAGCATCCTCATACATACTCTTCACAGCCTTCAACAACTTCCCATCTACTCCATACATTCTTAATACTTTCCACAGTCCTTGTCTATACACCCTGTCATATGCTTTCTCCAAATCAATGAAGGCTGCACACAACTTCTTTCCCTTCTCTAGAAACTTTTCCACTAAAGATCTAAGAATGAATATCTGATCCACACAACTTCTTCCCTTCCTAAAACCTCCCTGCTCTTCTCCATACTTTTTAAGACTCCTTTTTTTTTTTTTTTTTCCCACAGTGTTCACACTCTTGAAGGTTACTTTCAGAAGCCTTAACTTATTTCTCTCATATTTCCCTAGCCTTTTGTGTTCTTCCATGTCTTTATTACAGATTTCCACTGATAACTCCATCATTATGCTCATTATATTTGCCATCTCCTTTGTGTGTGTGTGTATTTACCTATTTGTATTTACCTATTTGTAGTATACAGGAATTGAGCAATGCTCGTGTTGTCCTGTCTCCATATCCACATTTATCAAGTCTACCTTTACACACATGAATGTTTTTCTCATGCACCACCTCTTTGTCTAAGTCGTTCCAAATATTTAAGAATATACCTAATTGTGATATACACGGAATGTACTATGTTCGTGGGTTTCCGTCGCTGTTTCTCAATGAGTCGAATTTAACTTTAAACTCGTTTAAGTTTTTAGACTGGATGATCTCTTTGTCCAGGCTATTCCATAAGTCTATACTTCTGTAAGGAAAGCTATATTTCTTGATATCCTTCAAGCAGCTTGACTTTTTCAATTTCATTCCATGTCCTCTTGTTGCTCTCTTATCCCATACAAACAGATCTTCTTTGTCAATTTTATCTACTCCCACCATGGTCCTGAACACCGCAATCATGTCTCCCCTCTTTCTCCTTTCCTCTAACGAAGGCAAATCCAGTTTATCCAGCCTCTCTCTGTATGACAGGTCTGTCAGACTGGGGACCATCTTGGTTGCTGTTCTTTGTATTCTCTCAATCTTGTTTATATCTTTCTTTTTGTGTGGGGACCACACTACCGCTGCATATTCTAACCTGGGGCGGATCATGGCCACTATCAATTTTTTCATCATTTCCTCATCCATATAATGAAATGCTACTCTTATGTTAGTCAAGAGCTTATAAGTCTCTCCAACTATCTTGTTAATGTGCTTTTCTGGTGACAAACTATCTTGGACCAGCACTCCCAAATCTTTCTCTTCTCTCCTTTTTGTGATTAATTCATTACCCAAAAATAATTCAGTGATGGTCTCCTGGTACTTTTACCCATTTCCAATATTTTACATTTCTTTACATTAAATTTCATTTCCCACGTCCGGCTCCAATTGTGTATCCTATCCAAATCCTCCTGCAGTATTTTACAATCCTCCTCAACCTCTATCTTCCTCAAGATCTTTACATCATCAGCAAACAGACTCGCATAACTATTCACTCCATCTACCATATCATTTACGTAAATCAGGAACATTACTGGCGCCAACACTGAGCCTTGAGGGACTCCACTTGTTACTTCCCTCCATCCAGACATCTTTTCCTTTATTACTGTCCTCATTTGTCTGTCTCTCAAAAAGTCTCTCATCCATTCCAGAAGTTTCCCCTTTAGTCCTCCTATATATTCTAGTTTCCATATTAGTCTCTTATGAGGTACCTTGTCAAAGGCCTTCTCTAAGTCTAAGTACACACAATCCACCCAACCATCTCTCTCCTGTACCACATCAATCGCTTTTGAGTAAAAGCTCAACAAGTTTGAAACACATGACCTTCCACTTCTGAATCCAAACTGACATTCAGCCAAAATATTCATCTCTTCCAGATATTTTATCCATCTATCTTTCAGGATTCTCTCACACAATTTTGCGACCATGCTGGTTAGAGACACTGGTCTATAATTCAGGGGTTCTTCCCTGTTTCCTCCCTTGTAAATTGGTACCACATTTGCCCTCTTCCATTCTTTTGGCACTTTCCCCTCTTCCAGTGAGCATACAATTAAGCTGTGAATTTTATCCTCCAGTTGTTCTCTGCATTCCTTCAGTACCCAATTAGAAATTCCATCAGGTCCTGGGGCTTTCCTTACATCTTGAGTTTCCAGTAATTTATACACTTCCTGCACCTCCACTTTTATATCTTTCATCACCAGAACATTTCTAATCACTCCGTCCCATTCCACAAGCTCCTTTTCTTTAGTGAAAACTGACTGGAAACGTTTGTTCATTATTTCTGCTTGCATTGCCGCATCCTTAAAGACCTCTCCATCTACTTTCAGCTTGGTGATTCCTTCCTTTTGTTTCAGTTTGCCATTAACAAATCTATAAAACAGTTTGGGTTCATCCTTGCATTTGTCAATTATACCTTTTTCAAAATTCCTTTCTTCTTCCCTACGTATTCTTGTGTATTTGTTTCTTGTTCTTTTATATTCTTCCTTTGTTCTATCGTTACCTCTCTTTCTCCAATTGTTCCACGCCTTATCTCTCTCTTTTTTGGCTATCATACACCTTCTATTAAACCACTCCTTTTTCCTGTTTTCTTTCCCTCTTACTCTTGGTACAAATTTTTCCACTCCCAAATTATAGAGGTCTAGAAAGATATCCCACTTCCTCTGTATCTCTCGTTTCTCTGAATTTTCTTCAATCCGCATTTTCAAAAAAGTTTCTCAAGCCTGTAAAATTTGCTTTCCCAAAGTTGTATCTTCCCTGTCTATGAAGCTCGTCTCTTGGCTCGACGTTTCCTATTAACATCTGGAACTCAGTGACCACGTGATCACTTTTTCCCAAAGGACAGAGATATTCCAATGATTCTATTACATCGGGTTCTTTGGTGAACAGTAAATCTAACCTTGCTGGTGTGTCCTCACCTCGAAACCGTGTCTCTTCTTTGACCCATTGTGTCATCACATTATTCATTATTATATTTAATAACATAGTACCCCACGAATCCTCGCCGCCTCCCGAGTACCATTCCTCCCAGTTCACGTCTTTACAATTAAAGTCACCCACCAAAATTATATTATTGCTTTTCTCAATTATTTTTTGCAAGTAGCTAGCCATATCTGACAACATCTCATGGTATTCGTCATCCTTCCATGCTCTCGTCTTTGGGGGAACATACACTACCGCCATATCTCTCTTAACATTCTCTCCAGTTTCTAATTTCATATATATCACTTCAGCCCTGCCTTCTCCCATTTCCACAGTATCTACATTTATGTTGTTCTTCACTGCTATCATCACTCCTCCTCCCTTTTTTTCTTTTCTGTCTTTTCTCCACAGTTTGTATTTACCATCTCCCAAATGAACATCAATATCTTCTCTTAATTTGGTCTCTACAAAGCACATGACATCAGGTTCATGTTCTCTCAAGAAATCATTAATTTTGATCCTTGTCGATATGAAACCATCAACATTAGTATATATCACCTTCAAATTATTTTTGACATTATTAGGACCCTCTTCTCTCCTACTCTCTGTCCGTACCACTTCCTCAACTTCTGATCTTTCACAACCATCCCCCCTAGTTTCCTTCACTTCTATTTCCTTAAATACCATTTCCTTACTTTCATATCCAATACTCTCCAAAAAAAAAGTATTACGTTCTTCCTCTGCCCTCTTATCATTTTTTTCCTTTACTTCTTCCTTTAATGATTTTAAAACTTCTCTTTCTTCTTCATTCAGATCTTTTCTTATTATAATATTTTCCATCCCCGCCTCTTTGCTTAATTTCCAGGTCACTTTAAGTATCTCATTTATTACACTTTCTGATGTAAACTTGACTCTCATTGGTCTTGTTTCCCCTTTCTTATAAGGCCCTATCCTCCTTACTTCCTCAATTTCTTTTACCCACTTGTCTCCTTCGGGGTCAATCTTGCCTAATATTCCTCTCACCATGTTCGTGTCTCTCTCGAGTCTTGCGAACCTAACCTTTTCTTCCTCTTCCCTGTTTCCAAATACTACCACACATCTGTTCCTTTCTACAGTTTCTCTCACTATTTTCTCTTTTTTCTTCAGTATTTTCACTACATTTTCTTCCATTTCTTTCTTGTTCATTTCCCTTTCTTCCTGGATGATCTCTCTTAAGCTGACCACTTCTTTCTGTTCTTCTTCTACGTGTGCCCACTTTACCTTATGTTCTTCTAATACATTACTCACCTTCTCCGTTTTATTAGTACTCTCTTCAAGTTTCCTCCTCAGTTCAACATTTTCCCTCTTCAAATTCCTAATCTCTTCATTGGCTGTTTCGTTGGACTGGATTAGACCCTGTATGGTGGTTTCCGTATTTCCTGATACATCCTTTATCACTAGATTCTCTACTTTTTTTTCGAGTTCACTAATCCTCATAATTAATGTTTTCACCAGGTCCATGACATTAGTATTAGCATCATAACCTTGAAATTCCATTCCCTCATTGTTTACATTTTTGGCCATGTTTAATGTAAAGTACCTAAACAGCTGTTACCGAATAAGCCACAAACATTCATGTATACTATTGCCAACAAATCTTTACATTTTTGGTAGTCTACTAACTTTCATTATTTTAAATTTAAAGAAAGACCCTAGGAGACAGGACAGACAAAATTCCTGAAACAACTCAAGGTTAGGAGCGATGCCTGGGACGTCCGCTCTCTCCGGCTGTTCGTGTGTGTGTGTGTGTGTGTGTGTGAACAAAATAAACAGCAAGTGCAATGCATGAGTCCTGGGATGGCCATTGATTACAATATTGTTTTAGTCTGTAGGTTATAATCCATTAATTTCTTGCTGCAGCGAGTTGATAGTTATATATTTTTACATGCCCTAATGTTGTAAGTTTGTGTAATAGTACTGTGACCAAAAGTTTTAAGTAAGAAGTCAGCTTGAGATGTAACTGCCAGTTACGAATGACAGGTGAGGGGGTAGGGGTATGCGGGAGGGTTGGGAGCTGGGGTTGAGGCATGTGGAGCCCATTTCATCTATCCCCCTCCATTCTTCCCTGATCAGAAATTAGTGCTCATGAGTGCACTGTATCGATCCTGTATTTTATTTTATGCTTAATTTTAATCTTTTACTCGTGGGTAACATTGTAGGAAATTTTAGGATAGAGGGCTGAGAAGGATAGTAAAACAATACCCAGCTTGAAGCTGAATGATGAGCCAATTGGGGGGTTACTATGCAGTATCCAGCATTTTGCTTTAACCCCTACACCGCGGGCATGTTTACCAATGTTTTTTGTGTCCCGCGGGGTTATTCGGGCTGCGACAGACTCTCAAAAAATATTTACCAAAAATCAGTTATTAGTCCTAGAATATTAAAATTACATATGCTTATGGCACATACCTTCAGCTTTCTCCTGGAATGTTTGTTGAGCCTTCGTCAGTTACCGTAGGACTTGTGGAGACCTCTGAAGTTGGGTAACGAAGTCTCCACTTTACACTTCCCGACAACCCGTAATATGATTACCACAGCCAGATATTAACACTATAAACACTACTCTATGATTTTCAAATAGTTTGGGATCCATACTCCAAAAAAAAAACACTGTGAAAGCAATGAAAATTACAAGTGCGGATGACCGTCGCACTTGCGCTAGTTCGCTCTTGGTACTCTGTCATTTATTATTCATAAAACCCGTCACACTTTATATTTCTATTACAGTACTATATCACACATATATATATCTGGAATTTTTCTCCATAAGTTTCCTTCAGTAGTATTAGTTTATTGTCACTGAAGTCATTCAATTTTTCATTCAGTAAAATACATAGAGAGCCACGGATTCACTTTCACTGTTATAACATAAAGTATTTGTACTCATATTCTTATATTACTAATTACTTACATTACTATTTACATTTTCTATTGTATTTTCAATATTTACCCTTCTATTTCACTTACACTATGTTAGTCACTGTCACTTTCAGTAAGATAAAACTATAATACACTGTTCAATCATATGTACTGAACATCCATTGCTTTCACTTGCTATTTACACATTATTTACACATTATTTCCACATTACTCTCCTTTCCCACTTGCACTTTTAGAACTGCTTCTGGCTGTGGTAATCAAAGAAGCAGGTAACACAGAGAGGAACCTGGCACTCAGCGCACTGCCAAGAGGTGCGTTTGTGCTCAGGTGTGCGTCGGGTGGTATGTGCACACACCTGACACCTGCGGATCGCAGCCTTCCTTTTACCTGTGGCAGGCATTAGCTCCAGTCTGTGCTGATCCATATACGCCCTCTGCTCAAGTCGGTCAGGAAGTGTTACTGGATGGCGCCTTGGAGTTGCTGCTGTCACCCTACCATATCTTTCCAGCAGCTGCTGAACACAAGTCCTGGCAAACAACCTCAGGAAGAAGGACTTGGGTGGCTTGACCTTTATCTTGTACAGGATGAAGGCGTTCAGCATCGTCATATCTATGATATGCAGAAAAACTTTCCTGTACCACCTAGTATTCTTCCTGAGGCAGTCGATCTCACCAATCATCATGTCGGACTTGTCCACCAGCCGCATGTTGATATTGTAGTCTAACACAGCATCAGGTTTCATCACAGGTTCGCCTGTCCTACGGTCGACCTTCCCACTGTCTGTCATTTCCCCCTTATGTACGGTGGTGAGCATGTGCACGACCCTCTTGTCATGCCACCCTATTGCCAGCATCTTCTCAGACTTGCGTAGGTGCACGTCTCCTCGCTGCGAGGTTCCTGCCTCTGTGAATTTAAGGAAGTGGGCACGATTACTTTTGACAGTGCCGCAGGAGCCAATGCCGTGCTCTGAAAGGTATTTGGCAAGTTTCGGTGCTGTATAATAGTTGTCTGTATACAGCACATGATTCCCACCAAAATACTTTTCAAGGAGCACTTTCACTACACAGCCTGAGAAGCCAAGGGGGTGTGTTTTATCCAGATCGACAGTGCTGGCTGAATAAATAACGAAGTCAAGGATGTACCCCGTCTTACAGTCGCACAGTACAAAGAACTTGATTCCAAAGCGATGGCGTTTGCTTGGAATGTACTGTACAAACTGAAGACGTCCTCTGAACAAAACCAAGGATTCGTCAATGACAGCCTTCTGAAAGGGGTGGAAGAATGACATAAACTTATCCTTCATTCTGCTCAGAATCTCCCGGATCTTCCAGAGTGGGTCGGTTTGGGAAGGTACATCGTTGTCGGCAAAGTGCAGGTTTCCCATGATGTTCCGGAAGCGATCTCTGGCCATGTACTTATTGAAGGTGGGTGAGGGTAGTAAGGGGTCCATGGACCAGTATTCTTCCAACTCATGCTTCTTTGAGAGTGGCATGAGAAGCATGAGGGCGAAGAACACATACAGCTCCTGCACTCCCAGCATGGACCACTGTTGCATCTTGGCTGCACCTGTACCACTTGCAGCACGTTGTGATTCATACCTGTTGGTCTCATCACATATGTGCTGCATGACTTCGTCATCTAGGAAGGCCAAAAGGAAGTCCACACACTCAGCATTATCGTCAAGAGTGAAGGCAGGCTGTACTCCTGAGGAGCTCTCATCAAAAACTAAATGTTCTGGCACAAAATCGGACCCTTCCGTCCACGCGAAGGCATCCAGGATTCCCTGTCGTGGCGGTGTAGGGTGGGTGAGGGTGGTGGGTGGCTGTGAGGCAGATTTACCCCGTTCAAGGTCACTCGCACTGACCCTGAGTTGCCGTACAGCACTAGCAGCCCGTACTCTAATACCAACTCTACTTTTACTTGTCCGGGATTTACCTCTTCCTCTACGGCCTGCCTTCACTGTTGATGCTGGTGGTGACTCCGACAACGAAGACTCCGGAGATAATTCAGCAGATGAAGAGGAAGAAATGAGTGAAGTGGGGCTTGGGGAACGGGGAGGTGAATCAACTCGGGACTCATGGCAGGCTGGGTCACACGGGGCCATTGTTCTGGGGCTAACACGCCGCCTTTTCACTCCCTTCCCAAATTCCTTCCCTTGCTGCACTAACGGCTCCTTTCCCTTGGAGCTAGGGATAACTTCTGATACTGAAGCACTCGTACTAGCACTTTCTGGCACGATTTCCTCACCCGGCTCATCACACGATTCACCCGAAGGGTCAAAATCACTATCCATCATCACCATAGACAATTCTGCTAGTTCACGTGCCACTGCAGAGTCACTTAGTCTTTTCCTGCTTCCCTCACGACTTTTTATGGGTGTAGAGGTCACGGGGCCCTTTGCAATGGGCGCAGAAGTGGCAGAAATGGTGGGGTGCGAGTGCGACATGTTTTGACCACAGCGGAGGACAAGGAACTAAATGCCACGGCTTATCTGAGAAGGCAAGGGTTGACAATGACACTGAGGCTGACAGCTGCTAACTTACATGCTAATAAATTATTGGTAGAAAATCTCGGCAATACATAAAAAAATAGGTAGTTCCAGGTGAATGTAAATGTCACTTAGGCTTCTCCCTTCCTTTCTGATATATATTTTTATTACAGACATACATTACAAGGCATAATTCAAAGGGGAAATTACCGTGGCAATGTAGCGAATGAATGCACGTGAGGTGTTGTCAGGTGATAATTAGCCAATTCCTGGTGTATAACACTATCATTTACCTTATTTTTTTTTTGTATATATTATTTTGTATAAGTATAGGGCATAGGGCTTATTTCAATGGATGAAATCTGTGGAAAAATCCGGGGGAGATTTGCCTAGCGCAGCGCGGCCGGGGAGGTGAGAGGACAGGGTAATGGAGGGCAGGTAGGGAGGGGAGTCAGGAAGGGGGGAAAATCGCTAAAATGTCAACAATGGATGGGAGTATAGATGAGATTTGGAGTGCTGACTAGTGTTGGACATTGGTAGTACTGATAGATGATACAATCCACCACTTGAAAGCCCAGGATAATTCAAAATAACACAGAATCACAAAAGTGACGCCCCGTGGTATGATCCATTGCGCCCGAGCGTCACGAAAGTGACGCCCCGCGGTTAAGGGGTTAACCAGCATAGGGCTTGGCCAAATTACAACGGATAATTGAAAGTTTATTATACTTGCATCAGATGGCATTCTCAGCTATTCAGAAGCACACATTAACTCAATACCACCATTTTTCTTACAATGACTTTCAAATATTAACAAAATTTAACAATTCTGACACCTTATTAGGACAATAAATAATAATAGAAAAGTATAGACCTAAAATTAATGTACCTAATAATCTGTCTATCTATCTATATACCTAGGCTGCTTCCCCCATGGAAAGAGAGGTAGCTGAGTCAGGATGACACACTCCCCATTTAGTCATCCATTCAAACACAGTCATTCGCATCTTAGCCCCAAAGGGGAGAAGGGACAGATCCTTACCACACCACACCACACATGGGTCAACTGCGCAGTGCAATCAGTGACATCCGCAGCAGGACCCAACAGCAGAGCTGGTTTATCCCTGCCACATCATAATAGACCCATCCCCTTACTCACACCTGACCTGACTAGCTAATCAGACCAAATCCGGGAGAATATCCCCTCAGGGCTGCGTCATCATTTATTCATTCACAATTTCTCTCCATTTATTTCTGTCACGCACAGCCACTCTTCCGTGCTCAACAGACATCCCTCTTGCATCCAGTGCTCTCTTCACACTGTCCATCCATCCTATTCGTGGTCTCCCTCTCAGCCTTACACCTCTCACATCAGATCTAGTTATCTTTTTCACCAATAACTCATTATCCATTCTCTCCATATGCCCAAACCATCGCAACACCTTCTGCTCCACTCTACCAGCCATCTCTTGAACAACTCCAGTTCTCCTTCGCACTTCATCATTTCGCACTTGATCCATACACGTCACTCCACACATACTCCTCAAACACCTCATCTCCATTACATTCAAACTTTTCCTCTGCTACACCCATATTCCATGTTTCAGCCCCATATAATGCAGTTGGTACCACAACATCCTCATACAGCCTTCTCTTTACATCCATTCTAAGCGAACGACATCTAAACACTTTTTTCATTCCTCCCAGCACCTTTCCTACTTCATTTATTCTAAACTTCACTTCTGCATCTATTCTTCCATCCATAGCAACATGCGACCCTAAATATTTAAAACACTCCACCTCCTCAAGCAACTCACCATTCTAAACTATATTCATCCCCCTACCATCTACCAACCTCATACACTTCATCACTTTACTCTTATTCTCATTTACTTTCAATTTCCTCCTTTCACACACCCTTCCAAACTCCTCTACCAACTGCCTCAATCTCTCCTCTGAATCAGCCACCAGTGCAGTATCATCTGCTAATAATACATACAATAATTTATAATTGTATATATCTTTGAACATATAAGTTGATTTGGCCTCATTGCCTCATAGGACAATGAAATTGTCTGATGATAGCCTGAGGTGGACCAAAAATTCATAGCTCTGTATGTTTTTGAGAGTATTTTAATATTTTTACTACTTCCATTGGAAATTGTGATGCCTGAGATCGCCAGCAGATGTCTTATTTCATCATATATTATGCGTTATATAAACGAAAGTAATTCATTTTCCCTCATCTACATTGTTTCCTCTATACCCAAGTCTTTCTCAGCACACTACCCATCAATTCCACCCATATACCTGCTCCCCACTTCTCTCAGTTGTGAATGATTTGATGATACATGCTTTGAAACTCAGAGTTCAGACCCTGCACAAAGAGAGCATTGGCAATGCTAAGTGTTAAAAAGTTGGAAACTTGGCCAACTGTACAGTGTATACTACTCTACAGCACTAATGCATACTGTATAATATTGTACAGAACTAATGTACAATAATACTGAAGAACACATGCACAATGATACTGAAGAACACATTTACAATCTAATACTGTACTGTAAGAAACGGAATCTAAAGGTGAATGTAGGGAAGAGTAAAGTGATGGTCTTTGAGAGGGGTGAAGTCAGTGAATGTACAGCAAGGTTGGATGGTGAGGAATTGGAAAATGTGAGTAGGTTTAAGTACTTGGGTAGTGTGATGAGTAAGGATGGAGGTTTGGAGGATGAAGTGCTTGAAAGGGTACAGCAGGGAAGAAAGGTTGCTGATTCTTTGAAAGCAGTGATAAGAAACAGGGAAATGAGCATGGAAGTGAAAAAGTTACTACATGACAGTATTGTGATACCAACTCTAACATATGGAAGTGAAGCTTGGACGTTGTTGGAAGGACACAAGTCAAGAGTGAGAGCAGTGGAAATGAGTTATTTAAGTGGAGCCTGTGGAGTCACATGGAGAGACAGGCTGATGAATGAGGATATAAAGGAGCGTTGTGGTGTGGATGTGGATGTGATAGGAAGCGTTATGAGGAACACACTGAGGTGGTTTGGCCATGTGGAGAGAATGGAGGGTGAAAGACTGACGAAGAGAGTGTATGTGAGTGAGGTGGAGGGGGGAAGGGGGAGGGGGAGGCCGAGGATGAGATGGAGGGATGGGGTGGAGAGGTATATGAGAGAGGGGGGTGTGAGTTGGGAGCAGGGCAGTGAAATGGCGGGGGACAGGGCGACTTGGAGGCGATTTGTTTGTGGCCACCCCGAACGGGATTGAGGCGTCTGGCAATAGATAGATAGATAGACAACACTAATTTCATTACTGAACAATACACTGCATTGTACAGTACTGTATAGCACCATTATAAACTACCCAGTATAGTTACTGGTAGATAATTCAGTTTACTTAAGTGACAATGCTTAATTTGGTTTATTTTTGGGTAGATGAAAGATATAGGAGTTGCTGAGGTAACTTGCTTCGCAATGACCTTAATTCTGGCATCCATAAGGTCTCTGAAAGTGTTTAGCATATAGCAACATAAATTGCTGTTTCCATTTCCCCTGCTTGTAGTGAGTTATGGGACTGCAGTTGCATTAGTACATTCAACCTCTGATCATTTCAGAGTCAGGGTGAGTGGGCTAGTTTTTATGGTCCCTGAGTGTAGCCTTCACCTGTTATTGTTTCCGTTTCTCATATTAATCATGTTTATTTAAGTCACCACCCCACACTGTACATAAGGCACAACCTTTGTTTCTCAAGCATGTTATTTGAATTATTGTGTGTGTCACTTCACTGATTGTGTTTATTGTTGTGCAGCTCCGTACATGATGTGGCATGTGTGGAAGGGTTGGCGTCCAGTGATGCAGAAGTTAGAGGAGATGATACGACAGTCAGTGGTGAGGCAATCAGACCAAGCCTCCACTCCATTGCAAGTGATAAGGGTCACAACTGGGCTAGTGGCAAATATTGCACTCATCACCTGTGGTATTGCATTGGACCCAAATGTATATACCTTCATCCTGATTATCTGTCTCCTCAATACTGGACTCTACTTCTTGAACTATGTCATAACCAAGGTACGTTACTGATATGTTTAACAGTTATAGTTGAATGTTGGTTCATCATTCATCATCCAATCCCACATTGCCCCATGAGGAGCATAGGAGCCCGAGGCTAGGCAGTTGGTCTCGACATTTAAGATGAGAGTGACCAGCCTCACTCTTCCCTGAGTGGCATTACGTGAGCAGTCAGCCCCAACCATCCCTTGGATATAAACCTTCACCGGCTCAATCGAACTGGAGCGCAATAATTACCCACTAAACCACCAGGTGCCAAAATATGGCTATATGGTTACCACCCAGCATGGTAAATGGTTTCCTGGTGTACAGGAAACCATTTGGCTTGTCATTCAGTGCAGATTCACCCACAGGCAGAAGGAAAAGGTGTATATATATCTATCTATCTATCTATAGCCCGACGCCCTAATCCCGCAAAGGGTGGCCGCAGACAAAACGCCTCCAAGTCACTCTGTCACCCACCATTTGACTCCCCTCCCCCCAACTCCCCCCCCCCTCCCTCATATACCTCTCAACTCCATCCCTCCACCTCATCCTCGGTCTACCCCTCCCTCTCCCTCCCTCCACCTCACCCACATACACCCTCTTAGTCAGTCTTTCATTCTCCATTCTCTCCACATGTCCAAACTACCTCAGTGTATTTCTCCTAATCTTTTCAACCACATCCACATCTACCCCACAACGTTCCTTCACTTCTTCATTCGTCAACCTGTCCCTCCACGTCACTCCACATGCTCCTCTCAAGTAACTCATTTCCACTGCTCTCACTCTTGACTTGTTCCCCTCTTGCAAAGTTCACGCCTCGCTTCCATACGTCAGGGTAGGGATCACAATACCATCATGCAGTGCCTTCTTAACTTCCATACTCACCTCCCTATTTCTCATCACTGCTTTCAGTGTACCAACAACCTTTCTTCCCTGCTGTACCCTTTCACGTACTTCATCCCCCAAAGTTCCATCCTTACTCATCACACTACCCAAGTACTTGAATGCACTCACATTCTCCATATCCTCACCATCCAACCTCACTGCACACTCTGTGACTTCATTCCTCTCAAACACCATAACTTTACTTTTGTTTACATTAACTTTCAGCTTCCTCCTCCTACACACTGTCCCAAATTCATTCACCAAACCTTGCAACTCCCATTCATCTTCACTCAACAATACTGTATCATCAGCAAACAGCAACACCGGAAAAAATCTCACCCTCATTCATTAGGGCCACCCCCACATCCACTGCCCTACCTTGCACCTCCTTTACAACCCCATCCATATATATATTAAACAGCCATGGAGACATCACACACCCCTGTTTCAGTCCCACATTGAGATCAAAGAACTCACTCAGCTTACCATCCACTCGCACCGTAACTCTAGCTCCCTCGTACATACTCTTCACAGCACTCAACAATTTCCCCTCCACCCCATATATTCTTAAGTATATATATATATATATATATATATATATATATATATATATATATATATATATATATATATGTATGCATTTATACAATCAAGTCACCTAAGGCATGGCTAATTGGTTCTGGAACAAGCCTGTGCCACAGAAAACCATGCCATACAAATAACTAAACTTATGGGAGAAATGGAATTTGGTTCTGGACGTTCGCCCAAAGTCCTCATTTTCACCCCACTTTTTCCCATTTTTTTCCACTTTACACACACACACAATCAAGCAGTCAGTCAGTGCATGTATTACACATAACAATAGGCACAAAAAAATGGGAGGGTGAGCAGTCTTGTGTCTACTTGGGCATAGTACAGTCATTCGTAAAACTGCTATGAATGGGTTAGTGACACAGCACCTATCTCTGAGCTAAGATGAAGTATAATGCCTCCCATCATCATCATCACGTATATAAGAATGATTATTAATGTGTTAAATGAGAGTGTTGTTGACACTTGGGCATACAAACTTTGTCAAATAAACTTCTTCAATCAGTACTTGACCATCAGCCTCTGCCATCTTTAATGTTTTGATCGGTCAGCTGATCAGCTGACTGACCAAAACATTAAAGATGGCGGAGGCTGCCTGGTCAACCATTGATTGAAGAATTTTATTTGATAAAGTTTGTATGTTCAAGTGTCAACAAGACTCACATTTAACACAATAATAATCATTCTTATATAATTGTGTGATGATGATGATGATGGGAGGCATTATACTTCATCTAAGCTCAGAGATAGGTGCTTCATCATTAACCTGTTCATAGTGGTTTTACAAACAAACCTAAAAACTATAGGCGCGCAACTCTGACGTTGTTGTTATCGTGCTTTGGTAACCTATAATTCAGAAGTGCGTCTGATTTCGTGTTTATGAGATGCATGCGATTGGTATCTAATATGTTCATGTATAATAATATTAATGTATAATATATTCATGAATAATAATAATATGATTTGTGTATAATTAAATATGAAATCGGATGCACGTGCTGAATGATAGGTTGCCAGGGTACGATAATGACAACCTCGGAGTTGTGCCCGCGACTATAGTCACAATACCCAAAGAATCTTTAATGTTTCATTACTTAACCCCTCTGTGGCCGCCGGCGTCGAATGATGTTTAGCTGATACTGTATTTCGCGGCATGTAAGACGCACTTTTTTGTCTCAATGTTACCTTAAAATATCCCCATTCGTCCTGCACACTAGACTAAGGCAGGTTAATTTGGCTCCATTGAGAAGAAACTCTTATAAAGATGATCATCTCACCGCTTAGCAACCACAGGTGTTTTCTACAGTATGCAGACTTGATTTTATTTTTAAAAATAATATACACTAGTGTGTATATGCAGCAGATTTAAAAACCACGCGAGATCAGAAACACACAAAACTTTCGCGGGTTTGTTTACAGCTCAACTGGCTAACATCGTGAAGATATTTAGCGGTTTAGCAGTTTAGCATCCGCACTATTCTAGCAAGCTAACGTACATGATCATTGGTGAACTGTCTGCTAACCTTCTGAAAGGCAATCATGACCACTTTGCTTGCCATCCATTCACTAACTAGCAAAGCAATCATAGTGGAGAGATGCTGGCTAGTGAAACTGCCAAGTCATCAAAACAGACTTTCGTTACGTATGGAAATTCAGTAACCCTAATTAGGTCAGTTACTTTTGTGACATTTTGTGAGTGTATATATGCAGCAGATATTAAAACACACAAGTTCAAGAACACAAAGCATTCACGGTTTGTTTTCAGCTCAACTGGCCAATACTGTCAAGGGGTTTAGCGGTTTAGCAACTTAGCAGTTTAGCGTAAAGCGTACACCCTACTCTAGCAAGCTGACATGCTCACTGGTGAACTGTCTGCTAACCTTCTGAAAGGCAATCATAACCACTTTGCTTGCCATCCAATTACTAACTAGCAAAGCAGTCATACTGGAGAGATGCTGGCAAGCGAACCTGACAAGTCATCAGAATTGATTTTTGTCGCATATGGAAATTCAATCACCCTCATATGGTTGGCTTCTCTTAGTGACATTTTGTTTCATGTCTGACAAGAGTATCATAGAAGTGAACAGTCTTATTATACCAATAGCGAAAAACAGGAAAAACAGTTGTAACGTTAAACAGTACTGCCTGAAGTTACAGCTTCACTTTTTCAGCCAAGTGAAGTACTTTAGCAATGTCAGTGCAACTCAGGGCACACCCAATTACAGTATTTTGTTATGAAAATAGGATAAAATTCACTGAGTAGCATAACTGATTCAATATCTGAAATAGCAGTGCCTGACGGGCATTCATATCAGCGCCCGCCATTTCTGCTGTATTCTTAGCAGACGAAGTGATCAGAATGATTGACAACGTTCACTCTCTGCATCTCTGCTGCCTAAGCAAAGCTCTCATGATCGGCAATGGGGATCATTTAGGCCATAACGTCCAAATTGGTTAGGTTAGGTTAGGTTAGGTTGTAAAATCGTTTGCCATTTTGGACGTTATGGCCGAAACGACCAGAATCCTAAGGTGTAGGTGAGAGTTTGGTGTGGGTGTAGTTAAGGAAGTAGGAGTGGGAAGAGTCAGGCTAGGGAACTGATAATCCGCTTATTATAATCCCTTCAGCCCAGCAATGTATTTTATAGGGTAGTTTATTCATGCTCGCCATATGATTTTATTCAGTTGAGGAAACATGTACTGAGGAGGTTAATGTGGGCTGTATCAAATGCCCCAAGTCTGAATATTGCCTGTGCTCAGTTAAAACGATTGCCAAGTTAAAGTCGTATGAAGTGTGGTATAAGCAATTCAATGGATGGTACTGAGGACCATTAACTGTATGAGAGTGACAGTGAAACAGTGATGATGACCGTGGTGATGACTTCCAGTGATGCTTCAGGACTTGGGGAAAGTAGTGATGAATTCTCAGGATTTGAAGACGAGTGAAATTTTCACCATGTCAGTAATATGAAGTGAATATAGGTTTTAGGTGATCATGACAGATGCAACCATGGAAAATTTAGGATCAATGGTGCTGTACACCTTTAGTCTTGCACTGACGATGTTTGGATGAATAAATTGTTTGAGATGTTTCATGTCCTTAAGTGATGATATTTATATTGAACAACCAAATACATTTTGATGTTTTTGGCATATAATAAAGCCACTGGGTACTCCAAAACTGACTGATGTAAATGTTTCAGAGGCGAGCGAATGTTGCATGTGGTGTGTACATGTGTGCGTGTGTGTGTGTACCATAGCGACTAGGAGGCAGCAGTGTTAAGACCAAAAATGGATGTTTTCACAGTACTTGAATGTTTTGAGATGTCTGTTTTTAGCAAATTTTGGTAAGAGAAATATGCATTTTTAATTGTTGATGCTGCAAGGAAAACAGCTGACAGTAAGGGAGTGATACTGGGAGAAGAGGGTAGAGACGGTTGTCTAGCGCTTGGGATGCAGCAGTGTTGCTAAGGGATAGTTTCACCATTCTCAACATGTTTTGAGATGAAAGTCTGTTTTTAGTAAATTGTGATCAGTGAAGAATGTATTTTTAACTGGTGATGCTGCAAGGGAAACATCACTGACAGTGAGGAAGTGATACTGAGAGGAAGGGGTAGAGACTGCTGTCTAGCGACTGGGAGGCAGCAGTGTTACTAGGGTGTAACAATGGATGTTTTCACCATACTCAGTATGTTTTGAAATGAATGTTTATAGTAAATTATGATCAGTGAAGCATGCATTTTTAATTGTTGATGCTGCAAGGCAAACATAGCTGACAGTGAAGGAGTGATACTGAGAGAAGAGAGTAAAAACAGCTGTCTATCCTGTTCCCAAGCAGCCTTGCTATATTGAACTTTGGTTGTAAAACATTGTAATTTGTGTATTTACAAGTGCTACCTTTTTATATTATTTGTGGAGGTAATTACAGGTTAGTTAGAGTGCATGATTAATGATGGTAGTAGTCTGATATTGTGCTTGAGTCAAGGCAATGTGAGGAAATTCCGTAACAGGTGTGGAATATGACGGGGTTCTTTTAGGATAAATGAACTGATGTGAACATTCATTGTACTTTATGTTTTCGTCAGTGAATGAAAGAATAGAGTTTATTGACTTCATTTGTGGTTTTAAAAAAAAAAAATATTAAAAACAGTGTTTATATCAGTTTACTTATACATATTTATCAACAAAGTTGAGATGGCCTTGTGGTTTGAAGTCACGTTTTGTTAAGACGGGGTTTTGTTTTCTCTTTTCCTGTATCATTCTTTGTACATAAAAGTAGAAACTAAAGGATGATGAGCAGTACTGAATAGATTCTGAAAGGTGAGTGTGTATCTAAGTGATAGTGGCTCGTATCAGTCACGTTTTTTCAAGAAGGGGCATTGTTTTCTTTTCCTGTACCATTCTTTGTATATAAAAAAAAGAAACCAAAGGCTGATGATCAGTAATGAATAGATTCTGAAAGGTGAGTGTGTATCTGTGTGGTAATGGCTCTTATCAAGAAACCTTACTGCAGTCTTGGTTGGGGCAAACTTTTTTTTCACAGAACTGCCCTGCCAGAATTAGGGTGCGTCTTTCACAATGCTGCATCTTACATGCCGCGAAATACGGTAAATGGCCACCAGCGTCGTTTGAGCGCAGCCTTTAAAAAACTGCAAAAATTTTTGGGAAGTGAATGAACGTTCTGAACATCTTCACAGTGAGCTACACTACACTCCCATACACCTCATCAAGCAGTTCAGAGCCTGCTGCTGTGATGAGTGGATTTTCGATTATTTCGTTCATGGCCATGACTTAACAAGCACAACTACACCCATTATCTCGACCCAGGCAGAACGTGTCATCTTTGTCCTCTCTTGCAAAACACACACAACCACCTGTTTACGATTATAAAGTAATACAGGGACGTACAAAAAAGACATGATAATAAGAGAAAAATACATTTTTGTCTTGGTATCTTTATCTATTTGCTCAGATTTGCTATAATGGTTTGGATCATTTGATGCAATGCAACTTGTAGAAAACTGAAAACTTTCAGGAAGTGAACAAAAATCTGGGACATGAGACTGAACTTGACTTCACCCTCTCACATATCATCTGTCAGTTCACCACCTGTTGTCACGACGAGTGGATGTACGATTTTTTCGCTCGTGGCCATGCCTAAACACACATAGTTACACCCATTATCTTGACCCAGACAGAAAATACAATCTTTTTTCTCCCTTGCAAAACACACACAGCCACCCTGTTTACATTATATATTGCAAAGATAACAAGGTAAAATGATAAAGATGAACGTAAAATGATAGAGAAAGATGAACATGTTATTACGGAGAAAATACGTTTTCCCCCATCTGTAAACGTATGTATTTCTGCTTTGTATCTGTATTCGTAATAATTAGACTTATTCTTAGTTCTGAAACTGCTTTACGATTCTACTTTTAGCCATGCTCGTGGTGTGGGAGCTGGAAGTTGCGACTCAACTTCCGTATTGCTAATCAGACTGACCCTCCGTTTTATTCTCCCGTGGCATAGTCTAGCTTTGGAGGACGTGCAGTTTTCTCATTTAGGACTGAAAATTCAACACTTTCGTTCCTTCTTCCAAGCATGGGCACAACGATAACGTAAAAAATAACTCGAAACTACCATAAACATATTTTATATCAAAAAGGTGAAAATGTATTCATAACATTTTTTTTTCCAGCCATTCCTAAGATTATGTACTGAAATCATTTGATATCATCATATCTCATATATGCACAACATTTCAGCACCATTTACATTGTTTTGGGAGGTAAAAAAAAAAATAACAACACCTGCCCAGTTGCGATGCGTCAGTGCCCCTGGGCGGCAATATCGGTTGCCGATATTTCTGCAACTTCCACGCTTTATTGCAAGCCACAAAATGCGTCTAGGAAGCTGGGATTTGCACTGTTAGGTGCATCTAAACTTTCTCTTCAATATGGCAAGAAAAAATAATCAATTTTCAAAACTTCAAAAAATGGCCCCAGCGTCGGCCTGGGGTGCACAGAAAATTCCAAGCCTTGAATTTGGTGAAGTTTAACCTCCTCATAAGAGAGAAGAAAGTCCACAGTTGGAGCACTAGTAGAGTGGAGCTGAAGTGGTCGCCATCTTCTTTGTTTACAAACAGGGGAGCACGCTGACCGCCAGGGGAATTTGCCCAGGTGCTTCAAACCTTGTCGCGCCACCACGCCATAGGTATTTTATGCATGTGGTTCATTTTTTTTTTGGTTCTGGCACCTTGCTGTGTCATAGAAAACTGTGGCATGGAAGTCTGCACCATAGGCGACTTGACTGTATGCATATATATATAATAGCAGCTTATTGGGAGGTTTCTTTGCTTTTATGCCTTTTTGGAGGCATTCTGAGGAGGCCTTCAGCCATCTCATACCAACATGCAAACATTTGGAATGGTGCTGGTGGGAGTCATCCCAGAGATCAGAGAGCTAAGGAAAGTAATCCCACAGTAACTGTGGGCTCAGTGTGCACAGATTCTTAGTGTAGGGTCATAGTACAATTGGCCTAAGAAGTGACAGCAGAGTATCCAGAAGAGTTTGGTCATTGATAATGCACATACTCTTCCTTATATCATTACAAGTTGAAACCTATTATGTAAAACTGTTACAGAAAACAATAAGTAAATGCCAAGGTATGGGTATACTATATTTCAAAATTGTAGGAAGCAATTCGTTAGTTACGATAATGGGAAACCCTAACCGGAACCAACTGAAAATTCAGAACTATCTCTGAGGGATAGTTGAATAATTTGTGGGGTTCAAATCTAGTATGGTAACAAGAAGTAATATTTTAGAAGCATAATCCAGAAATGAAAAGAACTTCAGTAAACAATTAGAAAGTTGTTATTACTGTATGTATAAACATAATTTCCTTTACAATACTAGGGAAATATTTAAAGTCATACATTTCTGTTTCTGGTGTCTCCATGGACAATGACAGAAAGCAGAAAGGCGGCATAAGTTAGTAGGCTACAGTAAGACCTCAATATATTGGACTTCAGTAGACCGGGATTCGCTTTTATCAGAATTGAGAAGCTTCCAGACTACATGTCATATGTATCGGAATTATTCTGGAAAAGATTTCAGTCTGAACCAGCGACGCCCAGAATTCCCCCTTTTTTTTTGCCCAAAAAAGCACGCCAGAACTGACCAGACAATATGTTGGATGTATCGGAATTATTCCAGAAAATAAGACTTCAGGCCGGACCGGTGACACCCAGAATTCTCCCCTTTTTTTTTGCTTGGAAAAGTGCATCAAAACCTACCAGACTACTTGCTGGATGTATTGGAATTATTCCAGGAAATAAGACTTCAGTCCAGACTGGTGACGCTGGGAATACCCCCTTTTGTTTTGTAGTTAGCACGTTGTATGAGTGTATTGTCAGCGTGGTTTGTGTGTTTGTGTGTGCGTTGGTGGTGGCTGGCTGGCATCACCGCAGCTTCTCTCGCTCTGTGTCAGTCTGACCTGTGCTTCCGTTGTAATCAGATCACCACCAGTGCGCTTCTACCATCTCGGATATTTACCCGTTGTGAGTGACGAAATGGCTTCTGCTGCCCCATCAACCTTTTCTGCTGCCTCTACCAAGCCCAAGAGGAAGTCCTTGTCCCTGCGGGAGAAGCTGACAATTCTGGAGGAGTATGAGAAGGGGACAAACAGCTCGACCCTCATGAAGAAATACAGTATGAAGAAGTCAACGTTTTATGACCTGGTCCATGCAAAGGAGAAACTGAAGGCCATGGCTAAGAAAACTGAAATTGGAGGGAGCGAGACGAAGGTGTTCCAGGAGAGTAGGCAGCCTTTTGAGGGACTTAATGATGCCATGTTCACATGGTACAAACAGCAATGCGTGGAGGTTGTACCTGTACGTGGCATCAACATACTGAGTGCTTCCGAATGCCTTGCAAGACACCTTGGTCATAACGATTTTAAGGCAAGTTCTGGGTGGTTGTTCCGGTTCTGCACCAGGCATGGCATCGTGAACACGTCAATAACTGGGGAGCTGCTGAGTGCCGACCATGAAGCTGTGGAGCCCTTCATAGAAAAACTGTGGAATACCTGTATTATCGACGAGAATGGACACTCCACCTGTTCCAGATATATAACACCGATGAGACTGGGTGTTTCTGGTGTAATTTACCTCAGAACACTCAGTCTCATATCAGCATCCAAAGTACGCCAGGCCACAAACAGATAAAGGACCACATATCCATCCTCATCTGTGCCAATGCTGACAGGTCCCACCGCATACTTCCTGCTGTGGTGGGCAAGGCAAGGAAGCCCAGGGCTCTCAAGAACCTCATGGATTCCTTGCCTGTGGACTATTACCACAACCCCTCAGCCTGGTTCACACAGGAGATCTTTCTACAGTGGTTCAAGAAGGTAAGGTCAGTTCAGTTCATAATATCCTGTATAAAATACTGTTGAATAAAATGAATGCAGTACAGTGTTCTATAGCCAACGTAAATGTTAAGTTCATAAAATACAGTTTAAAAAAGAATAAAATGCAGTGCAGTACTGTAATTTATGAGCAATAAAAAACTTCATTAATATAAAGTAATACAATGCAGTAATGTAAAATACAGTATCATGGTGGCATTTCTTTTGGTTTATTACACTCATGGTATTAGAGTCAGATTTTATTTAATTATTGACTTCACTCTTGCATGACATTTAATATTGTATTTGACTTCAACCCTGCATGGGGTGAAGTCAGATATGAAATATAATCCAGAACATCGAACAAAGTTGCGATTTAGCCACCTGTTGGAATTTTTATGATTTTATTTCACAACTGACTTCGCCTCTGCAAGACATTTTATATTGTATTTGACTTCAACCCTGTATGGGGTGAAGTCAGATATGAAATATAATCCTGAACATCGAACAAAGTTGCGATTTTTTTTTTTTTTTTTTTTTTTTTTATGCGAGGAAGAAGGAACCAAAGGCCATGAGCCCGCAGTAACAGTTCCCTCCAAGAGAAAAACAAAATACAATATAGAGCCAAATTCAAGATCCAATCATTTTGAGATGCCTGGACACACTGCGTTTGAAAGACTGGAGATCATAGGCAGCAGGAAATACAGACAGAGGGAGACAGTTCCAGAGCTGACCTGTTGCATAAATGAAAGACTGGGAGTAACGGTTAACTCTTGCATTAGAGAGTTGGACAGAAAAAGGATGAGAGTTTGCTGCCAGACGGGTGCTACGCGCCCGTCGTAGAGGTGGAGGAATGCAAGCAGACAGTTCAGAGGAGCAGTGATCATTAAAGTAGCGATAGAAAAGAGATAAAGATGCAACAGTGCGGCGAAGAGACAGAGGTTGAAGGGAGTCAGTAAGAGGAGGAGAGTTAATGAGACGAAAAGCCTTTGACTCCACCCTATTGAGAAGAGCTGTATGTGGGGAGCCTCCCCACACATGAGAGTTGTACTCCACACAGGGGCGGATAAAACCCCTGTATAGAGTCAACAATTGTGCAGGGGTAAAGAAAGAGCGGAGTCGGCTTAGCACACCCAATCTCTTGGAAGCAGATTTTACAAGAGATGTAATATGATCTTTCCAAGATAAGTCCCGAGTAAATGAAACCCCAAGCATGTTCAAGGATGATGCAGGATTAAGCTGAATATTATTAAACATTAGTGGGTATACCTGTGGAAGATTTTGTCGGGTTGATAGGTGTAAGAACTGAGTCTTAGATGCATTAAAGACAACCATATTATTTTTACCCCAGTCAGAGATACGAGCCAAATCAGACATTAGGTGTGCCACAGCCTCATCCCTTGCTTGTTGAAGTAACTGTTGAGATGGGCGTTGCGGGAACCGAATGGAAAGGTGAAGGGTGGAGTCGTCAGCGTATGAGTGGATAGGGTTAGATGTACAGCTTAGAAGATCATTGATGAATAAAAGGAAGAGAGTTGGTGATAGGACAGAGCCCTGAGGAACACCACTGTTGATAGATCTAGGAGAAGAACGATGGCCGTCTACAACAGCGGATATAGAACGAGCAGAAAGGAAGCTAGCGATGAAGGCACAGATAGAAGGATAGAAACCGTAGGAGGGCAGTTTGGAAATTAAAGATTTATGCCAGACTCGATCGAAAGCCTTTGAGATGTCAAGTGCAATGGCAAAGCTTTCGCCAAAGTCCCGAAAGGAGGATGACCAGGAGTCTGAAAGGTAGGTGAGAAGATCGCCATGTGTTGGGATTCGAAAGATTTTATTTCGCAGCTGACATCACTGCTACATGACATTTTATATCGTACTTGACTTCAAGCCTGTATGGGGTGAAGTCAGATACAAGATATAATCCTGAACATCTAACAGAGCTGCGATTTAGCCACGTGTTGGAATTTGTCAGATTTTATTTCATAATTGACTTCACCCCTTCATGACATCTTATATCGTATTTGACTTCAACCCTGTATGGGGTTGATATCAAATGCTGTACAGTATGAAATAAACTCCTAAAAAGCAAACTTGCAATGTGGCCACATGGTGGAATTTATTAAGATTTTCAGTATGATATTTTCAGGTGTTCTGCCCAGCAGTCAGGAGATTCCAGCAGTGTACCTACGGCATCACTCGGAAGGACATCAGCACACCACGCCAGTGACGTCCTTGTGAGCGACAATGAAAATATTAAAGCCACCTTCCTCCCTCATAACATGACGTCCTTGATCTAGCCCATGGATCAAGGGATAACAGAGTCTTTGCAAGAGGCTTTATAGGAAGAAGTACCTGCAGCAGTGCTTGGTTGTGGTGGAGGAAGGGATGGGGGAGGAAGGGTACACTGATGGGCAAGTCTAGAAAACATTGCAAAATTTGAAAGCCTACAACATCAAGGATACCATTTTCAGCTGGGCAGAGGCCTGGAAGGAGGTACCTTTGTCCACCCTGAAATGTGGGTGGATGAATGTGTTAAAGTTGCCCAGGTGTGCTGACAATGGTTTTGAAGGTTTTGAGCTGAGAGATTTCAGCTAACTCCTGCAGGCAGCTGACCAGGGCCCCCTCACAAATGAGGAAAGAGAGGAGTGGCTGAATGAAGATGCCAACATCCCAGGTTACCACCACCTCACCGTGGAGGAAATTACTGCAGAGGTGTTGCATTCAGCTGAGAGGGAGGAGAAGGAGGAGGAGGGAGAGGAAGAACCTCCAGGCCCCTCTATACCCTGCATGATCGACACGACAGACCTCATCCTCCACTTCCTTGATCATGATTCAAGTGCTCAGTTTGGGGAGTATTACACGACCTTTCGTCAGCTGAGGCAAGACTTACAGAGGGCGGTGATGGAGAGGAAAAAGCAGGCAAAAATTAGTGACTTTTTCAAGCCTGTTGCACAGAGCCGCGCTTCTACTCCTCCCACACTTTCACAGCGTGCCTCTGGCTCTAGTATGATGTTTCCCTGCCATCATTAGCCTTGACATCATCCCTGCACATAGTGTCCCCGGAAGTCCCAGTGTACTGCTAAAGGATGACGAGTGAACTGATGATGATGATGATGATGATGATGATGATGATTAGTACAAAATGAACATCTTTAGTTTGTAAGATCATGAAAAGTGTAAGGAACAGAAGTGTTTAAGATGTGCACTGTACAGTAAAATTGCTACATTAATCTATCTATCTATCTATTACCAGATGCCTCAATCCTGTTCAGGGTGGCCACAAACAAATCGCCTCCACGTCGCCCTGTCCCCCGCCATTTCACTGACCTGCTCCCAACTCACACCCTCCCTCTCTCATATACCTCTCCACCCCATCCCTCCATCTCATCCTCGGCCTCCACCTTACTCACATACACTCTCTTCGTCAGTCTTCAACCTCCAATTTCTCCACATGGCCAAACCACCTCAGTGTATTCCTCCTAACACTTCCTATTACATCCACATCCACATCACAATGCTCCTTTGTATCCTCATTTGTCAGCCTGTCTCTCCATGTATCTCCACAGGCTCCTCTTAAATAACTCATTTCCACTGCTTTCACTCTTGACTTGTGCCCTTCCAACAACGTCCAAGCTTCACTTCCATACGTTAGAGTTGGTATCACAATACTGTCATGTAGTAACTTTTTCACTTGCATGCTCACTTCCCTGTTTCTTATCACTGCTTTCAAGGAACCAGCAACCTTTCTTCCCTGCTGTACCCTTTCAAGCACTTCACCCTCCAAACCTCCATCCTTACTCATCACACTACCCAAGTACTTAAACGTACTCACATTTTCCAATTCCTCACCATCCAACCTCGCTGTACATTCACTGACTTCACCTCTCTCAAAGACCATCTCTTTACTCTTCCCTACATTCACCTTTAGATCCCATTTCTTACACACTCTCCCAAACTCATCCACCAAGCCTTGCAGCTCCCCTTCATCTTCACTCAACAACACAGTATCATCTGCAAACAACAGTACAGGGAGTTTCCAAACACTACCCTCTCTCATCAGGGCCACTCCAACATCCACTACCCTACCTTGTACCTCTTTTATAACCCCATCTATGTACAGATTGAACATCCATGGAGACATGACACATCCCTGTTTCAACCCAACCTTCAAAGAGAAAAATTCACTCAGTTCACCATTCACACGCACTGCAGCCTTAGCACCATCATACATACTCTTCACAGCATTCAACAACTTCCCATCTGCTCCATGTGTTCTTAATACTTTGCACAGTCCTTGTCTATCCACCCTGTCATATGCTTTCTCCAAATCCATGAAAGCCGCATACAACTTCTTTCCCTTCTCTAGAAACTTTTCCACTAAAGATCTAAGAATGAATACTGATCTACACAATCTCCTCCCTTCCTAAAACCTCCCTGCTCTTCTCCAACTATTTCCTCTGTTATTTCCCTAACTCTGTCAATAAGTATCCTACCATACAGTTTTCCTATTACACTAAGAAGACAAATGCCCCTATGATTACCGCACACTTCTTTTTCCCCTTTTCCTCTGTACAAGGAAATAATTATACCTGACTTCCAATCTTCCGGAACTCTACCTTCCTCCCAGGCCAATCTTCAGATTTTCCACATCCATTCTACTACTATCTCTCCCCCATGCTTCAACAATTCACCACACACTCCATCAATTCCTGGGGCTTTCCCCAATTTAACTTTCTTCATTGCTTCCACAACTTCTATCCTACTGATTTCTTCCTGTCTTCTCACCTCCCTCCTTCTCCCGGCCATTCCCCAGCCATTTATACTCGCATCACTTCCATCCTCTATGTTCAACAATTCCTTAAAGTGTTCTCTCCATCTGCTCACTTTTTCTCTCTTCTCCACTAGTAATCTACCATTTTTATCTTTCACTCTCTTGCTAACTTCACTTCCACCCTGTCTTACTCATTTCACCTCTTTCCAGAACATTTTCTTACAGTCCCTCCACTTTACACTCAAATTCCTTCCAAATTCCTCATCCACTGTCTTCTTAGTCTCTCATACTAATCTTTTTACCTCTCTCTTTCTTTCTACATATAACTCTCTCTTCCGCCTCTCAACTTCTTCCACGCCCCTATTTCTCATCCATTCATTGTATGCTTTCTTCTTTTGTGCCACAGCCTGTCTCACCTCTTCATTCCACCACGCTGTTCCTTGCACACCCCTCCGTCTTCTCTTCATCCCACACACCACATCACATGCTGCACATATTTCTTCTATGAATATCCTGCACACACCTTCCACGTCCCCCATCTGCTCCAATTCATATTTGCCCAATCATTCCTCCACTTCTCTCTTATATTCTGCCTTTTTCTCATCCTCTTGTAACCTTTCCACCCTCCTTGCAACTACTCCTTCTTCCCGTCCTTCCCTTCTTCTATTACTCCATTTTATTTGGGTCTTGATTCTGGCCATCACCAAGTAGTGGTCAGAAAGTCCACTCTCCCAACCTTTATAGACTCTTGCATCCATTACACATCTTCGCATCCTTTCATCCACACACACATAATCAATCATTGCCTTCCTTTGATTCAGTTCAAAGGAAGGCAATGATACCTGTGGATCATTTTATGCCTGAAAAGGGTACTGGCTATCACCAACCCCCTCCCAGCACAAATGTCCACTAACGCACTACCATTCTCTTCTATCTCAGCAGGCACACCCCACTCACCTTCACATTCCCTACTTTACCATTCATATCACTGATCAAAAACACTGTCTCATTCCTTCCAAACTTTTCCATGCACACTTCCACATTTGTCCAGAACTCCTCTCACACTGCTTGTACGATCATGCGTTGGTGCATACACTCACACAATCGCCCACATTTGTATTCCAACTTTCAATCTTACCCACACAATCCTTGACCCAACTGATCCATGCCCTCTTATGTTCTTCTTCCATCTTTTACTCACAACTATACACACTCCTTCTTTTGCCCTCTCATTCTCACCTACTCCTGCACATATACCCCATCCATACTCCCATTCTCTCACACTCTCACCTCTCCATTTAGTTTCAGTTACTCCACATACATCCACTTTCGCACCCTCAAGCACCTGGACAATCTCTCTATCTTTCACCTCATCATTCGCACCTCTTACATTCCATGTTCTGATTACCATGTCCTTTGTCCAGTCCTTGGTCGTTGTCTATTGGTCAGTCCTTGTCCGAGGCTTCTTGTTTGTCTTTTTAGTTAGTTGTTTTCCGGGGAGGGGCACCAACCCTCCGCCAACCCTTTTAGTCGCCTTGTACGACAAGCAGGGATACTGGGAGAGTATTCTTGAAACCCGCCCCCTACCCCCGGGGGGTAGGGGGGGTTTTCAAGATCATAAATAATAAGATGTATAAACTGTACAGAACAGAGGTGTTTAAGTTGTGCAATGTATTTTCTAAGTGCTACACTACAGTATAGTAATTTTAAGTGCTAACATTAAGAGAACAGCTTTAGTTACAAGTTTATAGTGTTTAAGTTTCGGAATTAAGTTCTGCATGTGTGACTTTAAGGCAGTACAGTACACTGCTCTATTATATGTGCCTTAAAGTCCTATAAGTGTGT
Organism: Coenobita brevimanus; assembly: GCF_032717465.1. NCBI lineage: Eukaryota > Metazoa > Arthropoda > Malacostraca > Decapoda > Coenobitidae > Coenobita > Coenobita brevimanus. Next base: position 12,802,981 of record NC_137063.1, read on the forward strand.
CACGTACCTCTCCACTACAATCATCCCTACTGTACAGACTCCACTGATAGACCACTTCAACTATTGCATGCACATCACAATAAGGTAAATTAAAGACATGTTTCTCAGTGTAGAGTACAGTACAGCCTAAACTGTTTAGTACATAAATGTTTAAATTTACTGTCCTGTATTTTATAACAATAAAATACAGTCTTTCCTAAGTGATGTACATTATGGTACAAAAATATTAAGTGCTTAATTTAATGGAACACCTTTAGTTACTGTATAAGTTTATAGTGCAGTACAGTGTATAATATGAATTTATGTGTGACAAAATACAACAATACAGTACTGTACTGCTTTAGTATAAGTGCCTTTAAGTTTTAAAAGTGCATCACCTACCTTTGAGTTCAATCATGTCTACTCTAAAGACTCCACTAATGGACCACTTCAGCTACTCTATGTACTGTGCATCACAATAAGATTAATAACAGACATGTTTTCATTGAACAGTAGAGCATTATTATTCACTATATGTTGCACAGTGCCATTTAATTATTGTAGTAAATGTATAATACAGTACAGTCCTGGAATGGTAGTGAAAACACTTGGTGACACCATCAGGGAAAAACCTTGGGTGGGGTATGGACTAATGTCTGACATAGCGGAAAAAGTCCGGTTTAGTTGGAGGAAGTTTGGATGTTGCTTTTATAGGATTTTCACTTTTTTCGGAATGGTTTGGGCCCCAATTAGTCCGTTATAGTGAGGTCTTGCTGTATTTTAAATGGTTCGATCAACAGCCACAATAGGAGACAACTTTTACACGAAGACCTGCAGTTATTACACTGCATTTGGCCAATTTTCATTAAGAAAAGTCTCTGGAAGATTTAACATAAGCCAGAGGACTGTCAGTGCATGAAATAAAAGGAAAGAACCTCGAAAATTTGCCAAGAATCGGAGCATCTTGGAGAATGTCGACTTGTGTCATAGCATAGTATCCTCAGTGCATAAACAACTGGTGAGAGTAATAAAATGCAGAGGCTCATAAACAGACAAATCACTGAGTTCAAACCTTCCAAATTAGCATTTTCGGTTAAAGTTGGACACAGCGGTTTATTTAAAAAGAAATATATTACAGATTAAAAGATAGATAAAAAAGTATGTGCATTTGCATTGCAAGAGCTTATAAACTCATGTTTTGATCCACTTCATTGCCGAGTTTAAGAGAAGGGGGTAAAATCAGTCTTACTGCCTTAAACTTCAAAAATAATTTTGCATCAATTGAGGATAACGTAGGAAATTATAATTATGAGCTAGGGGAAGACAAGGAATAAATGGCCGAATGGTCTTTCTGCTGATGCAATTAGGGTATTGCAAAGAATAATTTCATTGTTGTGACATTCACATTGGTATATGGGGGAGGTGGTGGCTCAATCGGTAGAGAGGTGGCTTGTGGTCCTACCGGACCCAGGTTCAAATCCCCACTGGTGCAGGGAACAGTTTAAGGATTTGAATTTCATTACGGCAGAGTTTACCAATCTACCAGAAGACCCGCCGACATGTCGTAAAAATACCCCCGCTAATACCAATCACCAGTCCTGTATGAGACAGCCCTAGCATGTATTCAATATGGACGGTGGGTGTTAGCGCCGAAGTGGTGACATGTAGAGGTGTATGATATGTAGGAGGACTCCCGGGCCTTGGGAGCAGGCTGAGAAGCCTATGCCCAGAGTTGAGCACATTAAAAAAAAAAAAAAACAATGAAAATAAGGTAGTTTTTTTTTTCTGAGGGAGAAGGAACCAAAGGCTGAGCCCACAAAATGTTCCTTCAGAGAAAATAATAAAAACAGTACAAAAGAGAGCCAAATTCAAGATCCATTCATTTCGAGATGCCTGGACACACTGGTTTGAAAGACTGGAGATCATTGGGAAGTAGGAAACACAAACAGAGGGAGACAGTTCCAGAGTTGACCAGTTGCATAAATGAAGGACTGGAAGTAACAGTTAGCTCTTGCATTAGAGAGTTGGACAGAAAAGAGATGAGAGTTTGTTGTTAGACGGGTGCTACATGCCCATCATAGAGGTGGAGGGATGCGAGCAGACAGTTCAGAGGAGCAGTGACCATTGAAGTAGCTATAGAAAAGAGATAAAGAGGCAACAGTGCGGCGAAGAGACAGAGGTTGAAGGGAGCCAGTAAGAGGAGGAGAGTTGATGAGATGAATAGCCTTTGACTCACCCTGTTGAGAAGAGCTGTATTTGGGGAGCCTCCCCACACATGAGAGTTGTACTCTAAACAGGGGCAAATAAAACCCGTTTATAAAGTCAACAACTGTGCAGGGGCAAAGAAGGCATGGAGTCGGCTTAGCACACCTAATCTCTTGAAAGCAGATTTTACAAGAGATGTATTGTAATATGATCTTTCCAAGATAAGTCCTGTGTGAATGAAACCCCAAGCATGTTCAAGGATGATGCAGGCTTCTGTTGGATATTATTAAGCATTAGTGAGTACAGTACTCCTGTGGAAGATTTTGATGGGTTGATTGGTGTAAAAATTGAGTCTTTGATTCATTAAAAACAACAAGATTATTTTTACCCCAATCAGAGATACGAGCCAAATCAGATATTAGGTGTGCCATAGCCTCATCCCTGTTTGTTGAAGTAACTGCTAAGAGGGATGTTGCAGAAAACGAATGGAAATGTGAAGGGTGGAATCATCAGTGTACGAGTGGATAGGATTAGATGTACAGCTTCGATCATTGATGAAGAAAAGGAAGAGAGTTGGTGATAGGACAGAGCCCTGAGGAACACCATTGTTGTTAGATCTAGGAGAAGAATGATGGCCATCTACAACAGCAGCTATAGAACGACCAGAAAGGAAGCTATAGATGAAGGCACAGCTAGAAGAATAGTATCCATAAGAGGGCAGTTTGGAAATTAAAGATTTATGCCAGACCCGATCAAAAGCCTTTGAGATGTCAAGTGCAGTGGCAAAGCTTTCGCCAAAGTCCTGAAAGGAGGATGGCCAGGAGTCTAAAAGGTAGGTGAGAAGATCGCCAGTGAGGCATCCCTGATGGAACCCATACTGACGATCAGCAAGAAGGTTGTGATAGGAAAGATGCTTTAAAAGTTTTGTTAAGAATTGACTCAAAAACTTTTGAGACATAGGATGTTAAAGCAGTTGGATGATAGAGGGTTGGGAATGGTCACCCTTCTTTGGGACCGGCTGAATGAGAGCAAACTTCCAGCAAGAAGGAAAGTACAAGTAGAAGGACAAAGGCAAAAGAGTGTACCTAGGCAGCGTGTAAGCACAGATGCACAGTTCTTGAGAACAACAGGAGGGACTCCATCAGGCCCATGTGCCTTGCTAGTGTTGAGGCCAGTGATGGCAGAATATACATCAGTTTAAGAAATTTTAATGTCAGCCATGAGAAAGTCAGAGAGGGGAAGTGATGGAAGAACAGCACCAGAATCATCTAAGGTGGAATTGGAGGAGATAGTCTGAGCAAAGAGATCTGCTTTACCCTTAGAAGAAATAGCTACAGAGCCATCAGAGTTGAAAAGAGGAGGGAAGGATGATGAGGTAAAGTTGTTAGAAAGGTTTTTGGCAAGGTGCCAGAAGGAGCGGGAAGAATTCGAGTTGGAGAATTGAGAGCATTTAGTACGGATGAAATTATTTTTAGCAGAGCGAAGAATACACTTAGCACAATTCCTGGTAGAAATATAAGAAAGATGTGACTCAGGGGTCGGTTGGCTCCAGTACCTTTTATAGGCCCTTTCCTTGTTGTGGACAGCATTAGAACAAGCATGATTAAATCAAGGCTTTCATTCATTAGTCAAAGGATATGAGAAAGGAATGTATGCTTCCATGCCCGAGAGAATAACCTCCGTAATGCGCAAGGCACACTGAGATGGCTCCCAGCCATGGAAGCAATAAATATTCCAGGGAAAATCAAGGAAGTACTGCCTGAGGGCCTCCCAATCCGCAGCTCCAAAATGCCACAGACGACGTTTCCTTGGAGGGTCCACGTGCCATACCGAAGCGATAGGACAGGTTAAGGTAGTAAGCTTATGATCAGAGGAGCCCAACGGAAAGGAAAGATTAACAGTGTAAGCAGAAGGATTAGTTGTAAGGAAGAGGTCAAGTATGTTGGAGCTCTCTCCAAGATGGTCAGGGATATGGGTAGGGCACTGTATAAGCTACTCTAGGTCATTAAGTATAGAAAATATGTAGGCTTGTTCACCAGGTGGATCAGTGAAAGGAGAGGAGAGCCAGAGGTGGTGGGGAACATTGAAATCTCCTAGAATGGAGATTTCAGAGAAAGGAGAAATGGATAGAATGTGTTCCATCATAGAAGTAAGAGTCGAAGAATTTTTGATAGCCGGTAGAATTAGGAGATAATTAAACAGCGCAGATATATTTAATCAGAGAATGACAGGAGGGCCGAAGCCAGAGAGTCGAGAATTCAGAAGAATCAAGTTCAGGAACACGAGAGCAAGACAGATTGTTGCGTACATATACATAACATCCACCTTTGGTTTTGAGATGAGTAAAGAGAAAATTGGAGGATACAGAAAAGGGTTTGCTGTCAGTGTATTGGATTTACATGAATTTTCCTTAACTAGTCTTCGAAACTGGAGGATATGAACACGTATTTGGAATCCTGGGAAGCAACTCAGGAACACGGGGTTATTCCCTGCTCTGTGTGCAGAGTAATACATTACACATTCATTCAAATTGGGAAATGTATGTAAGTGTTAATTTCCTATATATCATAACCTCATGTTTTCATTTTACTTGATTCTTAGCATTATATAATATATATGTTATTTGATATGACATGATGAAGGCACTGAATTTTTACTTTATATTCACAAAGTTTTCATGGAACATATGGCAGTGCAGAGTGACCGAAGCAATCTGGAACTCTGCCATCACTTCTTGGGGCGACTGTTCCTAGGACATCAAGTGCATTAGAAAAGTATGCTAGATACATGACTGTGTACCAGGGATGTGGTTTTAAATCCTTTGTGTATGCCAAAGGTGTATTATGGCATATAAGGAGGACCCCAGTTTGGCAAACATATTCTAAGAAAGAAAAAAAAAAAATGCGGTGTTTGCTAGGTGTACCTTATGATGGCAAGTTAAAGATGAGTGCAATAGTCAATTTATCTGTCATCATTTTAACTGAACCTTGCAGTTGAAGCCTACCTGAGTTTCAGTCCTTGCAGCTGATTGGCATTCAGTGTGAAGAAAATTTATGCTTATCATGTTTTAATTTCCAACTTTATACTCTGTGACTCTAAGCAGTATTAGCAGTTGAATGTTCATCTCAATTGTTGACCCAAGCTGGGACAGTGGTAAGTTGTGTGCTTTTGCATATAGCTCACATTAAAAGGTGTCTGAGACAGACTCAAAACAGATTTAAATTACAGCTTTGATGAGCCCGCCCAAAGCCAGGGTCCCATGTTTATGACGTCATTGCACCGAAAGAGAAGCTAGAGTTTCCGGACGGTTTATCAAGTGATATTATCATAGTGTTTTTTATGGGTAATACATTGTGGTGTATGCAGACTAAATAGCATAACATCCAGTTATTTCAGCCAGTAATGTACAGTGCTAGTAGCAGTGTTCAATAGTCATAATTTATATATGGAAGACCTCATACAGTTCAAATGGCTTCATTGTCCAGGAGTATATGCAGCTTATAGGTAAGAGTAGACTGTAGCACTAGTTGAGCAGGACAGTACTCCCAAAGTGGATGGAAAGCTGCTGACAAGGAGAGTAGGAGCTCCGGTTTTATCAGCCCTCGGGACTAGTTCCTGACCATCCCCCTTTGCTAACTTTTTCAGTGTTTCAGTAACATAGAGAGTAGTCCAGCATGCTCTCCAATACAAGTTTCTCACATGCCCATTACACAGTACACTTTCTTTACCCCCCCCCCCAAAAAAAAAAAAAAGACATCTAATAACCAAGCCTTGGAGTCCCAGGGGGGGGGAGGAGGTAACCATAAATGCCTCCACCATCCGTCCCTCTCCCGGTAACAATTCAACGAGATGCATGGAACCACTGTCTGACTCACTTGTTCATTTTTGCAACATTCTTGGCCTTTCCTCTAACTTTCCGTCTGTTGAGCACCATCTCTCTTCCTCTAAAGCTCACCTTCTCTTCTTAATTGAGACTCAGCTGTCAGAGGCAGCTGATGGCAAACCCTTTCCTGTATCCTACATTCTCTATACTCATTTCAAAGCCAAAGGTGGCTGTTGTGAATATGTATGTATTGACTTATCTTGCTCTCATGTTCCTGAACTTGATTCTTCTGAATTCTCTACTCTCTGGCTTTGGCTTTCCTGTCATTCTCTGACTAAATATATCTGTGTTGTTTACTTATCTCCTAATTCTAGTGACTGAAAAATTATTCAAATGTCATACTTCTACGATGGAACACATCCTATCCACTTCTCCCCTCTCTGAAATCTCCATTCTAGGAGGTTTCAGTGTTCCCCACCACCTTTGGCTCTCCTTTACATTCACTGATCCACGTGGTGAACAAGCCTACATCTTTTCTATCCTGAGTTATCTATTGGAGCTTGTACAGCACCCTACCCATATTCCTGACTCCCTTGGAGAGCTCCAACATACTTGACCTCTTTCTTACAACTAATCCTTCTGCTTACTCTGTTAATCTTTCTTCTCTGTTGGGCTCCTCCGGTCACAACCTTATTACCTTAACCTGTCCTATCGCTCCAGTACGGCCTGTGGACCCTCCAAAGAAATGTCGGTTGTGGCACTTGAGCTGCTGATTGGAAGACCCTCTGGCAGTACTTCTTTGATTTTCCCTGGAATTATTATAACTTCCATGGCCAGGAGCCATCTGAGCGTGTCGTGCGCATTACGGAGGTTATTCTCTCAGGCATGGAAGCATACATTCCTTTCTCATATCCTTTGACTAATGCAAAAAAGCCGTGGTTTAATCACATTTGTTCTAATGCTGTCCACAATGAGGAAAAGGCCTATGAAAGGTACCGGTGCCAACTCACCCCTTAATCTCATCATTTTTATGTTTCTGCCCAGAATCGTGCTAAGTCTGTTCCTCGCTCTACTAAAAATAATTTTATTTGTACTAAATGCTCTAAACTCTCCGACTCAAATTCTTCCCGCTCCTTTTGGCACCTTGCCAAAAACCTTTCTGACAACTTTACCTCATCATCCTTCCCTCCTCTTTTCTACTCTGATGGCTCTGTAGCTATTTCTTCTACTGATCAAGCAGATCTCTTCGCTCAGACTTTCTTCTCCAATTCCACCTTAGATGATTCCAGTGCTGTTCCTTCATCACTTCCCCCCTCTGACATTCTCATGGCTGAAATTAAAATTTCTTCAACTGATGTATTTTCTGCCATCACTGGCCTCAGTACTAACAAGGCATATGAGCCTGATGGGGTCCCTCCTGTTGTACTCAAGAGCTGTGCTTCTGTACCTACATCCTGCCTAGGTAAACTCTTTCGCCTTTGTCTATCAACTTGCACCTTTCCTTCTTGCTAGAAGTTTGCTCTCAGTTAGCCAGTCCCAATTAAGGGTGACCATTCCCAACCCCCTAACTATCGCTCAATTGCTTTAACCCTTTCAGGTCTCAAATAGGTCCCAAGGTCATGGTTGACAGATGCATTTTTTTTTTAAAGTCAAGGTTTGCAAATAAAGAAAAAAATATCATATTCATGCACAAGGAAGTAATAAACATCTGCCTATGAAATGTTAGTGCTCTACTCATCATATAAGTGGCTCGTATCCTTATTTCATTCACTAGCCTTAAGCAACAGTTTTCATTCATGCCTAAATAGGCTGCCACGGGAGTGGCTAGGAGACCCCTACCAAGAAAGCCACTATTGTGGCCAGGAGACCTGAAAAGGTTAACATCCTGTGTCTCAAAAATTTTTGAGTCTGTTCTTAACAGAAAAATTTAAAGCATCTTTCCTGTCACAACCTTTTTTCTGATCATCAGTATGGGTTCCATCAGGGACGCTCGATTGGTGATCTTCTCACCAACTTTTCAGACTCCTGGTCATCCTCCATTTGGGACTTTGGCGAAAGCTTTGTCATTGCACTTGACATCTCAAAGGCTTTCGATTGAGTCTGGCATAAATCATTAATTTTCAAACTGCCCTCTTACGGTTTCAATCCTTCTATCTGTGCCTTCATATATAGCTTCCTTTCTGGTCATTCTATAGCTGCTGTTGTAGACGGCCACTGTTCTTCTCCTAGATCTATCAACAGTGGTGTTCCTCAGGGCTCTGTCCTATCACCAACTCTCTTCCTTTTGTTCATCAGTGGCCTTCTAAGTTGTACATCTAACCCTCTCCATTCATATGCTGACAATTCCACACTTCACCTTTCCATTCGGTTTCCGCAACGTCCATTTCAGCAGTTGCTTCAACAAATAAGGGATGAGGCTATGGCACACCTACTGTCTGACTTGGCTGATATCTCTGACTGGGGTAAAAGTAACGTTGTTGTTTTTAACCCATACCATCCCAGGCATTTTTGCAATTTTATACCCACCCAATCCCGGACCAAAAACGGAAATTTTTTTTATTTCATAAAACAATCCAAAAGGACGTATATATCAAAGAAAAGCAAAAAAAAAGTACTCCTTATAGGAGAAATAAGAGCAGGATGGCCATTTGTTATGTTTTTAGCCCAGTTTCCCGTGCTGTGAGCGACGTTTTCCCACCCAACTGGGCGGGATAAGAGAGAACGGGGGAGGAGAATGGGGGATTCCCTGTTCTCAATATCCTTCTCCACAGGCTCATATTCCTCCCCAGAAGCCATGCAGGTCTTCCTCTTCTGAAGAATCACTACATGAAGGGACAGAAGGTCCATGTGACAGTTTCAACAGCCTCCTCTAGCCCAATGAGGCGGAAAAATGGCATGGTTTTCGCGACATTCTGACGCTATGATGGAGAGTGGCAAACTGATGTTACCCAGCCAAACTCAGTACTACAGCTGCTTGGACACAATATTGCCAATACATTAACCCTTACACTGCGGGCCTGTTTCCCAATGTTTTGCGTGTCCTGCGGAGTTATTCGGGCTCCGACAGACTCTCAAAAAATATTTGCCAAAAATCAGTTATTAGTCCTAAAATATTAAAATTACATATGCTTATGGCACATACCTTCAGCTTTCTCCTGGGGTGTTTGTTGAGCCTTTGTCCATTACCGTAGGACTTGTGGAGACCTCTGAAGTTGGGTAACGAAGTCTCCACTTTACGCTTCCTGACAACCCGTAATATGATTACCAGAGCCAGATATTAACACAATAAACACTACTCTATGATTATCAAGTAGTTTGGGATCCATACTCCAAAGAAAACCCACTGTGAAAGCAATGAAAATTACGAGCGCGTATGACCTTCCCACTTGCGCTAGTTCGCTCTTGGTATTCTGTCATTTATTATTCATAAAACCCCTCACACTTTATATTTCTATTACTATATAACACTTATATATGTCTGGAGTCTTTATCCATAAGTTTCCTTCAGTAGTATTAGTTTATTGTCACTGAAGTCATTCAATTTTTCATTCAGTAAAATACATAGAGAGTCACGGATTCACTTTCACTATTATAACATCAAGTATTTGTACTCATATTCTTATATTACTAATTACTTACATTACCATTTACATTTTCTATTGTATTTTCAATATTTACACTTCTATTTTACTTACACTATGTTATTCACTGTCACTTTCAGTAAGATAAAACTATATTACACTGTTCAATCATATGTACTGAACATCCATTGCTTTCACTTGCTATTTACACATTATTTTCACATTACTTTCCTTTCCCACTTGCACTTTTAGAACTGCTTCTGGCTGTGGTGATCAAAGAAGCAGGTAACACAGAGGGGAACCTGGCACTCAGCGCACTGCCAAGAGGTGCATTTGTGCTCAGGTGTGCGTCGGGTGGTATGTGCACACACCTGGCACCTGCGGATCGCAGCCTTCCTCTTGCCTGTGGCAGGCATTTGCACCAGTCTGTGCCGATCCATGTATGCCCTCTGCTCAAGTCTGTCGGGAAGTGTTACTGGATGGCGCCTTGGAGTTGCTGCTGTCACCCTACCATATCTTTCCAGCAGCTGCTGAACACAAGTCCTGGCGAACAACCTCAGGGAGAAGGACTTGGGTGGCTTGACCTTCATCTTGTACAGGATGAAGGCATTCAGCATTGTCATGTCTATGAGATGCAGAAAAATTTTCCTGTACCACCTAGTATTCTTCCTGAGGCAGTCGATCTCACCAATCATCATGTCGGACTTGTCCACCAGCCGCATGTTGATATTGTAGTCTAGCACAGCATCAGGTTTCATCACAGGTTCGCCTGTCCTACGGTCGACCTTCCCACTGTCTGTCATTTCCCCCTTATGTACGGTGGTGAGCATGTGCACGACCCTCTTGTCATGCCACCCTATTGCCAGCATCTTCTCAGACTTGCATAGGTGCACGTCTCCTCGCTGCGAGGTTCCTGCCTCTGGGAATTTAGGGAAGTGGGCACAATTACTCTTGACAGTGCCGCAGGAGCCGATGCTGTGCTCTGAAAGGTATTTGGCAAGTTTCGGTGCTGTATAACAGTTGTCTGTGTACAGCACATGATTCCCACCAAAATACTTTTCAAGGAGCACTTTCACTACACAGCCTGAGAAGCCAAGGGGGTGTGTTTTATCCAGATCGACAGTGCTGGCTGAATAAATGACGAAGTCAAGGATGTACCCTGTCTTACAGTCGCACAGTACAAAGAACTTGATTCCAAAGCGATGGCGTTTGCTTGGAATGTACTGCATAAACCTAAGATGTCCTCTGAACAAAACCAAGGATTCGTCAATGACAACCTTCTGAAAGGGGTGGAAGAATGACATAAACTTATCCTTCATTCTGCTCAGAATCTCCCGGATCTTCCAGAGTGGGTCGGTTTGGGAAGGTACATCGTTGTCGGCAAAGTGCAGGTTTCCCATGATGTTCTGGAAGCGATCTCTGGCCATGTACTTATTGAAGGTGGGTGAGGGTAGTAAGGGGTCCATGGACCAGTATTCTTCCAACTCATGCTTCTTTGAGTGTGGCATGAGAAGCATGAGGGCGAAGAACACATACAGCTCCTGCACTCCCAGCATGGACCACTGTTGCATCTTGGCTGCACCTGTACCACTTGCAGCACATTGTGATTCATACCTGTTTGTCTCATCACATATGTGCTGCATGACTTCGTCATCTATGAAGGCCAAAAGGAAGTCCACACACTCAGCATCCTCGTCAAGAGTGAAGGCAGGCTGTACTCCTGAGGAACTCTCGTCAAAATCTAAATGTTCTGGGACAAAATCGGTCCCTTCCATCCATGCGAAGGCGTCCAGGATTCCCTGTCGTGGCGGTGTAGGGTGGGTGAGGGTGGTGGGTGGCTGTGAGGGAGATTTACCACGTTCAAGGTCACTCGCACTGACCCTGAGTTGCCGTACAGCACTAGCAGCCCATACTCTAGTAGCAACTCTACTTTTACGGGTCAGGGATTTACCTCTTCCTCTACGGCCTGCCTTCGCTGTTGATGCTGGTGATGACTCCGACGTCGAAGACTCCGGAGATAATTCAGCAGAAGAAGAGGAAGAAATGAGTGAAGTGGGGCTTGGGGAACGGGGAGGTGAATGAACTCGGGACTCATGGCGGGCTGGGTCATGCGGGGCCATTGTTCCGGGGCTAACACGCCGCCTTTTCACTCCCTTCCCAAATTCCTTCCCTTGCTGCACTAACGGCTCCTTTCCATCGAAGCTAGGGATAACTTTGGACATTGAAGCACTCGTACTAGTACTTTCTGGCACGATTTCCTCACCCGGCTCATCACACGAATCCCCTGAAGGGTCAAAATCACTATCCATCATCCCTATTGATAATTCCGCTAGTTCACTTTCCACTGCAGAGTCACTTAGTCCTTTCCTGCTTCCCTCACGAGTTTTTCTGGGTGTAGAGGTCACGGGGCCCTTTGCAGTGGGCGCAGAAGCGGCAGAAATGGCGGGGCACGAGTGGGACATGTTTTGACAACAGCAGAGTACAAGGAACTAAATGCCGCGGCTTATCTGAGAAGGCAAGGGTTGACAGTGACAATGAGGATGACAGCTGCTAACTTACATGCTAATAAATTATTGGTAGAAAATCTCGGCAATACATAAAGAAATAGGTAGTTCCAGGTGAATGTAAATGTCACTTAGGCTTCTCCCTTCCTTTCTGATATATATTTTTATTACAGAAATAGATTACAAGGCATAATTCAAAGGGGAAATTACCGTGGTAATGTAGCGAATGAATGCATGTGAGGTGTTGTCAGGTGATAATTAGCCAATTCCTGGTGTATACCGCTATCACTTACGTTATTTTTTTTTTGGTATATATTATTTTGTATAAGTATAGGGCATAGGGCTTATTTCAATGGATGAAATCTGTGGAAATATCTGGGGGAGATTTGCTTTGCGGAGCACGGCCGGGGAGGTAAGAGGACAGGGTAATGGAGGGGAGGTAGGGAGGGGAGTCAGGAACGGGGGAAAATGGCTAAAATGTCAACAATGGATGGGAGTACAGATGAGATTTGGAGTGCTGACTAGTGTTGGACATTGGCAGTACTGATAGATGATACAAGCCACCACTTGAAAGCCCAGGATAATTTAAAATAACACAGAATCACAAAAGTGACGAGCCGCGGTTAAGGGGTTAAGCTACTCTTAGCAAAAAATTAGCTAGATTGAAGCAGTTTGAGACACATCACAGCGCTCGAATTTTGCTGTCGGCGCCATCACGTTGCTGGGATTAATCGAGACGTTTTGTACTGTCGACATCATGCCGACGGCGGGATTGTATGGGTTAATACATCAGAGACTCGGTTCTGACACCTATCAACCCAACAAAATCTTTCACAGGAGTACCCACTAATGTTTACTAATATCCAGCTTAGTCCTGAGTGTGTCATGCCATCCTTGTCATTTGGACAATCATAGCTGAAGTGTCCCACCTCCTATACGTCTAACACCGGTTTGTTGCAATCGTGGGTTTCCTTGCACTGTTCCGTTCTTGCTCCTTCTTCCATTTGTAAAGTCCGCCTTCTTGTGTCCTGACTTCTCATAGAACCAGCAACCTCCTTTGATCTCGTGTTCTCTCTTCCATTTGTTGCATTCCACTTTTCGATGTCCTGGTTTTTCAAAGTACCAGCAACTTTCTCTGATCTCCTGTTCCCTCTTCCACTTGTAGCAGTCCTCTTTCCTACGTCCAGGCTTTTCATAGTACCAGCAACTTCCTTTGTATTTTTATGCTTCATGTACTTGCCTCTTTCTTGCCATGAATCCTGCACTACGACCTGCCTGAAAAGTGGACATACAGTTGGGCAAGTAGAAAGTACAAAAAAAATATTGGGGTATATGGTGACATCTGGCAGTTCCCTGTAATAAACCCACTTATCTTTATGCTTGAAACACTCACAGCCTAGAGCCTGTCTCAGGTAGAACATGTTTGGCTGAATTTTTGAGTGGTGGTGAAGCAAATATTCTCATCATATTACTGTGTACATAAATGAAGGTTAATAACTAATAAGTGGTAGGAAAAAGTTTATAGAGAATACTACAGTACAGTACAATCCCTGCTATCCGGTATCCAGACAAATGGAATACTCAGAAAAACGGGAAAATTCAAGGGCTGGTAAAAATGTCAGTAAGATATAGCTGTGCGCCAAGTTGAATGGACCGCAAAACCGCCGTTTAATTGTGTCACGCGAGGCTGGGTGAAGTCGGACTAAGCGAGGTGAATGCATTTCTGGCTAATGTAAATCCGTAGTAAATCCTTTTAACCAGCCCTCCACTTCCCTCTTTCCCCTACTTGAATTCAGTCATCCTCCACACCCTCCACAATTTCCTCAAATCACCAGTCTGCTTCTAACCACCAGACAGTAAACAAGCTCTCTTTCTGTTGTGTTGCTCTGATGGACGGTAATTTCAACACTCCAAAATGCCTAAAGAGCAAACTAAACGGAAGCGTGTCGTGCTTACCTTGAAACAGAAGCTGGGCATATGCAATAGATTTGAAAAAAGGCGAACATTATAAAACACTGAAGACTGAATATAATGTAGGAAGTTCAACGATTTATGATATCAAGGCCTAAGCAACCAAGCTCAATGAATTTTTCATGAAAAGTGACACAAGTAAGTCCATTGAAAAAAGGCATACTCTTCATCGTTCGAGTGGTTTTGCTTAGAAAGATCTAGGGGAGCACCTATTTCTGGTCCTCTTATACAAGAAAAAACAAGAGAGTTTCACAGTAAAATGAATATAGAAGTCGAGTGTGATTTCAGTATTGGATGGTTAAATTGTTTCAAAGACAGGCATGGAATTTGTAATCCAAACATCTCGGGAGAGAGCAAATCAGCAAACAGCAAACGCCGGTGTTTTTCTTCCTAACGGACCGACTCTAACTTGCGCCACATAAATTCATCTTGGAACACATGTGTGCTGGCAGAGATGAAAAAAAAATGTTAATAGGAATGAAGGTTTATTTTGTTGGAAGAAAAAAAAAATAATATGCTTGCACTTCATATGTACATCATGTATTTTATTTTGTGCAAAACAGCTGATTAGCAGGTGAAGGGTGGAATGGTGGCAGTCAGTCGGGGCCGGAACCGTAAACAAAGCTTGTGTGGGGGCACAGGGGTCGTGATAATTCTACAGTGCAGTCTTAACGTCAGTTCACCAATAAACGTTCAAGATTTTATTTCATTATTTTTCCACTTTTATGAGTACAGTACATACAATGAATACTTCGGTAGTTAACAGAATGGTGCAAAACAGATGAGTGGCGGAATGGTGGCGGTCAGTCGGGGCCGGGACCGTAAACATAGATCATGTGGGGATACAGGTGTCGTGATAATTCACCAATAAATATTCAGGATTTTATTTCTTTAGTTTTCCATTTTTATGAGTACAGTACATACAACAAATTATTCGGTAGTTATGAGAATGGACTTATACATTTTGCAGTACTGCAAGGCATTGCATGCACGTGCATTATGACCATGGTGTGTGTTTACGAGGCAATTTTTCTGGTGGAATCTCTTAGTGTGGCCCCTGATGTGAGTGGTGAGTACCTGAGTCATATTTATTGCTGTGATAATTATCGCCTTTGTATAGATTTGAATATCAGAACTGCAGGAAAAATCTGTAACCGGGAAGGTAAATTCCCCAAGCTGCCCGGTTAACTGGGATTGTACTGTATTTAGTGAATGAACATGAAGTATAATAGAGTAATGAATGTTAACAATCTGTAAAACATGACGCAACATACTACAGAGGAGCAACACATCAGCTGGCAGTTTCGTTTATTCGAGATCTTTGAAGCTGCTGAAATGAAGCCTAGTGAATCAGACTAATAGATGCTGACCTCTAATGAAGAGAACAGGCAATGCTTTCTTTAATGAATCTAATATTGATCTTGTATTTCATCAATTTCTAGGGTTAATACACTCTATGACACGTGATGTCTATTAAAATGCGTAGGCAGTAAATTAATACTAAATTTATTGTTTCCTTATTACCTTTTATATTTCTTCTCAATATAATATATTGAAATAGGAAAAAGGAGACTGCACTAGGCCACAAAGACCTTGTAGTGCAAGGGAGAAGGAGACAGAGAGGAGGGACAGCAAGCATGATAGAAAAATATTAATTGGAGAGCTAAATAAAACAGGAGTATTATTTACCTGTTTTTCATATGTAGATCACACGTCATTTTTGAGAGAAAATTATTTTATAATGTTATGAGGAATGAATATTTGTCAGAGGAAATATACTCACTGTAAGTTATTGTGATTTTGTTCTATGGTTATTGATAATGAGATATATTAGAGTTGAAACATTATCAACATTAATGACAAATATGTTAGGCAAAAACAAACCCTCATAATTTATTACCATGCTGTCCCTGTATTCATTTTCACCACATTAAAAAACATGTCCTGTTGAATGATTGCTATGAATTTTCTTGGAAAAGACAAAAGGAGGTAAAACTGTTGTGAGAAATGTGCTGGACTCAGCGCTGTGCTCATCTTGCAGCTATATCTCACGCTGTAAACATCCTGACGATTGATACTGAATGCCTGTAAGTTATACACAAATAAACTATGCAACATATCAAAGAAGCACATGTTCTTAAAGTCCCATGCACACTATTGGGTAGTGCTTAGTGAGTACAAGTGATAAGCCCATCATCGAAAACTTTGAGGGCAGCTTTGACGGGGCAAACCAGCGAACTGCCAGTGTCCTTAGTTGAGCAAAATCACCAGACACTTCCCGGTGGTTCGTCAATGGGCATAGGCTGATGACCCTGCCATCCTCAGAAAGTTGGCTCTTTAACCAGAATGTTTTTCTGTATGCTCTCCTTTATTTAATATTTTACAATTGCAACAATATACCATACCTAGCTACTGCTCTTTCTTTTCTACTGTGTTGTGCATGGTGATACCGCACACAAGTGCTGCTGACCACCTACTGACAACTGGCTGACTTTACTGCTTGACCAGCTAGCCTACTCAGCAGTGTGGACAACATCACAGTCATGCCCAACAAACTGTGCCTGATGAGAGCACAGTCTGCCAGTCACTACCTGATAGTGTGGATGGGGCTTTTCAACCTCAGTCCGGGGAATGACTAGCATTGAACAATATAATTACGTATTCAAATGAAGGGACAGCCCCACGGCTGCCAGAGTTAATTGACGCTAGTTACGCATTTCGTAACCTCTTCACTTCACTGTCTTCATCGCTGTCTTTTTCCTACCCCTGTTTAGAATACAACTCTTATGTGTAGGGAGGCTCCCCACATACAGCTCTTCTCAATAGGGTAGAGTCAAAGGCTTTTCGTCTCGTTAACTCTCCTCCTCTTTATGACTCCCTTCAATCTCTGTATCTTCGTCGCAGTGTTGCATCTTTATCTCTTTGCTATCGCAGCTTCAATGGTCACTGCGCTTTTGAACTGTCTGCATGCATCCCACCACCTCCACGAAGGGTGCGTAGCACCTGTCTGGCAACAAATTCTCATCCCTTTTCTGTCCCAACTCTCTAATGCAAGAGTTAACCGCTACTCTCAGTCCTTCATTTATGCAACAGGTCAACTCTGGAACTGTCTCCGTTTGTCTGTATTTCCTACTTCCTATGATCTCCAGTCTTTCAAACGCAGTGTGTCCAGGCATCTCAAAGTGATCGGATCTTGAATTTGGCTCTCTTTTGTATTGTTTTTGTTTTTTCTTGGAAGGAACGGTTTGCGGGCTCCTGGCCTTTGGTTCCTTATTTCTTGAAAAAATAAAAAAAACTCTCCTCCAAACAGTGTGGAGGAGGGATCGCTGTCAGTTAAGTGCTGCAAATTAAAACTGGATATTTGGTTACCTAGTGTCTGTTTGATGTTACAAAACGATGTTGTATGCACCTCATGGACGTGAAAGTAATTAAGTGGAGCTGCTGGGAAGAATTTTAACCCCTACACCGCGGGCTTGTTTACCAATGACTTGCGTGTGGCGCGGGGTTATTTGGGCTCCGACAGACTCTCAAAAAATATTTGCCAAAAATCAGTTATTAGTCCTAGAATAATAAAATTACATATGCTTATGGCACATACCTTCAGCTTTCTCCTGGAATGATTGTTGAGCCTTCGTCATTTACCGTAGGACTTGTGGAGACCTCTGAAGTAGGGTAACGAAGTCTCCACTTTACACTTCCCGACAACCCGTAATATGATTACCACAGCCAGATACAAACACTATAAACACTATTCTACAATTTTCAAGTAGTTTGGGATCCATACTAAAAAAAAAAACACTGTGAAAGCAATGGAAATTACGAGCGCGTCTGATCGTCGCACTGGCACTAGTTCGCTCTTAGTAGTCTGTCATTTATTATTCATAAAACCCCTCACACTTTATATTTCTATTACTATATAACACTTATATATATCTACAGTCTTTTTTCATAAGTTTCCTTCAGTAGTATTAGTTTATTGTCACTGTAGGGATTCAATTTCTTTCAGTAAAATACGTAGCATTCACTTTCTCGTCCTGTATACTGGCATTGAGAGTGAATGTCACTTTCATCTTCACTCTCATAACTCATAGCATTCAGACATGCTAGAGTGAAACTTTCACTTTCATTACTCCTAGGGTATATACTCGTATTCTTATAATACTACTCATTTACAATTCTATTTACGTTCTCTATTTTATTTACGTTATTTACATTTCTATTTTATTTACACTGTGTTGTGCACTGTCACTTGAAATAACTTATAAAACTATTTTCCATTGTTCACGTATATTTACATTCATTACTTTCACTTGCTGTTTACACATTATTTACACATTATTTACAATTCCACTTGCACTGTTTTACTCAATAGAAAGATCGTAGTCACTCATTTATCAATTGTCAGCCCTTTACCTCTTTCCACACAAGGTTTAGTAGGGGGTAAAGGTCACAGGGCCATTTGCATGGGGGTGAAAAAAGGCCTTGAAGTCAGCAAGAAGAAACATATGTACTCTCGCTTCGGAAGTTGAGAGTAACCTGATAACGGAGGGCCAGCTGGAGGCCTGCTAAGGGGTTATTCAGAGTTACCAATATTACTTCTTGAAACAGCTAAGTCTAGCACTGATATGATTGGCAGGAAATCTAGACAATACATTATAAATTTGGTAGTTCCAGGTGAATGTAAATATCACTTAGGCTTCTCCCTTCCCTCCTTACATGTATATTTATTTCGAAAATAGATTAGAGGCCTACTTGGGAGATATATATTCAGAGCTACCAATGTTAGATCTTGAAACATCTTTGTTTAGCACTGATATGATTGGCAGGAAATCTAGACAATACATTATAAATTAGGTAGTTCCAGGTGAATGTAAATATCACTTAGGCTTCTCCCTTCCCTCCTTACATGTATATTTATTACGAAAATAGATTATAGGGAATATTTCAAGGGGAAAAAAACAGCGAAAATTAGCTCGAACTAGGTGCACGTGAGGTGTTGTCAGGTGATAATTAGCCAATTCCAGGTGTTTGGCACTCTCACTTACCTTATTTCTTTCTTGTATATATTATTTGGTATAAGAATAGGACATAGGGCTTATTTCAATGGATGAAATCAGTGAAAAATTCCAGGGAAGATTTACTTAGCGTAGCACGGCCGGGCAGGCGAGAGGATAGGGTAATGGAGGGGGGGTAGGGAGGGGAGTCAAGAATGGGGAGAAATGGCTAAATTGTCAACAATGGATGGGAGTACAGATGAGATTAGGAGTGCTGACTAGTGTTGGACATTGGCAGTACTGATAGATGATACAAGCCCCCACTTGGAAGCCCGGGTGAATTCAAAATAACACAGAATCACAAAAGCGACGCCCCGCGGTATGATCCCTTGCTCCCAAGCGTCACGAAAGTGACGCCCCGCGGTTAAGGGGTTAAGGTAACCATCTCTTAATATATGAATGTTACTGATTATCTGACTATATTTTTGCATTTCCAATGCAGTGCATTTATACTAAGATGAACCCCATGGGGGGGTATTGCCTTCAGAAATGTGGGCAATAGTTAGAGGGTTTTGACACCCCTTTGGTCCAGAGTCAATCCATTTTACCTCTTCAGCTGTCCATCCTTTCCTTCTTTTTCCCTCATGCTTGCTCTCCCTCCTCTCTATCTCCTTCTCCCTTGCGCTACAAGGTCTTTGTGGCCTAGCGCAATCTTCTTTTTCCTATTTCAATATATTGAGAAATAAAAGGTAATAAGGAAACAATAAATTTAGTATTAATAAATTTAGTATTAATTTACTGCTTACGCATTTTAATAGTCATCACGTGTCATAGAGCGTATTAACCCTAGAAACTGATGAAATATAAGATCAGTACTAGATTCGTTAAAGAAAGCATTGCCTGTTCTCTTCATTAAAGGTCAACATCTATTAGTCTGATTCACTAGGCTTCGTTTCAGTAGCTTCAAAGATCATGAATAAACAAAACTACCAGCTGTCATGCTGCTCTTCTGTACTATGTTGCCAGTTACATTTTACAGATTGCTAATGCTCATTACTCTATTATACTTCAAATTTGTTCATTAAATACTATAGTATTCTCTGTAAATTGTTTCCCATCACTTGTTAGTTATTAACCTTCAATTACGTATAACATGATAAGAATATTTGCTTCATCAACACTCAAAAGTTCAGCCTGTCACGTTCAACTGGACACAGGCTCTAGGCTTTAAGTGTTTCATCCATAAAGATATGTGGGCTTACCACAAGGAATTGGCAGATGTCGCCATATACCCCAATATTTTTTTTGCACTTTCTACTTACCCAACTGTACAAGACCTGACATAGAACTCAAATGCTAAAGCCCTGGCTAGTGTCTCTTGCTTGCTTCTGGGTTGTGCCTGCTTCACTTGCACTTTCTACTCTGCACTGTCAAGAGCATCGATGAACTGGTCCCATAGAAGAATAGCCAACAGGTTAGGTGCTGCTTCAGGGTACACCTTGTGTCCCATACTCTTCAGGTCATGAGCAAGCTGCTGTAGGAATTTGCTTCGAGCCTGTACAGGGCTCTGGAATCTTGCTCTGTACACCTCAGTCAGGTGCATGGTCCCACATCTGCTCTCCAGCACTTCTAATAAGGACTGAAATCTGTTCCTTTCCTCTACTGACATCTGGCCCAGAATTTCCATTGTGGCACCCTTGAGGCCAGTAGCCAGCTACACTCCCCTCTGCCTATCATCCCAACCATTCTGATCAGCAAGTAGCTCAAACTGCACACGGTAAGCTTCCCAAGATACTCTACCATCACTTCCTGAGGTTTCTTTTTAATTTGACCACTATTGTAGCCACGCACTTCACTGGTTTGGGGCCTAAAAACTGGGGCATCATAATTAAGTCCAGGACATAAAACTTCTGCATTCTGATTACTCAACCCTGTAATGCTACCTTTCGATGCTTGGGGTTCGTCAAGATCGACCATACACTGTCCATTCTCTTCATATGCTCCCTGTACACTAACATGTGGCTCAGCAGTGCAATATTTCTCTGCTGCCTCAATTTTCTCACTAATTATCATCACATGGTCGACCACATGCTTCAACTGGTTATCGATATGCTGTCTACACTCCATCACTACTCCCCCACTAATCTTCAGCTAGTTGTCTAAATGCTGTCTTCACTCCATCACTATTCCCTCACTATTCTTTAGCTGGTTGTCTACATGCTGTCTGCACTCCATCACATTATTGCTTACCTCATACTTCTGCTGCCGTAGCTCAGTGTATATTTCCTTCTTCAACTGTTGTTGTTCTTCCTTCATTTCCCCCCACTAAAGTGTCTAACTGTCCTTGCATCCTCAGTTGCAACTCCCTCTGTTGTTCCTGTAATGCCTCTTAAAGTCATTCATACCGCTTTTTCTGTTCTTCACTTGGTGCTTGTAGTTGTTCACTTTGTGCTTGTAATTGTTCTTTGAGTTCTTTCTGTCCTTCATTCTGTGCCTGTAATTGTTCTTTGAGTTCTTTCTGTTCTTTGTTCTGTGCCTGTAATAGCTTCATAATTGCACCCAATGACACCTCATCCTGCCTAGTCTGGCTTCTCATCTGTACACCTTCTGTCTCCATGTTGAAGGTTAGACTCGCTGCAGCACTTTTCTAAAGATCCCAGACTCCTGACACCACTGTTGCATCCTTGTCCCACACTGCCACAGGCACCAACAGCAGTAGTTCAGTATAGGAAGGACATTGCCCAGCAAGTTATTCTTCGTATGGTCAGCCTTTCGGTGTACACACACAAGATCAGCTCAGGCGTTGTAAATAAACACTGGCTTTTTAAGTTCGTGGTCTTTATTCACCAAATAATTACACTTAATGCTTGCGAACTTCACTTCAGTTTTCACAAGTACTGGAGCTATACAATCTTCACTGCACTGACACTGAACTGCACTCAAACTGAACTGAAAAGTGACTGAAGCTGCTCTAGTCTCTTCCCCATCCTTATATGAGCTTCCTATATTCTTGAGTGATCTACTACTTCTTCAAAGTTCTTGTGCATTTTCTGAGCAACAGTTACTACAGTTACAAGCTCGGAGACATCCAAAATGTCCAGAGTTTCCCTACACTGCATAACACTCTAAATTATTTAGCATACAAACTGAGATAAAATTACATAATTTAACAAACCATCCATCCATCCATCATCCAATCCTATGTCACCCCATGAGGAGCTTAGGAACCCGGGGCAAGGCAAGTTGTTCCTGACATTTAAGATGAGAGTGACCAGCCTCACTCATCCCTGAGTGGCATTATGTGATCAATACACCCTAACCATCCCTTGGAGATAAACCTACACAGGCTCAGTTTGATTGGAGCACCTTAATTACCCACTAAACCACCAGGTGCCATAACTTGGTTATATGGTTACCACCCAGCACAGTACAGTAAATGGTTTCCTGGTGTACAGGAAACCATTTGGTTTGTCACTCAGTGTAGAGTTACCCATAGGCAGAAGGAATAGGAAAGAATGAAGGAAAGAAAGACAGAAGAGGGAGTGTAAAGTCACCTGTAGGCAAAAGGAAGAGGAAAGAGTGAAGGCAAGTAAGACAGAAGAGGAAGGATGGAAGAGGGAAAAGGGCAGACACCCAAAGCAGCACTACATTGAGTGAGTGGATGGTGAGTGCCCCCACCTACCATTCGCCCCCACCTACAATTCAGTCATATAAATAAAACATTATTGAGAAAAAAAGCACAAAAATTATTGTAAAACTTAAAAAATACCTCCGCTCACAAATAGCAGGCCAACTGGCAACTCTGACACGTAGCAGAAAAATTTGAGAATCATCAACAATGCTCCAGCACTACCTAACTGGCAAATCCCGCCTCTCAACACTATATTCCTCCCAAGGCTGCTTTGTTTGATTGATCAGTTGCTTGGTTTCCAACTTAGGTGTAGTCAACTTGATATGTTTGCTCATATTTAAATTCATCTTAGGCAGTGGTAGGAAGTACTTGTGTGTGTGGTTGAGTATTGCATAGTAGTTGTTAGTAAGTAGTCCACTGTTGCTAGCTCTATTTTGGTCAGCCATTGTTACAGAATTTTCCTTGCAGTTATAATATGAAGGATTTTAATAAGTGTGTCCTGATCTATGTACTCTCTTATTTAAATTCTCTTGTCTTACTAGATAGCATTAATTAATGATCGCATTTGACAGTTCTTCCAATTGCTCATTAAATTAAAATTATAAAACATGTAAATGTCAGTGTAGGGTGTATACTGTGCAGTTGGTAGTACTGAGATATGATGGTTATTTGCTACATAAATGTAAGTGAATGTTGAATATATATATATTTCGCTTTCGTTTTCGTTTTTAAAGGCTCCAACATGCTTGGATGTGTCGGCCTTGGTCACCTAATGGCGGCTTTCCACGATCCATGATCCATTGCAGCCTCCCTGTTCAGCCCCTTAACCCTGAGGTCACACTTAATGACCTTGTCCCATGTCTTTCTCGGTCTACCCCTCATAACCCCACCCCCAATATTAACACTTCTCACCTTCCTCACCCAATTATCATCCCCCATTCTCTCCACATGTCCAAACCATCTCAATCTACCTCTCCTCATCACAACACCAGTACACTCCGGTCCCATCCTACCTCTCAACTCTTCCATCGTAAACCCAGCTCCTCCAGGCCTTGGACACAGGGACGCACTGCACATCCACCTAATCATTGTCATTTCTGTATGTCTGAGCTGGCGAATATCTTCCTCCTTCACAGCCCAGGTCTCACTACCATACAGCGTTGCACTCTTAACACATTCTGCATACAAAGACCCCTTAGCTCGTAGGGAGAGTCCTCTCAATGTCAGGAGAGGCAACAGCTCCCTGAACTTCTTCCAGCCACTTCTCACCCTACCCACAGAGCTAGCTCCAGCCCCACCTCCAGCACACAACATGTCTCCCAAATAACAAAACTCTTCCGCACACTCAAGAGATTCACCGGCAAGTTCAATCCTTTCATGCCTGACAATCTCCACCTGCTCTCCCTGACACGCCGTACACATAACATCAGCATTATCTCGCAGTCTACCTCTGATACCACTACATCTCTTGTGCATCCATTTATCACAAACACTGCACAAGATGGAATTACTTCCCATGACCTTGTGGCAGACTGCACATGGCCACTCTCCCTCGTCTTTGACAGTACCGCCACCAACCCTAGATATCATCACTTTTGTTTTATCTGCATTTACCCTTAAGCACTTATGCCCCACACCATCTCTCCACTTCCTAAGCCTTTCCCCCGCCTCCCTTTCATTTTCTGCAATCAACACCAAATCATCAGCATACAACATCTCCGAGGGGAGTCAGTGTCTAAAGTCATGTGAGAGGGAAACGGCTCTGCGGCGTTTTTTTCCGCAGATGACCGCCAGGTCTGCGTCACTTTTCCGATGTCCTGGGTCATCTTGCGCTTCCTCATCGCTGAAATCATCACTCTTGTAGACTGTCCCTTCCTCCTGGAGAAGTCGGAGAGCCCTCTCTGACGTCGGAGGGCGAGTAGGGGTTGGAGAGCGAGAGAGCTCTCTCTCCACGTCGTAGCTTTTTTTCTCCTCAGAGGACGTATTCTAGCTGAGTGTACGAGAGGAGACAGTATCGTCAAGGGCATGTCCTATGGCACTATCACTAAGCCCTTTACGTGGCACTAAGAGCTGAATTTTCGCGGGGGTTGATGAGGCAATCAGCCCTTCATGCGGTGGGACGGAATTGGATGATGCCAAGGAAGATGACATGGCTCCTCTCGCTAACACTGCCGAGCACAAATTGAACCGTGCAACTGCGGAGCACCTGGGGGTCCTACCTACACCGTAGGTATCACAGAAAATTGTCCCACACTCAAACAGTGGTGGGAAAGTGAGTGCGGTATATCAAGTCAACCAGCGGCCCTCCGCGTCCTGAATCCTGTCGTGCATACATTTCAGCCAGTGGATAGGGGTTAATAATCCTCAGCACTGAACAGCCTTTTACAGTGCAGGTGTCAGTGATGTCGAGTTAGTGTGTGCCAAAAAAAACTGTGAACAATTATGGGAAGGGAACAAAGGTCACTGGTATGTTTACATGACTCTACGATACGATTCCAAGCAGTCAGGCAGTTGCTTATCTCAGATGTTTTCGCCCATTTTGTATTTTTTTTTTTTTTTATCTGAGGAAGAAGGAACCAAAGGCAACAGGCCCGCAAAACTGTTCCTTCCAAGAGAAAACAAAATACAAGAGAGAGACAAATTCAAGATCAGATCATTTTGAGATGCCTGGATACACTGCGTTTGAAAAACTGGAGGTCATAGGAAGTAGCAAATACAGACAGAGGGAGACAGTTCCAGAGTTGACCTGTTGCATAAATGAAGGACTGGGAGTAATGGTTAACTCTTGCATTAGAGAGTTGTACAGAAAAGGGATGAGAGTTTGCTGCTAGACGGGTGCTATGCACCCGTTGTAGAGGTGGAGGAATGCATGCAGACAGTTCAGAGGAGCAGTGACCATTGAAGTAGCGATAGAAAAGAGATAAAGATGCAACAGTACGGCAAAGAGACAAAGGTTGAAGGGAGTCAGTAAGAGGAGGAGAGTTAATCACACAAAAAGCCTTTGACTCCACCCTATTGAGAAGAGCTGTATGTGGGGAGCCTCCCCACACATGAGAGTTATATTCCACGCAGGGGCGAATAAAACCCATGTATAGAGTCAACAATTGTGCAGGGGTAAAGAAGGAATGGAGTCGGCTTGGCACACCCAATCTCTTAGAAGCAGATTTTACAAGAGATGTAATATGATCTTTCCAAGATAAGTCTCGAGTCAATGAAACCCCAAGCATGTTCAAGGATGATGCAGGATTAAGCTGAATATTATTAAACATTAGTGGGTATACCTATTGAAGATTTTGTTGGTTGATAGGTGCAAAAACTGAGTCTTTGCTGCATTATAAACAACCAGATTATTTTTACCCCAGTCAGAGATACGAGCCAAGTCAGACATTAGGTGTGCCATAGCCTCATCCCTTGTTTGTTGAAGTAACTGCTGAGATGGACGTTGTGGGAACCGAATGGAAAGGCGAAGGGTAGAGTCATCAGTGTATGAGTGGATAGGGTTAGATGTACAGCTTAGAAGGTCATTGATGAATAAAAGGAAGAGAGTTGGTGATAGGACAGAGCCCTGAGGAACACCACTGTTAATAGATCTAGGAGAAGAATGATTGCCATCTACAACAGCGGCTATAGAACGACCAGAAAGGTAGCTAGAGATGAAGGCACAGATAGAAGGATAGAAACCGTAAGAGGGCAGTTTGGAAATTAAAGATTTATGCCAGACTCGATCGAAAGCCTTTGAGATGTCAAGTGCAATGGCAAAGCTTTCACCAAAGTCCCGAAAGGAGGATGACCAGGAGTCTGAAAGGGAGGTGAGAAGATCACCAGTGGAGCGTCCCTGACGGAACCCATACTGATGATCAGAAAGAAGGTTGTGATAGGAAAGATGCTTTAAAATTTTTCTATTAAAAACAGACTCAAAAACTTTTGAGATACAGGATGTTAAAGCAATTGGACGATAGTTAGAGGGTTGGGAATGGTCACCTTTCTTTTGGACTGGCTGAATGAGAGCAAACTTTCAGCAAGAAGGAAAGGTACAAGTTGATAGACAAAGGTGAAAGAGTTTGCCTAGGCAGGGCGTAAGCACAGAAGCACAGTTCTTGAGAACAACAGGAGGGACTCCATCAGGCCCATATGCCTTATTAGTATGGAGGCCTGTGATGGCAGAAAATACATCAGCTGAAGAAATTTTAATGTCAGCCATGAGGAAGTCAGAGGGGGGAAGTAATGGAGGAACAGGACCGGAATCATCTAAAGTGGAATTGGAGGAGAAAGTCTGAGCGAAGAGATCTGCTTTATCAGTAGAAGAAACAGCTACAGAGCCATCAGAGTAGAAAAGAGGAGGGAAGGATGATGAGGTAAAGTTGTTAGAAAGGTTTTTGGCAAGGTGCCAGAAGTAGTGGGAAGAATTCAAGTTAGAGAGTTGAGAGCATTTAGTACGGATGAAATTATTTTTAGCAGAGCGAAGAACAGACTTAGCACGATTCCGGGCAGAAACGTATAGAAGATGTGATTCAGGGGTTGGTTGGCTCCGGTACCTTTTATAGGCCCTCTCCTTGTTCTGGACAGCATTAGAACAAGCGAGATTAGACCAAGGCTTTCATGCATTAGTCAGAGGATATGAGAGAGGAATGTATGCCTCCATGCCTGAGAGAATAACCTCCGTAATGTGCAAGGCACACTGAGGTGGCTCCCGGCCATGGAAGCAATAATCATTCCAGGGAAAATCAAAGAAGTTCTGCCAGAGGGCCTCCCAATCTGCAGCTCCAAAGTGCCACAGACGACGTTTCTTTGGAGGGTCCGCAGGCTGTAACCGGAGCGATAGGACAGGTTAAGGTGATGAGGTTGTGATAGGAGGAGCCCAATGGAGAGGAAAGATTAACAGTGTAAGCAGAAGGATTAGTTGTAAGGAAGAGGTCAAGTATGTTGGAACTCTCTCCAAGGCGGTCAGGGATAAGGGTAGGGTGCTGTACAAGCTGCTCTAGGTCATTAAGGATAGAAAAGGTGTAGGCTTGTTCACCAGGTGGATCAATGAAAGGAGAGGAGAGCCAAAGGTGGTGGTGAACACTGAAATCTCCTAGAATGGAGATTTCAGAGAAAGGAGAAATGGATAGAATGTGTTCCATCAGAGAAGTAAGATAGTGAAAGAATTTTTGATGGTCAGTAGAATTAGGAGATAAGTAAACAGCACAGATATATTTAGTCAGAGAATGACAGGAAAGCCGAAGCCAGAGTGTAGAGAATTCAGAAGAATCGAGTTCAGGAACACGAGAGCAAGATATGTTGTTGCGTATATGTACACAACAGCCACCTTTGGCTTTGAAATGAGTATAGAGAAAGTAGGAGGATACAGAAAAGGGTCTGCTGTCAGTTGCCTCAGACAGCTGAGTCTCAGTTAGAAAAAGAAAGTGAGGTTTAGAGAAGGAGAGGTGGTGCTCAACAGTGTGAAAGTTAGAGGAAAGGCCATGAATGTTGCAGAAATGAAGAACAAAAGAGTCAGACAGTGGTTCCAGGCATCTTGAGTTGTCACCGGGAGAGGGGCAGAAGGTGGGGGCATTTATGGTCCCCCCCCCCCTGGGAACTCCGAATCATAGCATGGGTTTAGGAAGTTAAATAATTGCTAGCTGTGCCAGATGATTATCTTCACATCTTTAAGAAAAATAAATTGATTTCAAAAGAATGGAAGAAACTTATTCAACGTACTCAAATATAGGTTAAATTTCTCCCATTTAATTTTCCTAAAGATGTGAAAAGAATCATCTAGCGCACCTAGCAATGTGTTTTTTTTAGCTTCCTAAACCCATGCTATGATTTGCTATGATTCATGGAAGAACAGATATAATTATGGTGCATTTACCAAAAGGGTGAAAACATCTGAGATTAAGCGTCTGCCTGACTGTTTGGAATGGTAACGTAGGGTCGTGTAAACATACCAGTGACCTTCGTTCCCTTCCCATAATTATTCACAGTTTTTTTATAGCTCTCACTAGCGCGACTATAAAGGTACTATAAAGGGTTGTTCAATGCTGGAGGTTATTAACGGGTTAATGGAATACATTATTTTTTGCATTAATACCTTCCCTTTCACATATAAACACAAAAACGAACAAAAGAATGAGCGCTAAATGTACGTTTAACTTTCATCAGAAAGACCTTAGCAATTCATATTCCTCCTGTTTATTTTATGTATTTTTCCAACTGTTTTATTTTGTGTTTGGAGAGAGTACTGTACAGTATACAGTATTCACTCCAAACACATTTGTAATAATATATAGTAATGACAGTGTTCACCAATGCAAATGATGTACTGAGCGGGTAAGTAATACAGTATTCCGTATTTTTTCAGCCATCCAGGAAGTGTTATCTGTGACTTGTAGGCCTGCTGTGTCGTTACACTTGTATATGTTCACTAAGTTATATACAGTATATTGCAGAGTTAGGTATAGTACTGTATTGATTACAGTATTGTACAGTATACAGTACTCTCTCCGAACACAGTTGTAATACCATAAGTGGTGATGACGGTGTTCACCAATACTTTTAAAGTACTGAGTGTGTAGGTTTTTCGATTATTTGGCAAATCCAGTTTCTTGGCATCAGCCCGGTCCCTAGATGCCAAATAATAGGACTTTTACTATCTACCTGTCTATCTACCTATCTATACAGTAAAACCTCGTTTTTTGCGCCACGGATGTTCCACCAAAACCGCGCGAAACGCGAAATGTCGAAATGTGAAGTTAAGAATTAATGGGAAATATAGAGGAGCATGCCAGTAGGACATGTGCCTACCCTATCATAAAGTACTATAACACCAAACAGGCCCTGTCCAAAATCAAATGAAGAGTGTTTACTAGTGCTAAAATAGCAGAACACAATAAACATGTACCTGAAAAGACATTAAAGCTGTTATAAAGAGCTACAACACCAAATATCCTTACCAGAAATAAATTGAAGACTGGCTTGAGTGGCAAGTGAAGGTGTGTTGAGGGTAGATGGGCCATTTACTAGGTGACATGGGCCTCTCTGGGGAAGCCCCATCACCTATGCCGAAGCCCTCGAAGTTGAACTCAGGCTCCATCACCTCCACTTCCTCTCTGTCCACTTCTCCTCCTTCATCCGCCCCTGCTTGCATGTCCGAGTCTTGCAGAATAGCAGCCACATTCTGTCTCTGATGAAAATATCGTGTGATCTGGGCTTGTCTCTGCTCCTTTATGTTTCTGTTGTAGATGGCCATCACTTGAGACTTCAGATCACTTGAGGTCAGTAGGATGTTGGTAGCCTCAGGCATAGTCCTGGTGTATGCATCGAAGGTGGTTGCCATGTCAGTTATGTTGGACAGCATGTGGGACAATTTCTGCATGCTCATCTTGCCCTCTGCAGTGTGCTCTGGCCTCTCATTTTCCCCTTCACTAGAGTTCATCTCTTCTTCTGTTATGTCTACCACACTTGAGTCTAGATTGTAGTGTGTCAAGTGTTGTCTTACAGCTGTTTTGTCCACCTCTGCTGCGTCTTGACATGTGTTTCTGATAGCTTTCACAGCGGCTACCAGAGTGTCTTCTTTCCTCTGCCGCTCACCTTCCACAGTCAGGTGAGGGAAAAGTTTCTTCCACCTGTGTGCTATAGTGGCTGGGGTAATTTTGTTCCAGCTTTTGACTATGGTATCCACTACATTATTTTTGTTGAATTCCTTCTAGAACTGACTTGTTGTCTTGGCAGGTCGAGAATCAGCAGGTGGTGGCAAGGATGTGGGTGCACTAGGAGACTGGTCTGGCCTTGAGGACGGGCCCGGTCTGGACTCCTTTGGACTAGTTTGTGGCTGCTCCAGCCTGGGAGACATTGCTGCTGGTGTAGCCTGTGGACTGCTGGGAAGGTCTTGAGGCTCTGGCGCGGCTGCGGGTGTGCGGTGTGGGTCGTTGCCGCCGTCAGAATCTTTCTCTTGTTCCTGAATCTCATGCAGAATTGTGTTGTCACTTGTCTCTTTCCTGAGTCTCTCATGCACCTTACAGTAGAACATGTTCTTAAGGTTGGCGATGATCTCTTGGTCTAGGGGTTGGAGTTTTGAAGTTGTGTTGGGTGGTAAGAATACAACATGGACATCAGAGTGACGGTCAACAAGATATTTGGCATGTGCTCTTGTTTTATCCATAAAAAGGACAACCTTAAATGCCAGATTCATTTTCCTGCAGTGCTTCTGTGCGTTGGGGATGAAATACCGGTTGACCCACTCGTGCAGCAGGCTCTAGACCATGTAGTCTCGTGGTGTGTGACCTCCCAGTAAACATTGAGTTTTTTCATGTTGCAGTGTCTGTAGGGCCGAGGTTTATGGAATTTGTGGATAATTAGTGGCTTCATCTTGTGTGAGCCAGAAGCGTTGCAAGTGAGTATGACGCTCAGCCGCTTTTTATTCGTGCCAACTGCCTGCCTCTGTCCCTTCGTCAGGTATGTGTATCTTGTCAACTGCTTCCAGAAGATGCCGGTATATGAGGGAAGGGGGAGTGAGTTGGGGGGGGGCAGTCAAATGGTGGGTGACAGAGCGACTTGGAGATGTTTTGTCTATGGCCACCCTTTGCAGGATTAGGGAGTTGGGCTATAGATAGATAGATAGGTAGACTTTCCCTTCAGATGCATTAATCTCTGCTGCAATCACTTCTACTTGTGAGGGTGTATCTTGTTCTATTTCTTTGACTTTTAGGTTTTTCTTTGTCAGTATTATAATTCCTCCTCCTGTGTTTAAGTTCCTATCTCTTCACCATATACTGTATTCCTCTAGGTATAGGATGTCATTTGATATCCTTGGTATTAATTTTGTTTCAGTTAGGCAAATAATATGTGGTTCATTTTCTTTGATATAATCCTTCATCTCTAATAATTTAAATACCATTCCATCTACATTTGAGTACATCAGCTTAATCATCATGTTTACATATTTGTCATGACTTTGGTCTACTACCTTCCTCCATTTTATTCTCTCCTGCTTATGTACTACTTTCGTACCTGCAATCCAATTACTTTGTAAAAAAATGTATTCTTCTCCTCGTCTGATCTTCCCTCATTCTTTGTTTTTGCTTCCTCCCTCTTCTCTTTTAGTAATTCCAGTTCCTCTTGAGTTAGGCATCTTTTTATCCATACATTTTTGAATTCCTCTTTATCCATAAGTTTCTTTGCTTTTTTTTTTAGTATCTCCTCCACAGTGTTTACATTCTGGAAGGTTACTTTCAGAGGCCTTGTCTTATTTCTCTCATATTTCCCTAGCTTATTGTGTTCCTCATTGTCTTTATTACAGATTTCCTCTGATACTTCCTTCAATATTCTCATTACATTTACCATCTTCTTTATATCTCTTGAGATCTTGTTTTTTATTTCTTCCTCCTCTGTACCAGAGATTACTATAGATTTTTTGATATCTGCTGAATCTTTGACCAGTTAGGGATTGTTTTGGATTATTCTTTTCACTTCCTTTTTAATGCTTTTTTCTTCAACTCATGTTTCTAAGTCTTTCTTTACTTTCACCATTTCAGCATATGTAGTTTCCACATCATTTTTGTAGCTTTGCATCACTTCATTCACCTGGGTTATCTTCTCCTCAGTATCACTGCTCTGATATATCAGATTGCTTCCCTGCCTAATTGTATCATTTCTGAACTCTTCCATGATACTCTCGTGGCTGACAACTGTACTTGCCTTTTCACTAATCTTTCCTCTAAGTGAACCCACCTCAACTGTCAGCTTATGTATTGTTGTGTCTTTCTTGTTGACTTCCTTTACTAATTTTTCATTTTCCTTCTTCAGCATGTTCAATTGCTTCTTAATTTCATCCAT
Source organism: Coenobita brevimanus (assembly GCF_032717465.1). Taxonomy (NCBI): domain Eukaryota; kingdom Metazoa; phylum Arthropoda; class Malacostraca; order Decapoda; family Coenobitidae; genus Coenobita; species Coenobita brevimanus. The sequence goes on from NC_137063.1 coordinate 12,835,485, forward strand.
TTCACTCTGAAATGCCTTCTCCAATCTGTGTACCTGTCCTTACAGCTTATTGTACGCCTCCATTTCAACCAGTTCCTGGTAGAAATCATCATCCTACTTTCAACCTTTATTGTTGTTCTTAGCTTCTTCCAAATTTGCTTTATTAAAGTAGGAGCTAAGACTGCAGTGCATGTGGATAGTGAACTAAGTGAATTTTTCTGTTTGAAGGTTGGGTTGAAACAGGGATGTGTCATGTCTCCATGGTTATTCAATCTGTACATGGATGGGGTTATAAAAGAGATGCAAAGTAGGGCAGTGGATATTGGAGTGGCCCTTATGAGAGAGGGCAGGGTTTGGACACTCCCTCTACTGTTGTTAAGTGAAGGACAAGGGGAGCTGCAAGGCTTAGTGGATGAATTTGGGAGAGTGTGTAAGAAACAGAATCTAAAGATGAATGTAGGGAAGAGTAAAAGTTATGGTCTTCAAGAGAAGTGAAGTCAGTGAATGTATAGGGAGGTTGGATGAGGAGGATATGGAAAATGTATGTTTAAGTACTGTACTTGGGTAGTGTGATGAGTAAGGATGGAAGTTTGGAGGGTGAAGTGCTTGAAAGGGTACAACAAGGAAAAAAGTTGCTGGTTCCCTGAAAGCAGTGATAATAAACAGGGAAGTGAGCATGGAAGTGAAAAAGTTACCACGTGACAGTATTGTGATACCAGCTTTAACGTATGGAAGTGAAGGTTGGACCTTGTTGGAGGGACATAAGTCAAGAGTGGGAGCAGTAGAAATGAGTTATTTGAGAGGAGCCTGTGGAGTCACATGGAGAGACAGACTGACAAATGACGATGTGAAGGAGCTTTGTGGTGTGGATGTGGATGTGATAGGTAGCCTTAGGAGAAATACATTGAGATGGTGTGACCATGTGGAGAGGATGGAGAGTGAGAGACTGACGAGGAGAGTGTATGTGAGTGAGGTGGAGGCCAAGGATGAGATGGAGGGATGGAGTGGAGAGGTATATGAGAGAGGAGTGTGTGAGTTGGGAGCAGGGCAGTGAAATGACGTGGGACAGGGCAACGTGGAGGTGATTTATTTGTGGCCACCCCATATGGGATTAAGACGTCTGGCAGTAGATAGATAGATAGATAAAAAGTAGGTGGACATCTTGTGGTACTAGAAGCAAAGATTATACTTATATTCCTGGTGTGCAGACTAAACACAATCAGCTTAAGGGCTTGCTGGTTGCATTTCTGCACTACATTGTTTTATTGTGCTATTTGAACAACACTTTTATGTAAAACTTCCTATTTTATATTAGGACACCAGTTACTTTAACCTGATACAGAGCTTGATTCATATGAAGATACTATTTAGGTATGGCCAGTTGTTGGCCAGGTTGGCCAGGCTCCGAGCGATGTGTCATACGTCCTGCCTGCACGGCGTCTCTCGTGTGTTCTTACCTAATTGTTCTTACCTAATTGTATCTTTACAGGAATGAGTCAAGCTCGTACTGTCCCATGTCTTAAACCATATTTATCGTACGTATCCTTAAATTTGTGAATTGTTTTGGCACACACTATTTCATTTCGTAGTGCATTCCACTGATCAATTTTTCTATTTAGGAAACTGAATTTCCTTATGTTTTTATCACCTCTCTTCTTATGCAGTTTTTTTTGCAGTGTCCTCTTGCTGATGCTTCCCCATATGTTAAGTAATCATTTATGTCTATTTTCTCCTTCCCTGATATGCATTTATATAGCATAATCATATCACCTCTTTTCCTTCTCTCCTCTAGTGTTGGTAGATTCAGTTTATTTAGTCTTTCTTTGTAGCTTAGATCCCTTAAGCTTGGTACCCATCTTGTAGCAGCCCTTTGAACTTTTTAAATCTTGTCTATGTATTTTTTGAGATGAGAACTTCAGATTATTGATGCATACTCCAGGGTTGGTCTGATGAATAATGTAATTATCTTTCTTAGTATGTCTTCATTTATGTATGGGAATGCTATTCTCATATTTGCAAGCAGTGTATACATGTTCCGTACCTTCTCACTGATGTGGTCAGCCGGAGATAAGCTGTTATTGATAATCACACCTAGGTCCTTCTCTCTTTCTGATGTGTGTAAGGTTTTATTTCCTAATGTATAATCCCAGTCAAGTCTTTTTCCACTTTTATCAAACTTGATTACATGACACTTGTCCACATTGAATTCCATTTGCCATGTATTACTCCATTCATGAAGTTTATTTCATTCTTCTTGTAGCTGTTTACAAGAGTATGTGTTAGTAATTCTCCTTTATATTTTTGCATCATCTGCAAACATATTTAGATAGCTTTTATTTCCAGTGTTACTGTCTATATCATTTATATACACTAAAAACATGATTGGTGCCAGGACTGAGCCCTGTGGTACTCCACTAGTCACTTCTTTCCATGATGAGTAATTTCCCCTTAGTACTGTTCTCATTTCTCTTTTTATGAGAAAATCTTGCATCCAACAATACAGTTTGCCTCGAATTCCTCCTTGATGGTACAGTTTCCATAAAAGTCTTTGGTGTAGTACTGTGTCAAATGCTTTCTTGAAATCTAAATAGATACAGTACAAGTCCAATTCTTCGGCATCCAATTCCCTGGCAAATCTGACATTTCGGCAGTTTTGAGAAATAGTCCCATTTACGAAAATCTCTGATCGTTCGGCAGAGTTTCCAATTTTTTTCGTCCCCTCTACTGCTGGGGACTTCTTCCAGCAGTAGCAGACTCCAATCAACCCCTTCTATTGTACATATGTAAATAAGAAACCTTCTATAAGTTTAGGTAAGTGCATGTGAACTTGTAGGCCTACTGTATCATTACATTTATATACAGTATGTTCACTAATTTCTTTATTTTTCATATTCATGTATAGTACTGTATTCATTACAGTATTGTACAATATCAAACAGTATACAGTACTCTCTCCAAACTCATTGGTAATGATATGAGTAGTGATGATAGTGTTCACCGAAACATATAAGGTACTGAGTGGGTAGGGTTTTTGATAATTCAGCAATTTTGATTTTTCGGCACTTGCCTGGTCCCGTAGATGCCGAAAAATCGGACTTCTACTGTACTGTCCACCCATCCTTCTCTTTCCTGTAATGTGTCTGTTACTCTGTCATAGTAGCTCAACAGATTAGTAACACATGATTTTCCTTTTCTGAAACCAAACTGTCTTTCTGTTATCATATTGTGTTCTTCTAGATGATTTACCCAAGCTTTTCTTATAAGCTTTTCTAATACCTTGCTTACTACACTGGTTAGTGATACTGGTCGGTAGTTGAGTGGATTTTGTCTATTCCCTTTCTTGAATAAGGGGACAATGTTTGCTTTCTTCCAATCACATAGTTTACCTTGACTCAAGGATTTCTTGAAAATTAAAAATAATGGTTTACTTAACTCCTTTGCACATTCACGTAGCACCCAACATGAAATTTCATCAGGACCATTTGCTTTTCCTTTCTCTAATTTACTTAGTGACTCAAGGATTTCTTGAAAATTAAAAATAATGGTTTCCTTAACTCCTTTGCACATTCACGTAGCACCCAACATGAAATTTCATCAGGACCATTTGCTTTTCCTTTCTCTAATTTACTTAGCTCCTCCTGTATTACTTTTTCTGATGTTTGTGTATCTGGTAGTATGTTGGGGCATGCTTGTTCCACATAATGCCCTCAAAATTTTTTTCCTCTGTAAAAACTGATTGGAAATTCTTGTTTAGTGCTTCATGAACATCCTTCTCTTGTGTATAGGTGATTCCCTTGTCCATAATGGATTGTATTTTATCTTTTACTTTGGTTTTGCTTCTGATGTAGCCGTAAAATAGCTTCGGTTGATCACTACTTTTATTTATGATATCCTCCTCAAACTGTTTTTGGGCTTCCCTCCTTATTCTTGTATAATTGTTTCTTGCCTGTTTGTAATTATTATATGCCCTTTCACCATTGTGTCTTCTGTATCTATTCCACAACAAATCTCTTTTTTCTTTTGATTTTTTACATTCTGTATTGAACCATTTCTTTATTTTCTTTTCTCCATCTTTGTGCTGTGGTATGTACTTCTGGACTCCTATTTCATAAATTTCATAAATTTTTTTTATATATAGCATTTAACTCTTGTCCTCTAAGCTCTTTTTCCCAATCAGTTTCTAAGAAGTACTTCTTTAGGTCATGATAGTTTCCCATTTTATAGTTTAGGCCCTTTTTGTAACTTTCATTGCAGTTAACTATGTCATATGCTATCCTGAAGTTGCAATTTAGTACTACATGGTCGCTTTTGCCGAATGGAGGGTGATATATTAAATTGTCAATATCGTTTTCTTGCCTAGTAAATATGAGATCTAGCATTGAGAGTACATCGAGTCCTCATTTTCTGGTGCTTTCCCTTACATGTTGCGTTAGGAAAAACTCTTGCACGAGATCCAGGAGCTTTGGTCCCAGCAGCTTTCTTGGCTTATTATATCAAGAATATTCCAATTTATATTTGTATTAAAATCTCCAGTTAGTATAATTCTTTCCAGTTTCTCTTCCATTTTATGTACTAATGCTCTTAAACTCTGAATTGTATTCTCTGCCAGGTCCTCATATTTGTCTCTTTCCCATGTGTTTGATATGGGTGGCATGTACAAATTGGCTATAATTACTTTCCCTTCAGATGTATTGATCTCTACTGCAATCAGTTCTACTTGTGAGGGTATATCTAGTTCTATTTCTTTGACTTTTAGATTTTTCTTAGTTAATATTATAATTCCTCCTGCTTTTTTTAAGTTCCTATCTCTTCTCCATATATTTTATTTCTCTAAGGTTAGAATGTCATTGGATATCCTTGGTGTTAATTTTGTTTCAGTTAGGCATATTATACGTGGTTCATTTTCTCTGACATAATCATTCATCTCTAATAATTTAGATGCCATTCCATCCACATTTGATTACGGTACATCAATTTAATCATCTTGTTTATATACTTGTCATGACTTGGTTCTACTACCTTCCTCCTTTTTATTCCCTCCTGTTTATTTACCACTTTCGTACCTGCAATCCAATTACTTTGTAAAAAAGTGTATTCTTCTCCTCTGATCTTCCCTCATTTTTTGTTTTTGCTTCCTCCCTCTTCTCTTTCAGTAATTCCAGTTCCTCTTGTGTGTGTGTTCACCGGGTCGGTCAGGATCACTTTGATGGTTGTGATCGTCAGCTTTTACCCTCCCGGAAGGGAGCTGAGAGCTCATATAGTCCGATCTAAGGGTAAGGCTGTGACCTTCACACACGCACACACCCGTCCCCTTGCTCCAGGGGGACAGTAACCACCCACTTCGTCAGTGAAACTTTTCGCAACCTGAGCGAGGCGCGAACTCCCATCCACCAGTTGGCAAGCGAGAACGTTACCACTGCACCAGCGAGCGGTGTGTGTGTGTGTGTGTGTGTGTGTGTGTGTGTGTGTGTGTGTGCATGTATGCGTGCATGCATGCAAGTTTTGAGGAACATGACCTGCACATCCTTTCGAGCACTGTTTCACTTCACAACACCCTCTGTGGACCAACACTCACAGTGTCATATTACACAGGAGGGAGTAGAAAATGTACACAGCCTTCCAAGCTTGATGGCTGGCAGTCAGACAGAGGAAATGTCAGGAGGATATGCTTTAACCCCTTAACCGCAGGGCATCACTTTCGTGACGCTCGGGCACAATGGATCATACCGCGGGGCGTCACTTTTGTGATTCCGTGTTATTTTGAATTCTCCCGGGCTTACAAGTGGTGGCTTGTATCTTCTATCAGTACTGCCAATGTCCAACATTAGTCAGCACTCCAAATCTTATCTGTACTCCCATCCTTTGTTGACAATTTAGCTATTTTTCTCCGTTCCTGACTCCCCTCCCTACCTCCCCTCCATTACCCCTCTCCTCTCGCTGTGCCCAGCCGCGCTGCGCTGAGCAAATCGTCCCCAAAATTTTCCACTGGTTTCATCCATTGAATTAAGCCCTATGCCCTATTCTTATACAAAATAATATATACCAAAAAGAAATAAGGTAAGTGATAGTGCTATACACCCGGAATTGGCTAATTATCACCTGACAACACCTCACGTGCACTCGTTCGCTAATTTACAACGGTAATTTCCCCTTTGAAATATGCCGTATAATCTATTCTCGTAATAAAAATATATATATGAAACGAAGGGAGCCTAAGTGATATTTACATTCAACTGGAACTATCTGTTTTTTTTATGTATTGTCAAGATTTTCTACCAATCATTTTTTTAGCTTGTACTGCTAATGTCCTACAATAGTCAGCACTCCTTCTCTCATCTGTACTCCCATCCATTTTTGACAATTTAGCCATTTTTCCCAGTTCTTGACTCACCTCCCTACCTCCCCTCCATTACCCTCTCTCCCCTCCCCACCTCACCTCCATTACCCTCTCTTCTTGCCTGCCTGGCTGCACTGCGCTAAAGCAAAGCTTCCCCAGAATTTTCCACTGATTTCATCCATTGAATAAGCCCTATGCCCTATTTTTATACAAAATAATATATACCAAAAAGAAAAAAGTTAAGTGATAGTGCTATACACCTGGAATTGGCTAATTATCACCTGACAACACCTCACGTGCACTCATTTGCTAATTTACCACGGTAATTTCCCCTTTGAAATATGCCGTATAATCTATTCTCGTAATAAAAATATACATAAGAAAGGAAGGGAGAAGCCTAAGTGATATTTACATTCACCTGGAACTACCTATTTTTTTATGTATTGTCGAGATTTCCTACCAGTCATTTCTTAGCATGTAAGTTAGCAGCTGTCACCCTGTTGCCGTTGTTAACCCTTGCCTGCCCATATACGTCACGTCATTCAGTTCCTTGTCATCCACTGAGGTCAAACCATGTCGCACTCGCGCCCCGCCATTTCCGCCGCTTCTGCGCCCATTGCAAAGGGCCCTGTGACCTCAACCCCTAGAAAAACTTGTGGGGGAAGCAGTAAAGGACTAAGTGACCCTGCAGTGGAACATGAACTTGCTGAATTGTCAATGATAATGATGGATAGTGACTTTGATCTTTCGGGAGAATCGTGTGATAAGCCGGGGGAGGAAATCGTGACAGAAACTCCTAGTACGAGTGCTTCAGTGTCCCAAGTTATCCCTAGCTCCAAAGGAAAGGAGCCCTTAGTGCAGCAAGGGAAGGAATTTGGGAAGGGAGTGAAAAGGCGGCGGGTCAGCCCTGAAACAATGGCCCTCCGTGACCCAGCCCGCCATGAGTCCCGAGGTGAATCACCTCCCCGCTCCCCCAGCCCTACTTCACTAATTTCTTCCTCATCTTCAGCGGAACATTCTCCTGAGTCTTCGTCATCGGAGTCGCCACCAGCACCAACAGGGAAAGCAGGCCGTAGGGGAAGAGGTAAATCCCTGACACGTAAAAGTAGAGTAGCAAGTAGAGTAAGGGCTGCTAGTGCTACTCGGCAACCTAGGGTCAGTCCGAGTGACCTTGAAACAGCCCAGTCTGCCTCACAGCCACCCTCCACCCTCACCCACCCTACACCGCCACGACAGGGAATCCTGGACGCCTTCACGTGGACGGAAGGTTCCGATTTCGTCCCTGACAATCTAAATTTTGACGAGAGTTCCTCAGGGATACAGCCTGCCTTCACTCTTGACGAGGATGCTGGGTGTGTGGACTTCCTTTTGGCTTTCCTCGATGACGAAGTCATGCAGCACATACGTGATGAGACAAACAGGTACGAATCACAACGTCCTGCAAGTGGTGCAAGTGCAGCGAAGATGCAACAGTGGACCGTGCTGGGAGTGCAGGAGCTGTATGTGTTCTTCGCCCTCATGCTTCTCATGCCACACTCAAAGAAGCATGAGTTGGAAGAATACTGGTCCATGGACCCCTGACTACCCTCACCCACCTTCAATGAGTACATGGCCAGAGATAGCTTCCGGAACATCATGGGAAACCTGGACTTCACCAACAATGATGTACCTTCCCAAACCGACCCACTCTGGAAGATCCAGGAGATTCTGAGCAGAATGAAAGATGAGTTTATGTCATCCTTCCACCCCTTTCAGAAAGTTGTCATAGATGAATCCTTGGTTTTGTTCAGAGGATGTCTTAGGTTTGTACAGTACATTCCAAGCAAACGCCATCACTTTGGAATCAAGTTCTTTGTACTGTGCGACTGTAAGACGGAGTACATCCTTGACTTCGTCATCTATTCAGCCAGCACTGTCGATCTGAACAAAACACACCCCCTTGGCTTCTCACACTGTGTAGTGAAAGTTCTGCTTGAAAGGTATTTTGGTGGGAATCATGTGCTGTATACAGACAATTATTATACAGCACCGAAACTTGCTAAATATCTTTCAGAGCACAGCATCAGCTCCTGTGGCACTGTCAAGAGTAATCGTGCCCACTTCCCCAAATTCCCAGAGGCAGGAAACTCGCAGTGAGGAAACGTGCACCTACGCAAGTCTGAGAAAATGCTGGCAATACGGTGGCATGACAAGAGGGTCGTGCACATGCTCACCACCGTACACAAGGGGGAAATGAAAGACAGTGGGAAGATCGACCGTATGACAGGCGAACCTGTGAGGAAACTTGACGCTGTCATAGACTATAATATCAACATGCGGCTGGTGGACAAGTCCAACATGATGATTGGAGACATCGACTGCCTCAGGAAGAACACTTGGTGGTACAGGAAAGTTTTTCTGGATCTCATAGACATTACGATGCTGAATGCCTTCATCCTGTACAAAATGAAGGTAAAGCCACCCAAGTCCTTCTCCCTGGGGTTGTTCACCAGGACTTGTGTTCAGCAGCTGCTTGAAAGATATGGTAGGGTGACAGCAGCAGGTCCAAGGCGGCATGCAGTAAGACTTCCCGACAGACTTGAACAGAGGGCGTACATGAATCGGCACAGACTGGTGCAAATGCCTGCCACAACCAAGAGGAAGGCTGCGATCCGCAGGTGCCAGATGTGTGCACTTACCACCCGACGAACACCTGAGCACAAACGCACCTCTTGGCAGTGCGCTGAGTGCCAGGTTCCCCTCTGCGTTACCTGCTTCTTTGATTACCACAGCCTGAAGCAGTTCTAAAAGTGCAAGTGGAAAATGTAAATAATGTGTAAATAGCAAGTGAAAGCAATGGATGAAAATATGATGGAACAATGTAATATTGTTTTATAAGTTACTGCAAGTGACAGTGCATTACATAGTGTAAGTAAAATAGAAGTGTAAATATTGAAAATACAATAGAAAATGTAAATAGAAATGTAAATAATTAGTAATATAAGAATATGAGTACAAATACTTGAAGTTATGACAGTGATAGTGAAACCGTGGCTCTCTACGTATTTTACTGAAAAAGAAATTGATTGCCTACAGGGACAATAAACTACTATTACTGAAAGAAACTTATTGATAAAGACTGATGATATATATAAGTGTTATATAGTAATAGGAATATAAGGTGTAAGTGTTTTTATGAATAATAAATGACAGAACACCAGCGGCGAACGAGCGCAAGTGGGAAGGTCATACGCTCTCGCAATTTTCATTGCTTTCAGTGTTTTTTTTTGTATGGAGTATGGATTCCAAACTATTGGAAAATCATGGAATAGTGTTTCTAGTGATAATATCAGGTTGTGGTAATCATATTATGGATTGTCGGGAAGTGTAAAGTGGAGACTTCGTTACCCAACTTCAGAGGTCTCCACAAGTCCTACGGTACTCAACGAAGGCTCAACAAACATCCCAGGAGAAAGCTGAAGGTATGTGCCATATGCATATGTAATTTTAATATTCTAGGACTAATAACTGATTTTTGGCAAATATTTTTAGAGAGTCTGTCGGAGCGCGAATATCCCCGCGGGACACGCAAGTCAGAGCAAAACAAGCCCGCGGTTTAGGGGTTAAAAGGTGTCACTTTCTCAGATCCCTACAGAATGAAGTTCTGCCCTGGCTTGTAACTAATCTGTGTTCATACTCCCCAGTCTCATAGTACTATAGTTTGATTCAGTTATAAGGACAGCAGAAGCTGACCACCCCATTGGTACCACCACTACCTGCATACAGGGGAAAAACTGAGGTATGCAGGTGTGCTGAAACCCATTTTGTTATATAATCTGTTTTGTTGCAGAGAATAGTTCACCGAGAAAAAGGCACAATGTTGGCATGGTTGTATCTGCTAGTGTCCCTGGTAATATGGATCCCTGCCCTCCTTGCATACTTCGCACATAACTCCGATTCAGAGGTGTGTTACTAATATCATATTTCTTCACCAACTATTTATATTTAAGCTGTACAGTAACATAATATGCTGTTTTTCAGATTTTACCATATACAGTACTGTAATTTGTTTTTGAACTCATTCACAATTATGGAGATCCCTCAGTCATATGCATTCAACCCTTACTGAAGGTGAGATTTCGTAATGCAGAGAAACTTTGGCATACTGCTGGTGAAAAGAAAAATAATAATAATAATAATGCTCATTTAGCCCCACTAATGTCTTTTTAGCATTTCTTAATTCATCTCAAGTTCTTTGGAACAGCTACCTTCCAAGCCTGCCACACTAGTAATCAAATGATGAGCTTGAAGTTTTATTTGCTATATTTTTAGTATAATTACCTAGGTTTCTAGTATTCTAATTACATTTGTTAAAAATGCCTGAATGTTTTGGCAGTGTTTGTGGATCATGAGTGGTTGATTCTATATCATATGTATGTGTTGTTGTGTTTGCCAAAATATCTTTAGGTAGAGTTTACAGGCCAAAAGGAGTAACTCAAGTTGAATACATGTTAAAATGTGATCTGATGTTCCAAACTTTGGTTAACTTAATGCTGAACAGTTTTAACAAGTAGTCCGTGTTCATTCTGGATTTACTGTATGTTACTGTAACATCATCTAGCACTGACCAAAACAGAATATTTTATATACAATCTGTTCACTTAATACACAAGAAATTGGGCAGTAGAAGACCTCGCTTTCTAGAAATTTCGCACTTTACAAATAACATACCATCCATCCATCCATCCATCATCCAATCTTACATTGCCCCATGAGAAGCGTAGGAGGCCGGGGCTAGGCAGTTGGTCCCGACATTTAAGGTAAGAGTGAATAACATACCATATGGGGAAAATTCTAATTGGTGGGGTGGCTGCCTCAAAAGTCACCCCTTTGGCCCCTAGTCTGTCATTTAGCCTTTGCATTATGGAATATTAAACACACATACACAGTAAGTATAACCCACATAATGCCCCCTTACCTTAAGATCTATGCAGGAAATGCCTAGTTGACTTGAAGAAATGGAGTTCTGAGGCAGGGTGAGGCAGTTACGGTACCCCAGCCCCAGCACCCTCCACACCGCCCGACTCCATCACACCACCACACTCCAAAGCAGTCATGAACCCCTCTAAGTCCAAGGCAGACACAACAGATGCCCCATTGTCATCATCCTTGACTGATGTTGAGGGCACTGGATCTTCTTCTTGTGGTGGAGTAAAGGTGCAAGAGTCTGATGCCTTGGGTTCACTGCTGCGGCATGCCTGCCTCGGTAGTAACGGAGGCTGTTTTCTATGGCATCCAGAACCTTTTGAGCTCTCATTTTATAGTTTTTGTTCATTGTCACTTGGTCTTTAAACTCGTAGGCTGCAAGGATATTTGCTTATGGTTTGGATCAGTAGACCTGAAACATAAATGCTAACGTCATGACCTGCACCACTTCCTCACTCGCTCTACATGGGTAGATCATGCACTGCAGCACAACACCAGATTTGGCGTTTTCAAAACTAACTTACGCACTGCTGATTATTAATTTTTTCATCCCCCCATTGTGCCGTCGGCATTTTGCATCAAAGAAACTCACGTATTAAGCAAATGGACTGTACTTTGGTGCATTTAACTCCTAAGCATCATCCAGTCTCAGTATGAATGAATTAACTGAATTTTGTATGATGAAGTAACTGACGACAGTGCTGTGATGATCCTACAGATGGCACACTCTGTAGTACATATGAGGTGGGATCTTTGTCATACACTACTGATACAGGTAATACTGTATTGGAAATGTGGCAGAGAAGATATTTCTGAGGATGTTGTCAATTGTATAACTATAAACATAATTGCATGTCAGACAACATATGTCTAAAAGAGTGCAACTGCAAATGAACCATCTTGAACTGAGTGAGACCTTGACATCTTGGTTAGAAAGGATTTATTTCACTTATAAAAGCTTCACAGTGCTTTCATGCATCGGCCTTGGTCATCTAATGGCTCTTCATGCAGCCGCATCTCGAGCAGCCTCCTCAATCAGTCCTTTATCCCTGAAGCCACATTCTGTGACCTTGTCCCTGATCTTTTTTGGGTTGCCTCTCACAGCCCTACCCTCTTCACCCAAGTGTCTCCAATATGGCCAAATCATCACAGTCTACACCTTTTCATCACAACACTAATACATTCACGTCCTGTCTTACCTCTTATTACCTCATTTGTGCTTCTAACCCCTCCTCCAGCCTGTTATTCAAGGATGCATTCCACGCCCATCTATAGTAATCACCCGATTATCCGGACATCCACTATCCACATAGTCCATTATCCGAACGCTGTGTTCTGGCTGTATTAAACCGTTAATCGTACATTTTTTCAAAATATATAGGCAAAATTCTCACCTCCGGGGTGAAATTTTGACAGCGCGAACATTTCTTCCCCAGTCGGGTGAGAATAGCCCAGTGGCAGTGTGCTGCCCGGCCCTATAGTTCACCCACCGTCCAGTGGAGGCCCCCTCAGTCATTTTCATTTCTACATGACAGCCACTGAGTAAACATGTCCTCCATGAAAGTTGTTATGGCAGTTCATGTAGTTGCTTTTGTGGTGATCTGCCTGCTTCAGGCCTTGTCACTTGAGTACATGGGATTTACTGTACTGTGCAGTGCAACAGCTTCGCCAGCCACAGTACAACAGCCAGAGTCAAGGAGCTAGTGGGTTATTCCACATGATGGCCTGCGAGGAATTGTGAGTGTTACCATCATTTTATTCTAGATGGCTGTACTTTTCCTTGATTTTATTCTAGCCTACTGTACCGTTCCATGATTTAAGTCTGTTTTATCAAGATTTTATTCCATTTAACCATTACATTTTGTGTACCCACTTCCTTTTTCTTGTGAAGCTGGTTTTATTCTAGCTGACTGTACTGTTCCTTAAATTATTCTAGCTTACTGTACTGTTCCATGACTTTATTCCATTTAACCATTACATTTTGTGTGCCCACAACCTTTTTCTTGTGTAGCTGGTTTTGGTCTAGCTGACTGTACTGTTCCTTGATTTTATTCTAGTATACTGTACTGTTCCATGATTTTATACTATTTTACCATGATTTTATTCCATTTTTGCCAATGTGTTTTGTGTGCCTACTTTATTTAACTTGTGCAGCCAGTCATATCATGTACAGTACTGTGCAATATGATATTTTTTCATGTCACTGCAGGGTATGGCCCTGCAGTGGTGATTGCTTGTCTGTGGTTGATGGGTCTGCTTGACCACAGTAAGTGCTTGGCTGTTATTTGTAGGTATGTTTCACCAGATAAAGTAGTGCAAAACACCAGGAACAAGTGCTGTACAATGTACTGTAGTGGCATTTTACAATGGCTTTCAAAGTTAGGATGAGTAAGAAGGGGGGGGGGAGGGAGCTGGGGGAGAAGTCTGTTATCCAGATGGAGCCATTACCTAGACATGCCTTTGGCTCTGTTATGTCAGATAATTGAATGATTACTGTAATCATTATCACTGTTGTACATTTGATCCTATGATTATCCTCTTCCTTAACTGCCAAGGTGTTGCTACTGTACAGCATTACAAAATACATGCTGCCTACAAGGACCCTTTAGCATGAAGGGAGAGCCCTCTCAGTGTCCAGAGAGGCAACAGTTCCCTGAACTTCTTCCAACCACTCCTTACCCTAGCCTTAGAGCTAGCTCCAGCCTAACCACCAGCATGTAACTTGATTCATTCATTCATTCATTCATTCATTATCCAATCATACGTTTCCCCATGAGGAGCATAGGAGCCCCGTGCTAGGCAAGTTGGTCCTGACATATAAGATGAGAGTGACCAGCCTCACTCATCCTTGAGTGGCATTACATGAGCAATAAACCCCAACCACCCCTTGGATATAAACTTTCTCCAGCTCAATCTGATTGGAGCACCCTAATTACCCACTAAACCACTGGGCACCAAAATTTGGTTAAGTGGTTACCACCCAGCGTAGTAAATGGTTTCCTGGTGTACAGGAAACCATTTGGCTTGTCACTTAGTGTAGAGTCACTCATAGGCAGAAGGAAGAGGAAAGAATGAGGGAAAGAAAGACAGAAGAGGGAGTGTAAAGTCACCAACAGGCAGAAGGACAAGGAAGGAATGAAGGAAAGAAAGACAGAAGAGGATGGAAGGAAAGAAGGATGGAGGAGAGGAACGGGCAGACACTTAAGAGACTGTCCAGCAAGGTCAGTCCATTCCTTCCTCTCACTCTCTGCATGCTTTCCCCTACACACACACACACACACACACACACACACACACACACACACACACACACACACACACACACACACCGAGGCATCGAGAGAGATCAGACGCATGTCGACGCGCTCTATACCTGGCCAACTTGGCCAGCAGCATTACCTAAATAAATATCTTTATATGAGTCAAACTCTGTACAAGGTTAGACTAAATGGTGTTCTAATTAAAAAATTAAAAAATAAAAAAAAAAATAAAAAAGTTTTAAGTAAGACTTGGTCAAACAGTAAAGTAAACAAGCAGCACAGGAATGCGCACAGTCAGCTGATCGTTGTTTAGTCTACAATCTGCCTCAGGGAATGTAAGTACTATATGCGCTTTTAGTACTGCAAAATGACCACATACTTTAGTAAAGCAAATTTGGAAAAGAAGAGGGATAAAGGTAGAAAGCAGGATGATGATTACCAAGAACTGGTTGAAATGGAGACTCACAACAAACTGGTTGAAAGAGTATATAGGTTGGAGATGGCTTTTCAGAATGAGATTGATGAAATTAAGAAACAGATGCACTTGCAAAAGGAAGAAATAGAAAAATTAGTAAAAGGAAGTCAACAAGAAAGAAACAACCATCAATGAGCTAACAGTTGAAGTGGGTACACTTAGGAGGAAAATTAGTGAAATGGCAAGTACAGTAGTCAACCACGAGAGTATTATGGAAGAGTTAAAAAATGATACAGAGACAATTAGGCAAGTAAACAGTCTGATAGATCAGAGCAGTGATACTGAGGAGAAGATAACACAGGTGAATGAAGCTGTGCAAAGCTACAGAAATGATGTGGAAACCACTTATGCTGAAATGGTGAAAGTAAAGAAAGACTTGGAAACAAGGGTGGAAGAAAAAAGCATTAAAAAGGAAGTGAAAAGAATAATCCAAAACAATCCTAAGTTAGTCAGAGATTCAGTAGATTTTAGCAAATCTATAGTAATCACTGGTATAGAAGAGGAAGAAATAAAAAACAAGATCTCAAGAGACAAAAAGGAGATGGCAAATGTAATGGGTATATTGAAAGAAGTATCAGAGGAAATCTGTAGTAAAGACATAGAGGAACACAAAAGGTTAGGGAAATACAAGAAAAGCAAGTCAAGACCCCTAAAGGTAACCTTCCAGAGTGTAAACACCGTGGAGGAGATACTAAAAAATGCAAAGAACCTTATGGAAAAAGAGGAGTTCAAAAATGTATGGATAAAAAGATGCCTAACACATCCAGTTCCAGAGGAACTGGAATTACTGAAAGAGAAGAGGGAGGTATCAAAAACAAAAAATGAGGGAAGATCAGAGGAGGAGAAGAATACATTTTATTACAAAGTAATTGGATTGCAGGTACGAAAGTGGTACATAAACAGGAGGGAATAAAAAGGATGAAGGTTGTAGAACCAAATCATGATAAGTATATAAACAAGATGATTAAGTTGATGTACTCAAATGTGGATGGAATGGTATCTAAATTATTAGAGATGAATGATTATTTCAGAGAAAATGAACCACATATAATATGCCTAACTGAAACAAAATTAACAACAAGGATATTGAATGACATCCTAAACTTAGAGGAATATAATATATGGAGAAGAGATGGGAACTTAAAAAAGGAGGAGGAATTATAATATTAAGTAAGAAAAATCTAAAAGTCAAAGAAATAGAACTAGATATACCCTTACAAGTAGAACTGATTCCAGTAGAGATAAATACATCTGAAGGGAAAGTAATTGTAGCCAATTTGTACATGCCACCCAGATCAAACACATGGGAAAGAGACGAATATGAGGACCTGGCGTAGAGTACAATTCAGAGTTTAAGAGCATTACTACATAAAATGGAAGAGAAATAAAAAAGAATTATACTAACTGGAGATTTTAATACAAATATAAATTGGAATACTCTGTTTGTAGATATAATAAGCCAAGAAAGCTGTTGGGACCAAAAGCTCCTGGATCTTGTGCAAGAGTTTTTCCTAACGCAACATGTAAGGGAAAGCACCAGAAAAATAGGACTTGATGTGCCCTCAATGCTAGATCTCATATTTACAAGGCAAGAAAATGATGTTGACAATTTAATATATCACCCTCCATTCGGCAAAAGCGACCATGCAGTACTAAATTGCAATTTCTTGATTGCACATGACATAGATAACAGCAATGAAAGTTACAAAAAGAGCCTAAACTATAAAAAGGGAAACTCTCATGACCTAAAGAAGTACTTCTTAGAAACTGATTGGGAAAAGGAGCTTTGACCCCCTCATCTCTGATCATGCTCTGATCACTCTTAGTTTTGATGTCCCGAAATCTCCTTCATATAAAAAGGTCATCAGGTTCAGAAATTACAACAATGTTGACCGCCAGTTGATGTGTTTTGAAATTGATCAACGTTTAAACTCCATCGATTCTTCAAGTCTTTCTTCTGGTGAATTGGTTGATATTTACAACAACGAACTGAGGTCAGTTTTTGACCATTATTGTCCTGAGGTATTAAAGACAATCACTGTACGTGATAATTCTCCGTGGTATGGTCCATCCATTAATTCTTTGCGTAGACAACGTAGAAGGGCAGAACATGAGTGGCGCTTGCAGCGGACCAAAGTAACTCGTTTGCGTTATGTTTTTGCGAGAAGAGCAGTTGTTCACACTGTAAAAGCCCAAAAGGCTAGGTATTATCAAAATAAAGTTGATTCATGTGGTGGTGATAAAAAAAAACTGTCTGCAGTTGTGAACAATTTGGTTGGTCGGAGGAATGTAATTGTTAAACCAACTTCTGTATCTGATGCGCAATTGGCTTCTGATATTGCTTCATTTTTTACAAGTAAGATATCTCGCATAAGAAGTGATTTAGACAGCAGTTCTCCTAGTGAAGCGTACTCAGTTGACTTCCAGCCACGGTGCACCAGGGATCATTTGCTTTCAACGTTTCATCCACTGGATGTAAACAAAGTCAAATGTTACATCAGAGAACTTAATAAAACATTTTGCTCACTCGATCCGTGTAACATGTCACAACTGCTTGATGTGTATGAGCATGCTGCAGACTTTATCTGCAACATAATAAATAGGTGCTTCTTAGAAAGTAATTTTGTGCAGTCTGAGAAATGTGCTTTGCTTAGGCCCCTAATTAAGAAACCTGGCCTTGATGTCGAGAACATGACAAATTATTGTCCTGTCTCTAACCTGTCCTTTTTATCCAAGATTATTGAGCGGGCCATACTCGATCAACTCTTACCACTACTGGAACACAACAGAGTTGTTCCTGTTGTTCAATCAGCATACAGGAAATACCATTCAACTGAAACTGCACTAACAAGGATTCAGAGTGACTTGGTGGCAAACACGTGTAGTGGGATGTCCTCTCTCCTAGTTCTTTTTGATCTGTCTGTAGCTTTTGATACAGTAGATCATAAACTATTGTTGGATGATCTGTATTTTTATGGCGTTCGTGATAGTGCCCTTTTGCTCCTTAAGTCGTATCTGTCGGACAGATCTCAGAGAGTGGTTGTTGATTACGCTAGCTCTGATTCTGCTCCTCTTCTATTTGGAGTCCCTCAAGGATCAGTTTTGGGTCCAGTTCTATTTACTATCTACACAAGTAGTTTATCGTCTCTACTTGATGCTCATGATGTGTCCTATCATTTTTATGCTGATGACACCCAGCTCTATGTTAAGATGTCAGATATCAACGATACTAAGACAAAGTTTGAATCTTTAATGTCTGATATTAAGATCTGGATGGCTAAGAGGAAACTTAAGCTGAATGATGGTAAAACTGAGATCATCATCATCAGAGAAAACAGAAGGGGTGATGACACTGACAATGCCCTGGCTTTGAACATTGGCATGTCACAGCTGCATCCAGTCAGTTCTGTTCGAAATCTGGGTGTTTATTTTAATTCTAAGTTAAATTACAAAGAACATATTAATCAGGTTGTAAGAGGGCGTAACTTGCGTATCAGAAATCTGTACTCTGTGAGAAGATTCCTGAATAGATGGTGCCTCTTAACATTGGTCCATGCAGTGGTCTTGTCTCGTGTTGTTTATTGTAATTCACTGTGGGTTGGTCTTCCAAATAATATACTAACAAAAGTTCACTCTGTGTTGAACAGGGCGGCACGGCTTATCTTTGGTCTCCCCCCGAGAACCTTAACTACCCTGTTTCTGATTGAGTTGCATTGGTTACCAGTAAAGGCTAGAATTGAATTTAAACTGTCTTATTACATTCAAGGTTCTTAAGTTTGGGGAACCGAAGTATCTTGCTGAACTGTTAAAACTCCCGTCGGCACGCCTGGGTGTGATGTTGCACAGTGAAGATGATTCCTTGCGTCTTGATGAGCCAGGAGCCATTCACCAGCCATCTTTCTCTGATCGTTCTTTTGCATATAGAGCCCCTAGATTATATAACAGATTGCCATTGTCCACAAGACAACTCTCTACTGTTGAATCCTTTAAGAGACAGCTGAAAGCCTTTCTTTTTTCAAAATGCTATGACCTGGAGAGAGGTACTATGATGGATGATTATAGGGTTTAATTATTGCCACTTTCATGTATATATGATGTAGCTTGTATTATATACAAGAAATGTCACAATTCTTGTAATTGTAAAAATAATGTATGTGTGTCGAGCACTAGTGAATTCCCAAAAGGAAGAACTGGCGCTTTTGAGAAACAAAAGGCCAGATTATTATTATTATTATTATTATTAGAGGACAAGATTTAAATGCTATATATGAAAAATTCTGTGAATTTTATGAAATAGGATCCAGACGTACATCCCACAGCACAAAGAAGCAGAAAAGAAAATAAAGAAATGGTTCAATACATAATGTAAAAAATCAGAAGAAAAAAGAGATTTGTTATGGAAAAGATACAGAAGACACAATAGTGAAAGGGAACATAATAATTACAAACAGGCAAGAAACGATTATACAAGAATAAGGAGGGAAGCCCAAAAACAGTTTGAGGAGGATATCATAAATAAAAGTAGTGATCAACCACAGCTATTTTACAGCTACATCAGAAGCAAAACCAAAGTAAAAGATAAAATACAATCCATTACGGACGATAGAATCACCTGTACACAAGAGAAGGATATTTGTGAAGCACTAAACAAGAATTTCCAATCAGTTTTTACAGAGGAAAAAAATTTTGAGAGGGATTATGAGGAACATGCATGCCCACACATACTACCAGATATACAAACATCAGAAAAAGAAATACAGGAGGAGCTAAGTAAATTAGACAAGGGAAAAGCAAATGATCCTGATGAAATTTCATATTGGGTACTACATGAATGTGCAAAGGAGTTAAGTAAACCATTATTTTTAATTTTCAAGAAATCCATGAGTCAAGGCAGACTACCTGATATTCGGAAGAAAGCAAACATTGTTCCCTTATTCAAGAAAGGGAATAGACAAAATCCAATTAACTACCGACCAGTATCACTAACAAGTGTTGTAAGCAAGGTATTAGAAAAGCTTATAAGAAAAGCTTGGGTAAATCACCTAGAAGAACACAGTATGATAACAGAAAGACAGTTTGGTTTCAGAAAAGGAAAATCATGTGTTACTAATCTGTTGAGCTACTATGACAGAGTAACAGACATATTACAGGAAAGAGAAGGATGGGTGGACAGTATCTATTTAGATTTCAAGAAAGCATTTGGCACAGTACCACACCAAAGACTTTTATGGAAACTGTACCATCAAGGAGGAATTTCAGGCAAACTGTATTGTTGGATGCAAGATTTTCTCATGAAAAGAAAAATGAGAACAGTAGGCTACTAAGGGGAAATTACTCATCATGGAAAGAAGTGACTAGTGGAGTACCACAGGGCTCAGTGCTGGCACCAATCATGTTTTTAGTGTATATAAATGATATAGACAGTAACACTGGAAATGAAAGCTATCTAAATATGTTTGCAGATGATGCAAAAATACAAAGGAGAATTACTAACACAGACTCTTGTAAAGAGTTACAAGAAGAATGAAATAAACTTCATGAATGGAGTAATACATGGCAAATGGAATCCAATGTGGACAAGTGTCATGTAATCAGGTTTGGTAAAAGTGGAAAAAGACCTGATTGGGATTATACATTAGGAAATAAAACCCTGCACACATCAGAAAGAGAGAAGGACCTAGGTGTGATTGTCAATAACAGCTTATCTCCGGCTGACCACATCAGTGAGAAGGTACGGAACATGTATATACTGCTTGCCAATATGAGAATAGTGTTTACATACATAAATGAAGACGTGTTAAGAAAGATAATAACATCATTCATCAGACCAACCCTGGAGTATGCATCAGTAGTCTGGAGTTCTTATCTCAAAAAACACAGACAAGATTGAAAAAGTTCAAAGGGCTTCTACAAGATGGGTACCAAGCTTAAGGGATCTAAGCTATGAAGAAAGACTAAATAAACTGAATCTACCAACACTAGAGGAGAGAAGGAAAAGAGGTGACATGATTATGGTATATAAATGCATATCAGGGAAGGAGAAAATAGACATAAATGATTACTTAATGTATGGGGAAGCACTAGCAAGAGGACACTGCAAAAAACTGCATAAAAACAGAGGTGATAAAGACGTAAGGAAATTCAGTTTCCCAAATAGAGCAACTGATCAGTGGAATGCACTGCCGAATGAAATAGTGTATGCCAAAACAATTCACAAATTTAAGGATATGGACAATAAATATGGTTTAAGACACGGGACAGTACTAGCTTGACTCATTCCTGTAAAGATACAATTAGGTAAGAACACACACAGTATAAAAGAACTAGAAATGAATACACAAGAATACATAGAGGAGAAGAAGAAAGGAATTTTGAAAAAGGTATAATAGACAAATGCAAGGATGAACCCAAACTGTTTTATAGATTTGTTAATGGCAGACTGAAACAAAAGGAAGGAATCACCAAACTGAAAGTAGAAGGAGAGGTCTATAAAGATGCAGCAGTGCAAGCTGAGATAATGAACAAATGTTTCCAATCAGTTTTCACTAATGAAAAGGAGTTTGTGGAAGGGGAGGGAGTGATTAGAAATGTACCAGTGATAAAAGATATAAAAGTGGAGGTACAGGAAGTGTATAAATTACTGGAAACTGAAGATGTAAGGAAAGCCCCAGAATCTGATGGAATTTGTAATTGGGTACTGAAGGAATGCAGAGAACAACTGGCGGATAAAATTCACAGTTTAATTGTGTGTTCTTTGGAAGAGGGGGAAAGTGCCACAAGAATGGAAGAGGGCAAATGTGGTACCAATTTATAAGGGAGGAAGCAGGGAAGAACCCCTGAATGATAGACCAATGTCCCTAACCAGCATGGTTGCAAAATTGTGTGAGAGAATCCTATAAGACAGATGGATAAAATATCTAGAAGAGATGAATAGTTTGGCTAAATGTCAGTTTGGATTCAGAAATGGAAGGTCATGTGTTTCCAACTTGTTGAGCTTTTACTCAAGAGCGATTGACGTGGTGCAGGAGAGAGATGGTTGCGTGGATTGTGTCTTCTTAGACTTAGAAAAGGCCTTCGACAAGGTACCTCATAAGAGACTAATGTGGACTCTAGAGTATATAGGAGGACTGAAGGGGAAACTCCTGGAATGGATGAGAGAATTTTTGAGAGACAGACAAATGAGGACAGTAATAAAGGATAGGATGTCTGGATGGAGGGAAGTAACAGGTGGAGTCCCTCAAGGCTCAGTGTTGGCACCAGTAATGTTCCTGATTTACGTAAATGATATGGTAGATGGAGTGAACAGTTATGCAAGTCTGTTTGTTCATGATGCAAAGATCTTGAGGAAGGTAGAGGTTGAGGAGGATTGTAAAATGCTGCAGGAGGATCTGGATAGGATACATAATTGGAGCCGGATGTGGGAAATGAAATTTAATGTAAAGAAATGTAAAATATTGGAAATGGGTAAAAGTACCAAGAGGCCATCACTGAATTATTTGTTGGGTAATGAATTAATCACAAAAACGAGAGAAGAGGAAGATTTGGGAGTGTTGGTTTAAGATAGTTTGTCACCTGAAAAACATATTAACATGATAATTAGAGAGACGTATAAACTCTTGACTAATGTAAGAGTAGCATTTCATTATATAGATGAGGAGATGATGAAAAAATTGATAATGGCCATGATCCGCCCCAGGTTAGAATATGCAGCGGTAGTGTGGTTTCCATACAAAAGGAAAGATATAAACATGATTGAGAGAATACAAAGAACAGCAACCAAGATAGTCCCCAGTCTGGCAGATCTGTCACACAGAG
Source organism: Coenobita brevimanus (assembly GCF_032717465.1). NCBI lineage: Eukaryota > Metazoa > Arthropoda > Malacostraca > Decapoda > Coenobitidae > Coenobita > Coenobita brevimanus. Next base: position 12,858,316 of record NC_137063.1, read on the forward strand.
AGAGGCTAGAAAAGCTGAATTTGCCTTCCTTAGAGGAAAGGAGACAGAGGGGAGACATGATTGCAGTGTTCAGGACCATGATAGGAGTAAATAAATTTGACCGAGAAGATCTGTTTATATGGGATAAGAGAGCAACAAGAGGACACGGAATGAAATATAAGAAGTCAAGCTGCTTGAAGGATATCAAGAAATATAGCTTTCCTTATAGAAGTATAGACCTGTGGAATAGCCTGGACAAAGAAATCGTCCAGTCTAAAAACTTAAACGGTTTAAAACTAAATTTGACTTGCTGAGAAACAGCGACGGGAATCCACGAGCATAGCACATTTCATGTATATTACAGTTAGGTATATTAGGTAAATACATAAATAGGCCTATTTGGAACGACTAGACGAAGAGGTGGTGCAGGCGAAAAACATTCATGTGTGTAAAAGTAGACTAGATAAATGTGGATATGGAGACAGGACAACACGAGCATTGCTCAATTCCTGTATACTACAAATTGGTTACTAGGTAAATACACACACACACACACACACACACACACACACACACACACACACACACACACACACACACACACACACTACCCTAGGGCTCTGTCTTAGCTCCAGTAATGTTTCTGATATATATAAATGATTTGCCAGAAGGTTTAAATTGTTACATAAGTATGTTTGCAGATGATGCTAAAATCATGAAACATATTTAATGCATTAACATTTGTAAAACACTGCAAGAGGACTTGGACAAACTCCACAGTTGGAGCCAGACTTGAAAAATGGATTTTAATTCCAAGAAGTGTCCTATGTTAGAAATGGGAATACACTCAATTCTCGTAAATCGCGTGTTCATAAATCATGATTTGTAAATCATGGCTAGGTGGCCGTCAGACTGCTGGCAACCTTAAATCACTGTTAAGTCACGAAAATCACGGACCTAGGCACCCAAGTGGGCCTTTTCCGAGGAGAACCATACACCACAGCATTCAAACTGAAAATCACGACCCAACAACCAGTCACCACGTGTCCCTGGTGGCATATGTGCATACTAATTTCGCCATGTTGTTGTTGTTCTTGTCCCGCCAGTCTGCACACTACAGACCGTCGCTGTGGCGTATGAGAGTTACCTGCCTTTTTTGTGCAACATCCCCCCGCCTCCTACATGCCATGGCCCCTTCCGACCCCACGATGATGCGCTCCAAGCAGTATGGCATCAAGAAGCTGCCTCAGTTGTTGTACGGTCAACGTTTGGTACTCATTCGTCGTGTTGAGAGGGGAGAGAAGTTTTCAACGCAAGCGAAAGAGTTTGGGAAGAACAAGTGCTGAGAGGTTCTGAGTTCTTCCCAACACCACCCCACTCCATTCACTTAAGCAATTTCATCATAGGATTAAGGTGAGATCCCTTAACATGGCATATTTCTATTTAACCCGCCCCATCCTGACGTTTTTGGACCTTTTTTTTTTTTTTGGCTCAAACATCCACTTTTGGTGAGAAACATCAAAAATTCATAGAGAAATCGCTCACCTGAGGTTTAAAATACCCATTTTAGGTACAAGTCCTTCCTTACCTGACTGGGTTTTCTAACAGGCTGGCACCAAAGAAAATGAGTTCTATGGGAGGGTAACTATTTTATCCACTCATAAACAGTATTTATTTATTTACTTGGTACAAATTTATATGTAGTACAAGGGTATATTGGTTTTCAAACAGTAATATAGGCATTATAAGCATTGTTTCACTCACCAACTCGTCACCATTCATGACCTTTTTTTTCCCACATTACCTGATCATCATTTCTTCCTCTAATGCTATGTAAACATTGTCCTCCACATTGTCATCGATTGGGGAATCACTCTGGCCCTGAATGTCTTTATTGGCCAGGTCACTGGTAACAGGTGAATTTCCGAGACAATGGCATGCAGGGGGGGGGGGGAGAGGTTATGCGGTGTAAGGCATTGTTCCTGCTTGGCATCTTGTAGAGGAATAGAGGAAGGTGTCGCGTGTATACGTGCCAAAAATCACTCGCAAAATCACTCGCGAAAATTGAAAATTGTGCAAATTAGGGACCTTGCAATGTTGCCGCGTTAATTCACGTCACCGGGACAGCGTGGGTTAATACATGCACTGAACATTCCTAAATTTGTATGTTTGTGTTTGATGGTGCCTAGATAGGTGTAGGTAGGGTGCTGTGGAGGCGGGTTGACCAAAGTCCAGACCCAAATTAATTTTTCACATAAGAGTTATTATTTATAAATCACGGAATTCGTAAATCACGGCAGTGGTCCTGACCCAAATTGCCGCGATTTACAAGGATTGAGTGTAAATGAAAAAAGACTGCACTGGCCATATAAAATGGGCAATGAGATAATTAGTAAAAGAAAAGATAAGAAGGACTTGGGAGTGATTATTCAGGGTGACTTGTCACCAGAAAAGCATATAAACAGAATCATTGGAGGCGCTTATGAATTACTAACTAACATGGGAGTGGCTTTTAATTATATGGATGAGGAAATGCTGAGGGAATTGATAGTGAGCGTGATATGACCAAAACTAGAATATGCGGCTGTGGTATGGTCACCTCATTTGGAGAGGCATATTGATAAACTGGAGAGGGTTCAGTAGATGGCAGCAAGGATGATACCATGCCTAAGGGAACTGACCTATGAGGAGAGATTGGAAAAATAGAAGTTACCAACACTACGCGAGAGAAAGGAAAGAGGTGACTTGATCACGATGTTTAGAAATGTAAGAGAACTGGAAAGGGTGGACAGAGAGGATCTTCTTGTGTTGGATGATGGAAGAACAAGAGGAAAGTAGATGTCTTAATGATCTTAAAAGGTTCAGTTTCCCGAACAGAAGCATAGGTATTTGGAATGACTTAGATGAAGAGGTGATGCAGGCAAAAAACATTCGTGTGTTTAAAACTTGGCTGGGTAAATGTAGATATGGAGACAGGACAACATGAGCTTAGCCCAATTCCTGTATACTGCAAGTAGGTAAATACAAATAGGTAAACACACACACACACACACACACACACACACACACACACACACACACACACACACACACACACACACACACACACACACACACACAGAAAGACAGTTTGGTTTCAGAAAAGGAAAATCATGTGTTACTAATCTGTTGAGCTACTATGACAGAGTAACAAACACAATACAGGAAAGGGAAGGATGGGTGGACAGTATCTATTTAGATTTCAAGAAAGCTTTTGACACAGTACCACACCAAAGACTTTTATGGAAACTGTACCATCAAGGAGGAATTCGAGGCAAACTGTTTTGTTGGATCCAAGACTTTCTCATAAAAAGAGAAATGAGGACAGTACTAAGAGGAAACTACTCATCATGGAAAGAAGTGACTAGTGGAGTACCACAGGGTTCAGTGCTGGCACCAATCATGTTTTCAGTGTATATAAATGATATAAACAATAACACTGGAAATGAGAGCTATCTGAATATGTTTGCAGATGATGCAAAAATACAAAGGAGAATTACTAACACAGACTCTTGTAAAGAGCTACGAGAAGAATTAAATAAACTTCATGAATGGAGTAGTACATGGCAAATGGAATTCAATGTGGACAAGTGTCATGTGATCAAGTTTGGTAAAACTAGAAAAAGACCTGATTGGGATTATAAGTTAGGAAATAAAACCCTATACACATCAGAAAGAGAGAAAGAACTAGGTGTGATTATCAATAACAGACTATCTCCGGCTGACCACATCAGCGAGAAGGTACGGAACATGTATACACTGCTTGCAAATATGAGAATAGCATTCACATACATAAATGAAGACATGCTAAGAAAGATAATAACATCATTCATTAGACCAACCCTGGAATATGCATCAGTAGTCTGGAGTCCTCATCTCAAAAAGCATATAGACAAAATTGAAAAAGTTCAAAGGGCCGCTACAAGATGGATACCAGCTTAAGGGACCTAAGCAACGAAGAAAGACTAAATAAACTGAATCTACCAACACTACAGGAGAGAAGGAAAAGAGGTGACATAGTAATGCTATATAAGTGCATATCAGGAAAGGAGAAAATAGACATAAATAATTACTTAACATATGGAGAAGCATCAGCAAGAGGACACTGCAAAAAACTGCATAAGAAGAGAGGTGATAAAGACGTAAGGAAATTCAGTTTCCCAAACAGAGCAATTGATCAATGGAATGCACTACCGAATGAAATAGTGTGTGCCAAAACAATTCACAAATTTAAGGATATGTACGATAAATATGGTTTAAGACACAGGACAGTACGAGCTTGACTCATTCCTGTAAAGATACAATTAGGTAAGAACACACACACACACACACACACACACACACACACACACACACACACACACACACACACACAGACACACACACACACACACACATCGGAGGTAGACGTCCGTCATCGGCGCTCCGTACCAGACCAACGCGGCCAGTGGCATTACCTAAATTAGTATCTTTGAATGAGTCAAGCTCTGTACCAGGTTAGACTAAATGATTTTTCATTATTAAAAGGAAAAGAAATAATTAGTTTAAATAAGACTGGTTCAAACAAAACAAAGAACCACGATGCGCTGAGTCAGCTGGGTTTGTTTAGACTACAGCAACACAGGGAAAGTGTACATACTCTGTAAGTACATACTCTGTTCATTTAGTATTACAAAAAGGATACATACTTCAGTAAAACAAATTTGGAAAAGAAAAGGGATAAAAGTAAAAAGCAAAATGATGATTTCTACCAAGAACTGGTTGAAGTGGAGACTCACAATAGACTGGTTGAACGTGTACACAAACTAGAAATGGCTTTCAAAAATGAAATTGATGAAATAAAGAAGCAAATGCACTTGCAAAAGGAAGAGATAGAAAAACTAGGAAGGGAGGCCAATAAGAAAGACACAACCATCAGTGAACTAACCGTGGAATTGAGTACGCTTAGGAAGAAAGTGAGTGAAATGGCAAGTACAGTAGTCAATCACGAGAGTGTTATGGAAGAATTCAAAAATAACACAGAGACAATTAGGCAAGCAAGCAGTCTTATGGACCAGAGCAGTGATATTGAGGAGAAGATAACACAGGTGAATGAAGCTGTGCAAAGCTACAAAAATGATGTAGAAACCACGTATGCTGAAATGGTGAAAGTAAAGAAAGACTTAGAAACAAGAGTGGAGGAAAAAAGCATTAAAAAGAAAGTGAAAAGAATAATCCAAAACAATCCGAAGTTAGTCAGAGATTCAGTAGAGATAAATAAATCAATAGTAATCACTGGTATAGAAGAGGAAGAAGTTAAAAACAAGATCACTAGAGACAAAAAGGAGATGGCAAATGTAATGAGCTTACTGAAAGAAGTATCAGAGGAAATCTGTAGTAAAGACATAGAGGAACACAAAAGGTTAGGGAAATACGAGAAAAGCAAGACAAGACCTCTAAAGGTGACTTTCCAGAGTGTAAACACTGTGGAAGAGATACTAAAAAATGCAAAGAATCTTATGGAAAAAGAGGGGTTAAAAAATGTATGGATAAAAAGATGCCTAACACAAGAGGAACTGGAATTACTGAAAGAGAAAAGGGAGGAAGCAAAAACAAAAAATGAGGGAAGATCAGAAGAGGAGAAGAAGAAATTTTTTTACAAAGTAATAGGATTGCAGGTACGAAAGTGGTACACAAACAGGATGGAAGAAAAAGGAGGAAGGTAGTAGAACCATGTCATGACAAGTATATAAACAAGATGATAAAGTTGATGTACTCAAATGTGGATGGAATGGTATCGAAATTACTAGAGATGAATGATTATGTCAGAGAAAATGAACCACAAATAATATGCCTAACTGAGACAAAATTAACACCAAGGATATCCAGTGACATACTAAACTTAGAGGAATACAATATATGGAGAAGAGACAGAAATTTAAAAAAAGGAGGAGGAATTATAATATTAACTAAGAAAAATCTAAAAGTCAAGGAAATAAACCTAGATATACCATCACAAGTAGAACTGATTGCAGTAGAGAGCGACACATCTGAAGGTAAAGTAATTGTAGCCAATTTGTACATGCCACCCAGATCAAACACATGGGAAAGAGACGAATATGAGGACCAGGTAGAGAGTACAATTCAGAGTATAAGATCATTGCTACATAAAATGGAAGAGAAATCGGAAAGAATTATACTAACTGGGGACTTCAATACAAATATAAATTGGAATACTCTAGATATAAATAGCCAAGAAAGCTGTTGGGACCAAAAGCTCCTGGATCTCGTACAAGAGTTTTTCTTAACGCAACATGTGAGGGAAACCACCAGAAAAAGAGGACTTGATGTACCTTCAGTGCTAGATCTAATATTTACTAGGCAAGAAAATGACATTGACAGTTTAATATATCACCATCCACTCGGCAAAAGCGATCATGCAGGATAGCATATGACATAGTAAACAGCAATGACAGTTACAAAAAGAGCCTAAACTATAAAAAGGGAAATTATCAAGACCTAAAGAAGTACTGTATTTCTTAGAAGTTGATGGGGAAAATGAGCTTAGAGGAGAAGATTTAAATGCTGTATATAAAAATTTTTGTGAATTTTATGAAATAGGAGTCCAGAAGTACATCCCACTGCACAAAGAAGCAGATAAGAAAATACAGAAATGGTTCAATACAGAATGTAAAAAATCAAAAGAAAGAAGAGATTTGTTGTGGAATAGATACAGAAGACACAATAGTGAAAGGGCGTATAATAATTACAAACAGGCAAGAAACGACTATACAAGAATAAGGAGGGAAGCCCAGAAACAGTTTGAGGAGGATATAATAAATAAAAGGAGTGATCAACCAAAGCTGTTTTACAGCTATATCAGAAGCAAAACCAAAGTAAAAGATATAATACAATCCATTACGGACGAGGGAATCACTTATACACAAGAGAAAGATATTTGTGAAGCACTAAATAAGAATTTCCAATTAGTTTTTACAGAAGAAAAACATTTTGAGAGGGACTATGTGGAACACGCATGTCCACACATACTACCAGATATACAAATAGCAGAAAAAGTAATACAGGAGGAGTTAAGTAGATTAGACAGAGGAAAAGCAAGTGGTCCTGATGAAATTTCATGTTGGGTATTACGAGAATGTGCAAAGGAGTTAAGTAAACCATTATTTTTAATTTTCAAGAAATCCTTGAGTCAAGGGAAACTACCTGATATTTGGAAAAAAGCAAATATAGTCCCCTTATTCAAGAAAGGAAATAGACAAAATCCTCTCAACTATCGACCAGTATCACTGACCAGTGTTGTAAGCAAGGTACAGTATTAGAAAAACTTATAAGAAAAGCTTGGGTAAATCATCTAGAAGAACACAGTATGATAACAGAAAGACAGTTTGGTTTCAGAAAAGGAAAATCATGTGTTACTAATCTGTTGAGCTACTATGACAGAGTAACAAACACAATACAGGAAAGGGAAGGATGGGTGGACAGTATCTATTTAGATTTCAAGAAAGCTTTTGACACAGTACCACACCAAAGACTTTTATGGAAACTGTACCATCAAGGAGGAATTCGAGGCAAACTGTTTTGTTGGATGCAAGACTTTCTCATAAAAAGAGAACTGAGGACAGTACTAAGAGGAAACTACTCATCATGGAAAGAAGTGACTAGTGGAGTACCACAGGGTTCGGTGCTGGCACCAATCATGTTTTTAGTGTATATAAATGATATAAACAGTAACACTGGAAATGAGAGCTATCTGAATATGTTTGCAGATGATGCAAAAATACAGAGGAGAATTACTAGCACAGACTCTTGTAGGGAGCTACAAGAAGAATGAAATAAATTTCATGAATGGAGTAGTACATGGCAAATGGAATTCAGTGTGGACAAGTGTCATGTAATGAAGTTTGGTAAAAGTGGAAAAAGACCTGATTGGGATTATAAGTTAGGAAATAAAACCCTATACACATCAGAAAGAGAGAAGGACCTAGGTGTGATTATCAATAACAGACTATCTCCGGCTGACCACATCAGCGAGAAGGTACGGAACATGTATACACTGCTTGCAAATATGAGAATAGCATTCACATACATAAATGAAGACATGCTAAGAAGGATAATAACATCATTCATTAGACCAACCCTGGAATATGCATCAGTAGTCTGGAGTCCTCATCTCAAAAAGCATATAGACAGGATTGAAAAAGTTCAAAGGGCCGCTACAAGATGGATACCAAGCTTAAGGGACCTAAGCTACGAAGAAAGACTAAATAAACTGAATCTACCAACACTACAGGAGAGAAGGAAAAGAGGTGACATGATAATGCTATATAAGTGCATATCAGGAAAGGAGAAAATAGACATAAATGATTACTTAACATATGGAGAAGCATCAGCAAGAGGACACTGCAAAAAACTGCATAAGAAGAGAGGTGATAAAGACGTAAGGAAATTCAGTTTCCCAAACAGAGCAATTGATCAATGGAATGCACTACCGAATGAAATAGTGTGTGCCAAAACAATTCACAAATTTGAGGATATGTACGATAAATATGGTTTAAGACACGGGACAGTACGAGCTTGACTCATTCCTGTAAAGATACAATTAGGTAAGAACACACACACACACACACACACACACACACACACACACACACACACCATTATTTTGTAGCCTGACTTGAATATCACTATTCCCACCAGAACTAGATATCATTCCTTGTTTTATTGGCATTTTTTTTCTCAAACCTTCTTTGTAACCCATTTCATTTTTCCACTTCTTTCATGTTTCCTCACCTTCCCTCTCATTCACTGCAATCATCACCAAGTCATCAGTAGGACAGGGAGTAGTCTTAGCACCAGCTGAACATGGCAGTACTTATGAGGTAGATGGAAAGCTAGTAACATGGAAAGTTTGAGCTCCCATTTCACCAGCTGTCAGGACTAGTGTCTGATCATCCCCCTTTGGTGAACATTTCAGTGGTTAATACAAGGAGTAGGCCAGCATACTCTTCTCTACATTTTCCCCTTTCTGTCTACACCAGACAACATGCACATTATACACCACATTTGCTGTTCCAAAATTTGCTTAAATGGCATCTCAGCACCCAGCCTTGGAGTCCTGGGTGGGGTAGAGGGGATCATAAATGTCTCCCCCACCCACCCCTCTCCTTGTGATGACCAAGTGAGATGCATGGGACCTGTGTCTGACTCACTTTCTTTTAATTTCTGCAACTTCTGTGGTCTTTCCTCAAATTTTCTTTCTGTTGAACACCACCTCATTTCCTCTACACCTAACATTTTCTTCCTTACTGAGACTCAGCTGACTGAGGTGTGAGAGTAGACCCTTCTCTGGATCCTCCAACATTCTCTGTACTCTCTTCAAAGCCAAGGTTTTTGTTGTGTATGTACGTAACAATATATCTTACTCGTGTTCCTGAACTTGAATCCTTTGAATTCTGTGCTTTGTGGCTTTGACTGTCCTGGCATTCTCTGGCTAAATGTATCTCCTCAGGTTTCTTATCCCCTAATTCAGCCAGCTATGAAAAATTTTTCTACTTTCTTTCTTCCAACAGGGAACACATTCTGTCAATTTTTCCTTTCTCTGAAATCTCCATTCTGTTTGATTTTAATGGTCACCACCACCTTCGGATCTCATCTCGATTCACAGATCTGTCTGTTGAACAAGCCAATCCCAGACCAGGGCAGCTTGTACAGCACCCTACCTGTATCCCTGACCACCTTGGAGGAGGTTCCAACATTTTTGACGTTTTCTAATTATTCCTTCTGCTTACTCTAATATTTTTTCTCCATTGGACTTCTCCAGTCACAACCTTATCACTTTAACCTGTCTTGTTGCTACTGTAAGACCTGTGGAACCTCCCAAGAAGCAGCAGCTTTAGCACTTTGGGACTGCTAGTTGGGAAGCCCTATGGCAGTACTTTGATTTATTGAGTACCTCTTCCATGGCTGAAAGCCATCTGAATGTGCCTTGCACATTAGAGAAGTTATTCTTTCAGGCATAGAAGTATACATTCCTTACTCGTAGCCTTTGACTGATGGGAAAAAAAGAACTTGGTTTAATCATGCCTCTTCTAATGCTGTCCACAACATGGAGAAGGCCTACAAAAGGTACCAGCACCAACCCACTCTTCACTCTTTTATGTTTTTTTCCCCAGAATTGTGCTAAGTGTGTTCTTCACTCTGCCAAGAATTATTTTATTTGTACTAACTGCCCTGATCTGTCTGACTTAAATTCTTCCCACTCCTTTTGGCACCTTGCTAAAAGTGTTTCAAACAACTAACTTTTACCTCCTTCCCTCTTTTCCACTTTGATGGCTCAGAAGCTGTTTCTTCTACAGAAAAGACAACTCTTTGCTCAGACTTTCTCCTCAAATTCCATCTCAGATGATTTCAGTGCTGCTTCTCCATCTCTACCACCCCCGGCTTCTCCCTGACTAACATCAAAATGTCTTCAGTTGATGTACTTTCTGTCCTCACTGACTTGAGTAATAACAAGGGATAGAAGCCGGATGGGGAACCTCCTTTTTGTTCTGAAGAACTGTACTTCTGTGCTTACACCCTGCCTAGGTCAACTTTTTCACTTTTTGTCTGTTGACTTGTACCTTTTGGAAGTTTGCTCCCTTTCAGCTTGTCCCGAAAAAGGATTATTGTTCCCAGCCTTGTAACTGTTGCTTTATTGCTTAACATCCATTGTTTCTAAAGTTTTGGAATCTTTTCTTTAACTCCTATGCACCGGTTGCCGTGTATAGCCGTCACGATTTTGGGCATGGAGCAAAGGGTTCACGTGTATAGCCGCAAGCGTCTTCCTGCCACCCTTTGAACTTTACCTTATCCTTACTCATCAACAGGACCACCTGGAGAGGTAGAGATACTTTCATTTGAAAGAGGAAGAGTTGGTGAGTCATATGTATCTTTAATTTCTTCTCTGTCTATATTTTAGGGTTTGAAGTTAGGGTATTTTTTTTCCAAAATCACGGAAGTCCCTCGTAGAGAGAAGCATGCGACATCGAAAAACCCCTGGTGTGTACGGGTAAAAAATAAATTAAAGCACCTTTCCTAATATAAGTCTGTCTGTCAATTGCTAGACACCTTAATCCCATAAGGGATGGCCACAAACAAATCACCTCAGTGTCGCCCTGTCCCCCACTATTTCACTGCCCTCCCCCCAGCTCACATCCCCCTCTCTCATATACCTCTCCACTCCACCCCACCATCTCATCCTCGGCCTCCCCCTGCCTCTCCCCCCCTCCACCTCATTCACATATACTCTCCTCGTTAGTCTCTCATTCTCCATCCTCTCCACATGCCCAAACCATCTCATTGTATCTCTCATAATACTTTCTATCACATCCACATCCACACCACAATGCTTCTTCATTTCCTCATTTGTGTCTGTCTCTACATGTAACTCCACATGTTCCTCCCAAGTAACTCATTTCCACTGCTTTCACTATTGACTTGTCCTTCCAACAATGTCCAAGCATTGCTTCCATATATTAGAGTTGGTATCATGATACTATCATCTATCTATCTATCTATCTATAGCCCGACGCCCTAATCCCGCAAAGGGTGGCCGCAGACAAAACGCCTCCAAGTCACTCTGTCACCCACCATTTGACTACTCTCCCCCCAACTCACCCCCCCTCCCTCATATACCTCTCATCTCCATCCCTCCACCTCATCCTCGGTCTACCCCTCCCTCTCCCTCCCTCCACCTCACCTACATACACCCTCTTAGTCAGTCTTTCATTCTCCATTCTCTCCACATGTCCAAACCACCTCAGTGTATTTCTCCTAATCTTTTCAACCACATCCACATCTACCCCACAACGTTCCTTCACTTCTTCATTCGTCAACCTGTCCCTCCACGTCGCTCCACATGCTCCTTTCAAGTAACTCATTTCCACTGCTCTCACTCTTGACTTGTTCCCCTCTTGCAAGGTCCACGCCTCACTTCCATACGTCAGGGTAGGGATCACAATACCATCATGCAGTGACTTCTTAACTTCCATACTCACCTCCCTATTTCTCATCACTGCTTTCAGTGTACCAACAACCTATCTTCCCTGCTGTACCCTTTCACGTACTTCATCCCCCAAAGTTCCATCCTTACTCATCACACTACCCAAGTACTTGAATGCACTCACATTCTCCATATCCTCACCATCCAACCTCACTGCACACTCTGTGACTTCATTCCTCTCAAACACCATAACTTTACTTTTGTTTAAATTAACTTTCAGCTTCCTCCTCCTACACACTGTCCCAAATTCACTCACCAAACCTTGCAACTCCCATTCATCTTCACTCAACAATACTGTATCATCAGCAAACAGCAACACCAGAAGCTTCCAAATCTCACCCTCATTCATTAGGGCCACCCCCACATCCACTGCCCTACCTTGCACCTCCTTTACAACCCCATCCATATATATATTAAACAGCCATGGAGACATCACACACCCCTGTTTCAGTCCCACATTGAGATCAAAGAACTCACTCAGCTCACCATCCACTCGCACCGTAGCCCTAGCTCCCTTGTACATACTCTTCACAGCACTCGACAATTTCCCCTCCACTCCATATATTCTTAATACCTTCCACATACCTTGCCTATCTATTCTGTCATAAGCTTTCTCCAAGTCCATGAAGGCAGCATACACTTTCCTTCCCTTCTCTAGATACTTCTCCACTAAACATCTTAGAAGAAATATCTGATCTACACACCCTTTTCCCTTCCTAAATCCCCCTTGTTCTTCTCCAACTAGCTCCTCTGTCATATGCCTAACCCTGTCAATGAGTATGCTACCATATATTTTACCAGTCACACTAAGAAGGCAAATACCCCTATGGTTACCACATACTTCTCTCTCCCCTTTTCCTTTGTACAGAGGAACAATTATACCTGATTTCCAGCCAATGGCCATACCACATTGAGTACACCGCTTCCCGTTCGATCAGCGAAGTTAAGCAACGTTGGGTCTGGTTAGTACTTGGATGGGTGACCGCCTGGGAACACCAGATGCTGTTGGCATCCCTATGTCCAGTGGGGTTGGTGGAGGATTAGTGCCCCTCCCTGTAAAACAATTAACTCTAAGCCCTTGGCCACCCTGTCTGGGATACATGGCGTCTGGCAATGAATGAATGAATGAATGGAACCCTTCCCTCTTCCCAAGCCAATCTACACAACTTCCATATCCACTCCACAACAATCTCACCCCCATACCTAAGCATTTCACCACACACTTCATCAATTCCTGGGGCCTTTCTCAGCTTAATCTTCTTCATCGCTTCCACTACGTCCGACCTACTGATCTCTTCCTCCCTCCTCTCATCTCTTCTTCTCCCAGCCATTCTGCAACCACTTATACTCACACTGCTATCACTCTCTACATTCAACAAATCCTCAAAGTGCTCCTTCCATCTCCTCAATTTCTCTCTCTTCTCCACCAACAATCTATAATTCCTATCTTTCACTCCCCTACTATTTCCCCTTTCACACTGCCTTACTTTCTTTACCTCCTTCCAAAACAATTTCTTACTCTCCCTCCATTTCACACTCAGATTCCTCCCAAACTCTTCATCCACTTTCTTCTTACTCTCCTTCACCAGTCTCTTAACCTCCCTTCTCCTGCTCACATATACCTCTCTCTTCTCTCTCTCATCTTCTCCCCTACCTCTACTCGCCAACCATTCACCATATGCCTTCTTCTTTTGTTCCACAGCTCGTTTCACCTCATCATTCCACCATGCTGTCCCTTGCACACCCTGCATCTCCTCCTCACTCCACAAACCGCCTCACACGCTGCACTTATCTCTTCCGTGAATATCTTACATACGTCTTCCACCCCTTCCATCTGCTCTAGCTCATACCTTCCCAATCTTTCTTCCACTATGCTCTTATTCTCTGTCCTTTTCTCACTATCTTGCAATTTCTCCACTCTTCTCACAGGAGCTGCTTTCCTGTCTTCCCCTTCATCTCCTCAACCACTTTCTTTGCAGCTCTACCTTGGCCATCACTAAGTGATGGTCCGAGACTCCATTCCCCCACCCTCTCCACAGCCTTGCATCCAACACTTGTCTTCTCATTCGCTATCATGCTGTGACTTTTTTAGTTTCATCTGCATTTTCTTATTTCTTATCACTGCTGTGAAAGAACCAGCAACCTTTCTTCCTTATTGTACTCTTTCAAGCACTTCATCCTTCAAATTTCCAGTCTTTCTCATCACACTACCCAAGTACATAAATGTGCTCACATTTTCCATTTCCTCATCACCCAACCTCACTGTACATTCAGTGGCTTCATTTCTGTCGAAGACCATAACTTTACTCTTCCTTACTGTCACCTTTAGATTCTGTTTCTTACACTCCCAGACTCATTCACCAAGCATTGCAGTTCCCCTTCGTCATCACTTAACGATGCAGTATCATCTGCAAACAACTATACAGGGAGTTTCCAAACTCTGTCTTCTCTTATTAGGGCCACTCCAGAGTCCAATGCTCTACCTTGTATCTCTTTTCATAACCCCATCAGTGTATAGATTGAACAACCATGGAGACATGACATATCCATGTTTCAATCCAACAGTCAGAGAGAATTATTCACTCTATTCAGTATCCACATTGCAGCCACAGAACCCTCATACATTCTTTTCATGGCATTCAGCAACTTCCCATTTACTCCACATATTCTTAATATTTTCACATTCCTTGTTTATCCACTCTGTCAAATGCTTTCTCCAGATCCATAAAGGTTGCATACAACTTTTTTCCCTTCTTTAGAAACTTTCCCACTCAAGACCTCAGGGTGAATATCTGATCTACACAGCCTGTTTCCCCCTAAAAACTCCCCTGTTCTTCAACTAATTCCCTTTTTATTTCCCTGACTCTGTCAGAAAGTATCCTACCATATGCTTTGCCTATTACACTAAGAAGACGAATGCCCTTATGATTACCTCACACTTCTTTTTCCCCTTTTCCTTTGTACATGGGAAGAATTATACCTGACTTCCAATTCTCTGGGACTCTACCTTCCTCCCAGGCCAATCTGCACATCTTCCATGTCTATTCTACTACTATCTCTCCTCCATGCTTCTGCATTTCACCACACACCCATCAGTTCCTGGGGCTTTTCCCATTTTAACATTCTTCATTGCCTACACTACTTCCATTGTACTGATCTCCTCCTCTCATCTCACCACCCTCCTTCTCCGAGGCATTCGCCAGCTACTTATACTTGCATTACTTTCATTCCTTATGTTTAACAGTTCCTTGAAGTGTTCTCTCTGTCAGCTCACTTTGTCTCCCTTCTCTACTATCAATCTACCATTTTTATCTTTCACTCCCTTACTAACTTCTTTATCACCCCTCTCGAACTCTCTGTACCTTGTTCCATAACATTTTCTTACATTCTCTCCACTATACAGTAATTCATTCCAAATTCCTCATCCCTTCTCTTATTGTCTCATACTAATCTTTTCACCTCTCTCTTCCTCTCTACATATCTCTCTTCTGTTTCTCAACTTCCTACATGTCTCTGCTTCCCATCCACTCACTATATGCTTTGTTCTTTTGCACTACAGCTTGCCTCACCTCTTCATTCCATGCTGTTCCTTGCACCCCCTTTTGCCTTCCCTTCAGCCCACACACAACCTCATATGTTGCACAGATTTCCAAAGTGAATATCTTGCACACACCTTCTACCTCACCCATCTCCTCCAAATCATATTTACCCAATTGCTCCTCCTCTTCTCTCTTATACTCTGCCTTTTTTCTATCCTTTTGCAACCTTTCTACCTTCCTTGTATGGACTGCCTCCTCCTGATGTTCCCTCCTTCTATTCCTTCATTGCACTTGAACCTTGACTTTCGCCTTTATCAAATGGTGGTCAGAAAGTCCACTCCCCCAGCCTCTGTATGCTCTTGCATCCATTACATACCTTCTCATTCTTTCATCCATACACACATAATCATTAATTTCCTTCCGTTCATTCATATGATCACCCACCCTTCTCATCACTCTCCATGTATACCTGTGAATCATTTTGTGCCAAAAGAGGGTATTGGCTACCACCAACCCCTGCCCTGCACAAATGTCCACTAGAGCACTGCCATTCTCATCCACTTACACATCACACCCCATTCACCGACCACCCCATCCACCCTCACATTCCCTACTTTTCCATTCATATCTTCTGTCAAAAACACTCCCTCATCCTTCTCAAACTTTTCCAAGCACACCTCAACATTTTCCCAGAACTGATGTGTGATTATCCATCTTGACCCTCTATCCTATAAACTTTTCCATGAGTATCATCATCATCATCCAGACCTCCTTTCCCACCTTAGGGCAGGGTGAGTAAAAATGTCCAGGCAGCCCAAATTTGCCCAGTCCAATAGGCCACACTTCCATTCACTCACCATTCAAGCCCCCGGAATCCTGGCTGTATCTGATATGCCAAAAACATTCGCCATGTTCTGTAGCTTCACATAAACATAACCGATAGAGTCAGTCTGGATGCTGTCACGTTAAAAAGACGTGCCAAATGCTTGATCATGCGCTTCTCCTCATAATATTCATCCAACCAGCTCGATCTCTTGTCAGTCCCCTAGCTTCACCGACTTCCAAACCTCTCTTCCTCACACACACATCCACCATATCCCTTCACTTTCTCCTTGGCCTACCTTGCCTCCTCCCTCCTTCAAATTCGCTCAGATATACCTTTTTCATCACTCTGTCGTTATCCATTCTCTCCACATGACTAAACCATCTCAGTCACTCTCTCTGATTCTGGTGCCGACAGACTTCTTCTCTCCACATCATTCACAAATCACATTATTTTGTATCCTATCCACTCTCTTTGCTCCACATACATTCCTCAGCAGTCCCATCTCCACTGCTCTCACTCTTGACTCTTTATTTTCATGCCACACCATAGTCTCTATCTATCTATCTATCTATAGCCCGACGCCCTAATCCCGCAAAGGGTGGCCGCAGACAAAACGCCTCCAAGTCACTCTGTCACCCACCATTTGACTCCCCTCCCCCCAACTCACCCCCCCCTCCCTCATATACCTCTCAACTCCATCCCTCCACCTCATCCTCGGTCTACCCCTCCCTCTCCCTCCCTCCACCTCACCTACATACACCCTCTTAGTCAGTCTTTCATTCTCCATCCTCTCCACATGTCCAAACCACCTCAGTGTATTTCTCCTAATCTTTTCAACCACATCCACATCTACCCCACAACGTTCCTTCACTTCTTCATTCGTCAACCTGTCCCTCCATGTCACTCCACATGCTCCTCTCAAGTAACTCATTTCCACTGCTCTCACTCTTGACTTGTTCCCCTCTTGCAAGGTCCACGCCTCGCTTCCATACGTCAGGGTAGGGATCACAATACCATCATGCAGTGACTTCTTAACTTCCATACTCACCTCCCTATTTCTCATCACTGTTTTCAGTGTGCCAACAACCTTCCTTCCCTGCTGTACCCTTTCACGTACTTCATCCACCATAGTCTCACATCCATATATTAAAATTGGCACTAACTCTCCTTCACATAAGCGTCGTGCAGCTGCAACTCTCAAGCTTTTGTTTCTTATCAAGGCCTTCATTGCACCAGCTACTTTCTTTCCTTGTGTCACTCTACTTTCCACTTCTTTCGCACATTTTCCTCTTTTCTATCACTGTACCTAGTAATAGAAAAGAGTAAAAGAAAATTAAGTTTAGAATACAAGAAAATAATGATACAGTACAATAATTCAGCACTGGTTGGCTGCCAATTACAGTATGAGCTGGTTGATACAGTAGGCCTCAACGACGGGTAATTCACTGAACTGCCGGTTACATCCTATTTTGGTGCCAGATGTTGCATAATTGTGCCGGAAATTGCTTTAATAGAGCTGAGCCAGCAGCACCAGATATTGCATTAGGCCAGATATTGCGACAACGGATAATTGAAAGTTTATACAATTATGCATCCTGTGCAGTAATGTTGAACTGTCTGCCTGCAGTGGACACGTAAAATTCCCGATCACACAACTGCCACATACGAGGCGTCCAGCATTGTCTGATTCTTATAGTGTTGTAAAATTAGTTTTTCTGCTAAATGTACAGGATTTAAAAAACATAATGGGAAAATTTTTAAAATTTACTCTATCTGGCAGTTTTTAAAATCCTGTCTAATGTTTTTTTTTTTTTCCCCAGTCTGGGATATATTTACCATTTTTGAGACAGTCAAGTGTATGTCTATAGTTTCTATTAGGCAACAGTGGATTTGTCTCCAGATGACAAGTGTTTGGGCAGTATCCAGCTGGCTTACTGGAGCACCAGGAGTTTGAATTCCGTTCTAACCATTGTTGTTGGTTGGGATTAGTCTGAATGCTTTTTTTTTTTCTTATACTAAACACATGTCACTGTGATCATTACTGTTATTATTGTTTTGGAGTTAATGAGGAATGACATGTAAAATTAACAGAGTAATGCAGTTGATAGAGAGTGAGACAGGAGTGGAAGGGTGCTGAAAGGGTGCTGGGAGGGCATGTTTTGCCCACGAACCAAAGACAAGAATGTATGTTGTCCGCGGTCACAGGCTGTGAGAAGTGCTGCTCTGCTTATACTTTTACAGCATTCTGTTGCCACTTTTATCAAATATGTAAAGGAAACACCAAATGGATCCTTTATTTTAGAACTGTACATAAGTGTACGCTGATGGTGTGCAGCAAGACTCACAACCTCTTTCAAACCACTACCTTTTGTTGTATATGTACACTGTATAGTTTTACAGTGCTAAATATTTTAATCAATTTTAGGTCTCTCTCTTTCTCTCTCTCTCTCCTGTCTCCTTACAATGCATATGTACGTGGTCAGTCCAAAAAGTAATTGAACTTTTAAAATTGCGCACCAACTATCCAGCACAGCTTGATTGCAGTGGGAGTGCTGTTTAGCAGCAACTTTGATTTTTAGTTTAACACTAACCGTATCATGTCTCATCACTTAGTCATCGAGGTACACGTGCCTGAGTGAACATGTTTAGTGCACTTGGCAATCTCATGCAAGTTGAACAATGAAGGATCTGGAAGAGCAATTTGTTTGTGGGAAATTCTCTTTCATATTAGGAAAACCTTTTACAGAGACTTTTTAGATGTTGCAAGAGGCTTATGGAGAGGATTGTTTGAGTCATACACAATGTCACAAGTGTTTCCAGAGGTTCAGATTGGGAAGAACATCCACTGAAGACAATCCCAAATATGGATGGCCTTCTAGATCAAGAGATGTCGATCATGTTGAGAAAGTGAATGCTGTTTCATTTTTTTCATTTTGTTTCATTTACAAAGGCTCCAACATGCTTGCATGTGTGTCAGCCTTGGTCACAAGATGGCAGCTCTCCATGCTGCTCGATCTCTGGCAGCCTCGCTGTTCGGTTCCTTATCCTTGAGATCACTCTCTATGACCTCCTCCCAGGTTGCATTCAGTCTGCCTCTCTCAACCCTACCCCTAACGTTCACATTTCTGGCTTTCTGCACCCAGTTGTCATCCCCCATTCTCTCTTCATGCCCAAACCATCTTAATCCACTCCTCCTGAGAATTCCAGTAAACTCCAGTCCCATCCTTCCTCTTAACTCATCAATCGTAAACCTACCCCCCCTCAGGCCACGCATTCAAGGACGCACTACACATCCACCAAATCATTGTCATTTTTTAATGTTTGAGCCTATGAATATCCTCCTCCTTTACTGCCCAGGTCTCACAATCCATCCATCATCCAATCCTACCTTGCCCCATGAGGAGCATAGGAGCCTGGAGCTAGGCAAGTTGGTCCTGACATTTAAGATGAGAGTGATCAGCCTCACTCATCCCTGAGTGGCATTACATGAGCAATAAACCCCAACCACCCCTTGGATATAAACCTTCACCAGCTCAATCCGATTGGAGCGCCATAATTACCCGCTAAACCACCAGGCGCCAGAATTTGGTTATACGGTTACCACCCAGCGTAGTAAGTGGTTTCCTGGTGTACAGGAAACCATTTGGCTTGTCACTCAGTGTAGAGTCACTCGTAGGCAGAAGGAAGAGGAAAGAATGAAGGAAAGAAAGACAGAAGAGGGAACGTAAAGTCACCCAGAGGCAGAAGGATGAGGAAAGAATGAAGGAAAGAAAAACAGAGGAGGATGAAAGGAGGAGAGGAAAGGGCAGACACCTGAGAGCAGCACTACATCACTACCATTGAGTATTACACCCCTAACACATGCTGTATACAAAGATTCCTAAGCACAGAGGGTGAGCCCTCTCAGTGTCAGGAGAGGCAACAGCTCTCTGAACTTCTTCCAACCAGCCACAGAGCTAGCTCCAACCCCACCTCCAGCACTGCACATAATATGTCTCCCAAGTAACAAAACTCATCCATGCACTCAAGAGGCTCCCCAACAAGATCAGTCCTTTCACATCTGACAATTTCCACATGCTTTCCCTGATACTGCACACACGAAATCAGCATTATCTCGTAGTCTACCTCTCATACCACTACATTTCTTATGTGCTCACTTATCACAGATACTGGACAAGATGGATTTACTTCCCACACCCTTGTAGCAAACCACACATGGCCACTCTCCCTCTGCTTTGACAGTACCTCCACCAGCCCTGGGTACAGTCACTTGTTCTTCCACTTTGTTTCTTATGAAGTGGAATCGTAGGTTAGGTCATATCTGGCCCTCTGTATATCTTACTTTGTCTGTTCCACGCTGTATCTCAGAAACCATTTGTTGGAATTTTCTTATATTTTGAATGATTCGTTTCATTTTTGAAGGCCCCAACATGCTTGCATGCGTCGGCCATGGTCACCTAATGGGTGCTCTCCATGTTTCTCAGTCTCTAGCAGCTTCCCTAATCAGTCTCTAATCCCTGACTTCATGCTCAATGACCACGTCCCAGGTATTTTTCGGTCTGCCTCTCGCAACCCTACCCCCAACATTAACACTTCTCGCTTTCTGCACTCAGTTGTCATCCTCCATCTTCTTCACATGCCCAGACCACCTCAATCTACCCCTCCTCATCACAACATGAATACACTCATCTCTTAACTCTTCCATCATAAACCCAGCCCCCCAGTCCTCGCACTCAAGGACACACCGCACATCCACCTAATCATTGTCATTTCTGTACATTTGGACCTTCAAAAATCCTCCTCCTTTACTGCGCAGGAGGTCACTACCATACAGCATTACACTCCTAACACATGCTGCATACAAAGATCTTTTAGCACAGAGTAGAGAGCCCTCTCAGTGTCAGAAGAGGCAACAGCTCCCTGAAATGATTGTATGATTGTAGAGCCATATAGGAGGTTGATGCCTGTTTTTTCAAAATTTTGTAAACAAATTCAAGATGGCAGACATGACCAATTTTCTAGTATTGAATCTTTAAATCCTTTACATTTCCTTTACTTTAACAGATAAGTTTACAGGTTGTAACAAAGTGGAATATAGTCTCCCTGAGAGAGGCATGTTTTATCGGCTTTTAAACCCAAGCCCTTATTCCCCATACCATCTCTCCACTTCCTAAATCTTTCCTCCGACTCCCTTTCATTATCTGCAGTCAACAGTATGCAATCAGCATACATTGTCTCCTATGAGAAGAGTACATTTCTGAGGTCATGTGAGAGGGCTTCAAGCACCACGATAAACAATAAGGAGCTCAAGACTTCCCCTTGCTGCACACCAACATTCATGGAAAATTCATCACTCAAATATCTATTCACTCTCACCTGAGTGCTAGCACTCCCATACATAGCCATAACCACTCTAACCAGTCACTCTTCGATCCCAAACTTTCTCATTGCCCACTTCACTACCTCCTTAGGAACTCTGTCAAAAGTTTTCTCTCAGTCAACAAAAAGAAATTACAGATTTCTTTCCTATATATATTTTTCCTGAAGCTGTCGAACTATGAATATGGAATCGTTGGTCCATTTACCAGGCATAAACCCAACCTGCATCTCATCAATATTCAGTCTTTCTGTAATAATACCTTCTAGAACAGTTCAGCCAATTCACTTTCAAGTGATCATCATCAGTTACTTTCTCTGCAGTATACAGTACTGTATCTTTCTATCTGTCTTTTCCCAGACACCTTAATCCCATAAGGGGTGGCCACAAACAAATCACCTCCATGTTGCCCTGTCCCCTGCCATTTCACTGCCCTCCCCCCAGCTCACATTCTCCCCTGTCATACACCTCTCCACTCCATCCCCCCATCACATCCTCAGCCTCCCCCTCCCTCTCCCTCCCCTCCACTTCCCTCACATACACTTTCCCCGTTAGTCTCTCACTCTCCATCATTTCCACACAGCCAGACCACCTCAATGTATTTCTCCTAACGTATTCTATCACATGACACCATAACTCTAATTCACTTCTTTTTTTGTCAGTCTGTCTCTCTATGTAACTCCACATGTTCCTCTCACGTAACTCATTTCAACTGCTGTCACTCAACTTGTGTCCTTCCAGCAAGGTCCAGGCTTCTCTTCCATACTTTACAGTTGGTATCATAATACTATCATGCAGCGAATTCAATCCATGTTCACTTCCCTATTTCTTATCACTGCTTTCAAAGAACCAGTAGCCTATTTTCCATGTTGTACCCTTTCAAGCACTTCATCCTCCAAACTTCCATCCTTGATCATCGCACTACCCATTTTCTGTTTCCTCATTATCCAACCTCACTGTATATTCAGTGACTTCATTTCTCTCAAAGACCATAACTTTACTTTTCCCTGCATTTACGTTTAGATTTCTTTTCTTATACACTCTCCCAGTTTAATTCACCAAGCACTGCAATTCCTTCCCTTTCATCAGCACTTAACAATACAGTTTCATCTGCAAACAACAGTACAGGAAGTATCCAAACATGCCCACTCTCATTAGGGATGCTCCAGCATCCACTTCCCTTCCTTGTATCTCTTTTATAACCCCTTCCATATACAGATTGAATAACCATGGAGACTTGACACATATCTGTTTCAGTCCAACATTCTGATAGAAAAATTCACTTAGTTCAGTATCCACACATATTGCAACCTTAGCTTCCTTATACATACTCTTCACGGCATTCAGCAAAGTCCCATTTACTCTTTATATTTTTTAGATTTTCCACATTCCTTGTTTATCTACTCTGTCATATGCTTTCTCCAATCCACGAAGGCTGCATACAACTTCTTTTCCCGAGGGGAATGGGAATGCTGGTGATAGGGAGAGCTGGAACTCCTGTTTCACTAGCTATCTAACCATCCCCCTTTGCTGACTTTTTCAGTGTGACAGTAACATGGGGAGTAGACCAGCATACTCTCCCAAACATTTCCTGTAGCTATCTATGCACTACATCACATGCACTTTATATTTCACACAACATATCCCACTACGTTACAAGGGTTGGCGCCAGCAAGGGCATGCAGCCAGAAAACTTTGCCCCCGTTACCTAGTGGCGGACTTCTGGGGGGAGGCGTGACGGGGGTTCCGCCGGCATAGATCTTAGGTCCAGGATGAGATGGGGCCCGGGCCTGTGCTAGAGGGTACAGGGCATTGCAGTTCCCAGGCTGCCGCTTCTGCCCAATAGAGAGGGGCCCGAACCTGGGAGCAGCGCCCCAGGAGGCTGCCCTATCAGTGGGTGTATAATGGCGGGATAGTTGCAGTGCCAAGGTGCTTGGAGGGTGTCCCTGCAGCTGTCCTGGCGGGGTGCCCCGAGGCCACTACCACAGCCACTGGTAAGCTGGTGGGCTAGGGGTCCCAGATCCATTGCCTGGACTTGGGACTGTGCAGTGAGTGGGGCCTGTGCTATGTCTACCCCCCTTTATTAATACAGTAATCCCTCCAATATCCGACGTAATAGAGCCATAGGCAGGTCCAGATAGTGGTCCTGTCTGGATGTTGGGCCCCAGCTTCTGGACTTGTACTTTTTTTTTTTTTTTTTTTTTTTTAATGTGGGGAAGAAGGAACTAAAGGCAATGAGCCCGCAAAACCGTTCCTTCCAAGAGAAAAACAAAATACAAGAGAGAGCCAAATTCAAGATCCATTCATTTCGAGATGCCTTGACACACTGCGTTTGAAAGACTGGAGATCATAGGAAGCAGGAAATACAGACAGAGGGAGACAGTTCCACAGTTGACCTGTTGCATAAATGAAGGACTGGGAGTAATGGTTAACTCTTGCAATAGAGAGTTGGACAGAAAAAGGGTGAGAGTTTGCTGCTAGACAGGTGCTACGCGCCCGTCGTAGAAGTGGAGGAATGCATGCATACAGTTCAGAGGAACAGTGACCAGTGAAGTAGCGATAGAAAAGAGATAAAGATGCAACATTGCGGCGAAGAGACAGAGGTTGAAGGGAGTCAGTAAGAGGGGGAGAGTTAATGAGACGAAAAGCCTTTGACTCCACCCTATTGAGCAGAGCTGTATGTGGGGAGCCTTCCCACACATGAGAGTTGTACTCCACACAGGGGCGGATAAAACCCCTGTATAGAGTCAACAATTGTGTAGGGGCGAAGAAGGAACGGAGTCGGCTTAGCACACCCAATCGCTTGGAAGCAGATTTTACAAGAGATGTAATATGATCTTTCCAAGACAAGTCCCGAGCAAATGAAACCCCAGGCATGTTCAGCGATGATGCAGGATTAAGTTAAGTATTATTGAACATAAGTGGGTATACCTGTGGAAGGTTTTGTCGGTTGATAGGTGCAAAAACTGAGTCTTTGATGCATTAAAAAAACCTGATTATTCTTACCCCAGTCAGAGATACGAGTCAAGTCAGACAGTAGGTGTGCCATAGCCTTATCCCTTGCCTGTTGAAGTAACTGCTGAGATGGACGTTGTGGGAATCGAATGGAAAGGTGAAGGGTAAAGTCATCAGCGTATGAGTGGATAGGGTAAGATGTACAGCTTAGAAGGTCATTGATGAATAAAAGGAAGAGAGTTGGTGATAGGACAGAGCCCTGAGGAACACCACTGTTAATAGATCTAGGAGAAGAACGATAGCCGTCTACAACAGCGTCTATAGAACGACCAGAAAAGAAGCTAGAGATGAAGGCACAGATAGAAGGATAGAAACCATAAGAGGGCAGTTTGGAAATTAAAGATTTATGCCAGACTCAATCAAAACCCTTTGAGATGTCAAGTGCAGTGGCAAAGCTTTCGCCAAAGTCCCGAAAGGAGGATGACCAGGAGTCTGAAAGGTAGGTGAGAAGATCGCCTGTGGAGCATGCCTGACGGAACCCATACTGACGATCAGAAAGAAGATTGTGATAGGAAAGATGCTTTAAAATTTTTCTATTAAGAATAGACTCAAAAACTTTTGAGATACAGGATGTTAAAGCAATTGGACGATAGTTAGAGGGTTGGGAATGGTCACCCTTCTTTGGGACCGGCTGAATGAGAGCAAACTTCCAGCAAGAAGGAAAGGTACAAGTTGACAGACAAAGGCGAAAGAGTTTGCCTAGGCAGGGTGTAAGCACAGAAGCACAGTTCTTATGGACCCTAACTCAGAGAAACACCTATACAACTCCCTGTGGACATGCATAGCACCTATTTAAGACCCAAATCACACCATTAAGGGACATAAAAGACTGAAATAAATGCAAAATAACCATAAAATGAAGTTTTTGAGGTAGGTTCATACAATATTCAACATTCTGGGTACTTACAAGTCCTTGGCTCCTGGACTGGTAGTTATGGACCCTAACCTAGCCTAACTCAGAAAAACACCTCCCTACTGACAATGCATAGGACCTAACACACAGCATATTCACACCAATAAGGGACATAAAAGAGTGAAATGAGGTGTTTGAGGTAAGTATAGTATGGGAATAGATGCAGAAGGGAAGTTTAGAATAAATGAAGTGGAAAGGTACTGGGAGGAATGAAAAAAGTGTTTAAATGTCGTTCGCTTAGAATGGATGTAAAGAGAAGGCTGTATGAGGGTGTTGTGGTACCGACTGCATTATATGGGGCTGAAACATGGAATATGGGTGTAGCAGAGAGGAAAAGTTTGAATGTAATGGAGATGAGGTGTCTGAGGAGTGTGTGTGGAGTGACGCGTATGGATCGAGTGTGAAATGATGAAGTGCGAAGGAGAACTGGAGTTGTTCGGGAGATGGCTGGTAGAGTTGAGCAGAGGGTGTTGCGATGGTTTGGGCATATGGAGAGAATGGATAATGAGCGATTGGTGAAAAAGATAACTAGATCTGATGTGAGAGGTGTAAGGCTGAGAGGAAGACCACGAATAGGATGGATGGACAGTGTGAAGAGAGCGCTGGATGCGAGAGGGATGTCTGTTGAGCAAGGAAGAGTGGCTGTGCGTGACAGAAATAAATGGAGAGAAATTGTGAATGAATAAGTGATGATGCAGCCCTGAGGGGATATTCTCCCGCATTTGGTCTGATCAGCTAGTCAGGTCAGGTGCGGGTAAGGGGATGGGTCTGTTATGATGTGGCAGGGGTAAACCAGTTCTGCTGTCGGGCCCTGCTGCGGATGTCACTGATTGCATTGTGCAGTTGACCCTTGTGCGGTGTGGTGCGGTGAGGATCTGTCCGTTCTCCCCTTTGAGGCTAAGATGTGAATGAATGTGTTTGAATGGATGAGTAAATGGAGAGTGTGTCGTCCTGTCTCGGCTACCTCCCTTTCCTTGGGGGAAGCAGCCTAGGTATATAGATAGATAGATAGTATGGAAAATACAGTAGAGTACAGTGGGGCACCAATTTTCGCGCCTAATTGGGTCCAAAAATAATGCGCGAAAGTGGAATTAGCGAAAGTTGGGGCATTGTCTTTATGGCAAAAAGGCTAATTGGTTCCCGGTTATCCTAAAGTAACATCGGATTTTCATTTTCACTTGCAGTACAGTACATCAAATCACTATTGTACATTGCATTGTGAGATACAAACAATAAAAACTGTACAGTACACATTATATGAGGAGAAACATACCACAGAGACCAGGTTGAGGTGTTTAATGGATGTTGGGGGTAAGTATCCGAGGCGCGTGGCGGGCTTATTTAGCCACGCCAGACGTATTGGCGCCACCTCTTGCTGCCTCACTACCACTCTCTCTCTCTGCCTCCTCAGATGCAACTTGATACAACACTTCCACTCTGTGCTGAATTTCCCTTTGTGCTAGGTTCTCTTGAACAAATCCATCGAAATCTTTATCCAGGTTAAGCTCCTCTATGGCACTGTCAGTAGGGATAGCACCGACTTTGAATGTCCCGGCCACTTTTTATCACCACCACTGCCTCCCGGCCCTCCCCCCACACCACCAGGCTCTCCCCCCACACCACCAGGCCCTTTCCCCACACTACCAGGTATAGTAGAGGCCATTGAACCGTGAGAATCCAACACAATGGAACTAGCACGCTCGTACACAATGGCGGGAATGGGTGGACAGAGTGTTGACATGACGTCATTCAAGATGGCGGTGGGTTGCGGGCGGGCGGCGCAGGAAATTCAAATATTGTCCCAAACCCAAAATTTGTGCGCGAAAATCGATTTTTTTCAAGCGATAGTGGAAGTTAGGGAATATTTGGTGCATGCCGCGAAAGTGGATTCCGCGAATCCTGCTGTAGTGAAAGTTGGTGCACTACTGTATAGTATGAAACATTCTGCCTACTTACAGCAAGTCCATGGCCATCTCGATGAATAACCGCCTCCTCTCAGACTCTGACAGTAAGAAGGATTTCCTGAAGCACTTGCAGTACACTGTTCATGAAGTCTTACACTGAACTTAGTCATTCGCACTCAGAAGTCCATTCTCTTCACAGTGCGCACTCTTGTCTAACTTATGCTCCATTGTAACTTAATAAGTGTTGCACTCTGCACTTTAAGTCTTTCCACTCTTATAACCATTTTCTAAACCAAAAACACACAAGTTAATTTATGTTAAATTTAGTCCAGAAATTGTTTGTCTTTTCACTCACAACTCTAAATCCTTCACACAATGCACAGTTTTTTCACTGCACAACACTGTAAGTTCCCGTGTGGTCTAGTGGAGAAGTTCTTGGCGTCTGATCAATGTCAGAGTCTGAGAGTAGCACAGGGAGGTGACCTAGGGATGCGTCACTGGGTCGTGGTGATGGCGTACCCACTGCAGACGACTCTGAAGACAGATGCAAACTCACGTCGAGCGGTGACTCCACCGTGGCTGATGTGCTGGGCAGTGGCTCGGAGCATGAGGGCCTGTCTTGGGGAGGCAACGGAATGGAGCCAGGGCAGGGCACAGCGGGGGTCACAGGCCTGAAAAAACTGTCAATGGTTGATTGACACAAGGAACGACGATTCTGAGGATCTATGATGCGCTGCCTGATAGCACGCACTTCCTCCACAAGTCCCAAGGGCCCCATCTCCCTGTCGCAGTCAGGGTTTTCCAGGTAGTCCAGAACGAACTCTAGGTGTTCCCGGAGTGCGCTCAGCTTGGGGATGGCTGGAGTTGTGTCATGTTGAGAGGAGTCCGCATCATTGTCGCCGTCCTCGTCGGTTGGTAAGGCCATGCCGTAACTTAAACGCGAAGAGCCAACCCTCGGATGCCTTGAAGTCTAGGGCGTCGTGAAGCCTGGCGAACTTCTCAGCAGCAGCCTTCAGCTCCGTACCATGTACCATCACACCAGCAGCACGTTGCTATCGATACCAAATCAACGTGGAGTGGTCGACTTCAGCAAACTTGGGAGTAAACATCACCTTCCTCTCCACGTTGCGTTTGCTTCTCGACGAGAAGTGAGCCGTGTACTGCATGAGATTGTCTCGGGATCTCTTAATATCAAACAAAGTAGATCGGGCCAGGTTAAACTCGTGGAGGATGCGTGAAGAAGACCACCCCACATCTACTTTCTCCAATATCTCCCGCTTCTTCTCCAGAGTCAACACCACTCTCTTCCTCTTCTCAGGTGGCGGGGCCATCATCACACACACGAAGGAGAGGCACGAGAGCAGCAGGAGTGCCTGCAGCAGGTAAGGCACCACCACAAAAGCGAGCATGTGGGCAGCCATGACGACGAGCGTTCACTCGCGACGAGAGACAGGCGGAAAGTGGGGAGGATGCAGGGGTGCTCTAGCGGATGTTGGAGGAATGATGCGCCACAACAAAGCTGTCCCGCGCCCCACGCGCCAAATTTAAATTACGGGCTGGAATTTTCTTTTTTTTTTTTCTAATTTTTTTGCAGTTTTCAGACCATTTTGGGAATGTTGGATCCCGGTACGATTATGTCCGGTTAGTGGGGATGTTCGGATAGTGGGTGTTCGGATATTAGAGGGATTACTTTTAATACTGAAGATGACAAAACAAAATAAGTTTCAAAGCAAGCCTGAGGACAGTAAATCACCCAAGGGGATGAGGGTGGCTTCATGGAGTGTAGGAAGTTTGAGGGGAAGAGTGGGGGAAGTCGTTGAGGCATTAAGTAGGAGGTGGGTGGATGTGGCATGTTTGCAGGAAGTCCGGTACAGGGGTGGGTCAGCCAGAAAGATTGTTGGGAAGGACTGTTGCTATAAGTTGTTTTGGCAGGGGAGGACAGACGGATATGGAGGTGTTGGTGTGATGGTTGCGGAGAAATGGGTGGAATATGTTATGAATGTTTTGAGAGTAAACAATAGGATATTGGTAGTGAAAATTCTGTTGGGTAGAAAGATAGCTGCGATTATATCGGCATATGCTTCACAGGCAGGATTGGATGAAGCAGAGAAAGATAGATTTTGGGATGATTTAATACATGTAGTGGGTGGTATGTGGGATGATGAGATAGTAATTTTGGGAGGGGACTTAAATGGTCATGTAGGTGAAGAAGCACAAGGTTATGAAGGAGTGCATGGGGGATGTGCATATGGTATAAGGAATGAAGAAGGGGAAAGGATACTCGAGTTTGGGGAGGCAACGGACATGATTGTGTGGAACACATATTTTAGGAAAAGAGACAGTAGGTTAATTATGTATGAGTCTGGGGGAAATAGCAGTCAGATAGATTATTTTCTGGTTAGGAGGGCTGATGGGAGGTTAGTGAGGGATGTTAAAGTTATAGAAAGTGAGGAGTGTGTGCAGCAGCACAAACTATTGATTTGTGATATGGTGCTTAAAGAACAAGTGATGAAAAAGAGGACTTATGTACCTAGGAGGAAAATATGGAAGCTGAAAAACCAAGTAGTAAGGGATGCCTTCTATAGCGAGTTGAGGAAAGTGGTAGCTGAACAGGGAGCTGTAGACAGAGGCGTTAATGAACAGTACAGAGCCCTCAAGAACAATTTCTTGAGAGTTTCTGATGTAACATGTGGTTGGACAAGAGGACCACCAAGACATAAAGTAACTTGGTGATGGGATGAGGGTGTAGAAGCTGCAGTTAGGGAGAAAAGAAGGCTTTTCCGGGAATGGAAGAAAGGTGGTAGCAAAGAGGAATATTTGGCTGCCAAGCGGAGGGCTAGAAGAGAGGTATACAGGGCAAAATCTGAGTCACAGAGACTATTACTTGATAACTTAAATCATGGGGAAAGGAAAAATATGATATTTAGGGTGGCAGATCAGGTGAAGAGGGATAATCGGAATATTATAAGTGAGCAGTGTGTGAAGAATGATGAAGGAAGGGTAGTGGTGAACAGTGAGGATATTAAAGATGCATGGAGAGAGCATTATAACCGGTTGTTGAATGAGGAGTTTGACTGGGACATGGAAGGTTTGGAGCCAGCAGATCCAGTGTCTGGCCCTTGGCCTTTGAATGATGCTGCTACTGTGAGTGAGGCAATAGGCAGGATGAAGGTGGGGAAGGCAGCAGGTGTGTCTGGGTTGACTGCCGAAATGTTGTAGGCCTCAGGCGATATAGGGGTGAGGTTAGTCATTGACCTGATATATAGGATTATTTATGAGTGTGTTGTCCCAGATGATTGGCTGAAGAGTGTAATTGTCTATCTATCTATCTATTGCCAGACGCCATAATCCCGTACGGGGTGGCCATTTGACTCTGAGTTACTTGTTTTACAGGGAGGGGCACTAACCCTCCACAAACCCACTTGACACGTAGGGAGCACGTATGGTTTGGTTATATGGTTACCACCCAGCGTTGTAAATGGTTTCTTGGCTTACAGGAAACCATTTGGCTTGTCACTCAATGTAAAGCCACCTGTAATGGAAAGAAAAGCATTAAGTAGTGACAGGAAAGATGGCAGAAATAAGAAGAGAGGATGGCAGGCACAGAAAAAGAATGATCAAGGCTAAAGAAGAAGTAGGCAGCACTACATCAAGTGAGTGGATGATGGTCGCCACCACCTACCACTATAAATGTGTATAAAGGGAAGGGTGATGCCCTGGAAAGAGGAAATTATAGAGATATAAAACTTTTAGATCAGATAATGAAGGTAATGGAGAGAGTTTTAGAAGGTATGATTAGAGAAAGAGTGAATATTGATGAGATGCAGTTTGGGTTTATGCCAGGTAGGGGGACCACTGATGCTATATTCATTGTTCGACAGCTTCAGGAAAAATATATTGGTAGGAGAGGGAATCTTTATTTTGTTTTTGTTGCTATGGAAAAGGCCTTTGACAGAGTCTGTAGAGAGGTGATGAAGTGGGCAATGAGAAAGCTTGGCATGGAGGAGTGGCTGGTTAGGGTGGTTATGGCTATGTATGTGGGTGCTCACACCCCGGTAAGAGTGAATGGAGATTTGAGTGATGAGTTTTCCATGAATGTTGGTGTGCATCAGGGATCAGTCTTGAGTCCCATTTTGTTTATCATGGTACTTGATGCCCTTTCACGTGACTTTAGAAACGGACTTTCATGGGAGTTGTTGTATGCTGATGATTTGGTGTTGATTACAGAGAACGAAAGGGAGGCGGAGGAAGGGTTTAGGAAGTGGAGAGATGGTATGGGGCATAAGGGCTTAAGGGTAAATGCAGCAAAGTAATGATATCTAGGGTTGGTGGCGGTACTGTCAAAGACGAGGGAGAGTGGCCATGTGCAGTTTGCCACAAGGGCGTGGGAAGTAATTCCATCTTATGCGGTGTTTGTGATAAATGGGTACATAAGAGATGTAGTGGTATCGGAGGTAGACTGCAAGATAATGCTGATTTTATGTGTACGGTGTGTCGGGGTGAGCAGGTGGAGATTGTTAGACGTGAAAGGATTGAACTTGCTGGTGAATCTCGTGAGTGTGTGGAAGAGTTTTGTTATTTGGGAGACATGTTGTGTGCTGGAGGTGGGGCTGGAGCTAGTTCTGTGGCTAGGGTGAGAAGTGGTTGGAAGAAGTTCAGGGAGCTCTTGCCTCTCCTGACATTGAGAGGACTCTCCCTATGTGCTAAGGGGTCTTTGTATGCAGCATGTGTTAGGAGTGTAATGCTGTATGGTAGTGAGACCTGGGCAGTGAAGGAGGAAGATATTCGCCAGCTCAGATGTACAGAAATGACAATGATTAGGTGGATGTGCAGTGCGTTCCTGCGTCCAAGGCCTGGAGGGGCTGGGTTTATGATGGAAGAGTTGAGAGGTAGGATGGGACTGGAGTGTATTGGTGTTGTGGTGAGAAGAGGTAGATTGAGATGGTTTGGACATGTGGAGAGGATGGGGGATGATAATTGGGTGAGGAAGGTGAGAAGTGTTAATATTGGGGGTGGGGTCATGAGGGGTAGACCGAGAAAGACATGGGACGAGGTCATTAAGTGTGACCTCAAGGTTAAGGGACTGAACAGGGAGGCTGCAATGGATCGTGCTGCGTGGAGAGCAGCCATTAGGTGACCAAGGCCGACACATGCAAGCATGTTGGAGCCTTTAAAAATGAAAACGAAAACGAAAACTTTAGAAACACTTTCACTAAAGACCTAAGGATGAATATCTGATCTACAGAGCCTCTTCTCTTCCTTAAACCTTCCTGTCCTTCTCTAACTAATTCCTCTGTTATTCCCTAACTCTGTCAATAAGTATCCTGCAACATACTTTGCAGGACAAATGCCCCTGTGATTACCACACACTTCTTTTTCCCCTTTTCCTTTGTATAGGGGAATAATTATACCTGATTTTCAGTCCTCCGGGACTCTACCTTCCTCCCATGCCAGTTTGCACATCTTTCAAATCCATTCTACCACTATATCTCCCACATGCTTCATCATTTCGCTACACACTCCATCAATTCCTGGGGCCTTCCCCATTTTGATTTCCTTCATTGCTTCCACAGCTTCTGTTCTGTTGATCTCTTCCTTCCTTTTTGCCTCTCTCCTTCTCCCGTCTATTCCCCAGCCTCTTACACTCATGTTACTTTCATTCGCAATGTTTAACAGTTCTTTAAAGTGTTCTCTCGATTTCCGCATTTGTTCTCCCTTCTCCAGTATCAGTCTATACAATATCTGGTAGTAATTCATTCCTTGTGAACCATAACATTAAAGCCCCCATGCACATAGGGGTCATACAGTGCACTCCGTTGCGTGTCATGTTACCTAACTTGTGTTGCTGTGGTCAGTGATGTTCACACTAGTACACTGGGCAACAAGGGCCAGTTAATACTGAGCTGCAAATGGAAGAGGATGGATACCAACACCGCAGCAGTTCAAGAGACTGTGACGTGGAGCATTGTGGCATATGTTGTGCCAAAAGCAAAACATTACGAAAAAGATGTGATGCAGGCACAACTGCTCTCAGCAGAAGCCAGACATCTACTTTGGGCATCACGGTGTGTTCTGTCACCATTAAATGCCAGAAGCACTCAGCACAGACTCTCCACAGCACGAAAACCGGAGTTGGGCAACATTACGTCCAACAGATTGAGCAGCATGACCCCTCTTGTGGACAGGGCTTAAGAGGAATATAATAACCCATGTCAGAGATAAACATCTTTATTTAAGTCCAGATACAGGTACAACAGTTTTCCAGCACCCTTGGTTCCAGAGCCTTGCTGGATGGACCTTTTTGTCAGAATAACTGAGGCCACACATGTCGCATATAATAATAATTCAACAGGGACCACCAAAGGTCACATATAATTCTGAAATACAATTCTGACCCCACTGTCCTTCATTGTAATCATACTCATGTTCTAATTTAAGTTCTTAACCTTCTGCCTGCCGGCTATTTTTAGCCCAGTGGGTCACCCCATTGCCGGCCATTTTTCGACCTTTTTTTTTTTTTGGCTAAGATAATAGATTTTGATGTGGAAACAACAAATTTCACCATTAAAATGCTCACCGAGGTTCGGAAATGAGTTTTATTGAGTCCTGCATACTCGTGTACAGGTATAGCCACTCTCTCACGCTCATCACATACGTGAGAATTCCGTTTTCTATGTATGGTATACTCAGGTATTTATGCTGGGAAGGTATAGCAATGTTCAGTATACTTTTCTGATTACTTATTACTTCAGCATCTATCACAGTTTGCGTGCCCTTCTCACTGTGAATGCATTATCTTACACTTACTTGAAGACAGGTACAACCTGACTTCATTGCGTACAGTCCTGGCACTTACAAGAAGGTATTTACAACTTGACTTCACTATATAGTCCTTACACTTACAAGAAAATATTTACAACTTACACTTGCATGAAAATATTTACAAAATGCCTTCACTATGCACAGCATTGGGTGAGGCACACATTCAGAGCGAGGCAGAGCGAGTGTGAGGGGGGGGAGCGAGTGAGTGTATGGCCTTGACAGCCTGGGGAATAGTAGAGGAACAGTTACCTTACATGCCTGCCAATTTTTACCTGCAAATCTTGAAAAATGTGGTCACAGTTAAGTTTTTTATTTTAAACTGTTGTAAAACGGCACTGGCACTGGCTGCGGAATTATGTCAGACCGTTTTAAAACGGCACTGGCACGTGGCGGGTTAATGGAAAAACTGAGCCAGGTTCATTACCAAGCTGCCAGACAAGTCCACCTAATCCGACAATGTCAAAACCATTCCATCATCACTCGATCATGCACAGTACTCATTCCATCTTTCATAGTTTTTCTCATGTTCATTTCCTTCTTTGATTCACAGTCTGCATAGAATTTTAGTAGGTGGTGGCAACCATCATCTACTCACTTGAGGTACTGCTGCCTGCCTTTTCCTTCATCTTTATCTTTGTTTTTGTGCCTGCCCTCCTTTCTTCCTATTTCTCCCATCTTTTCTGTCACAATATTATTATTAGCTGGCAGAAAGATTTAGGAAGTGGAGAGATAGTATGGAACACAAGGGCTTGAGAGTAAATACAGATAAAACAAAAGTGATGGTATCTTGGGCTGGTGGCAGTACTGTAAAAGAAGTGAGAGAGAGTACTATGCACGGTTTGTCACAAGGGCGTGAGAAGTAATTCCATCTTGTGCAGTATTTGTGATAAATGGTTGCACGAGAGATGCATAGGTATGAGACGTAGACTGCCAGACAATGCTGATTTCACGTGTGTGGTGTGTCGGGGAAAGCGTAATAATGATAATAATAATAATAATAATAATAATAATAATACAGTAATAACTATAATAATAATAATAATAATAATACAGTAATAATTCTAATAATAATAATAATAATACAGTAAGCTCCCACAGTGCACGAGTGAATGGGCGGTCCTGGTCCTCGCGCACTGTGAATGCATAATCTTATGGGAAAAATTACATATGGGCGGTATCCCCTCATACCTTGACATTTTTTGACCCTTAGAGATACAGTAAACCTGCCACGAACATGTTCTCGCCGAACGCGCTCACATATATACACGGTTAGTGCTGGGATACATATAAGACAATGTAACATTAAAGAACGATTACGAAAACTATAAACTTACGCAAGAGAGGCCTTTGAAGGCCAAATCCTCGAACATCAGCCCATCACGCACGGTTTGTTTTGATCACGTGATGTGATTCGCTCTACTGCTTTTCCTCAGTGCTGTATTTGTAAGTTAAATATTTACAGTACTGTTCCGGTAAGTTTATGTGCAAGTTAAAATATTATTAAATAACATTCAAGCAAGAAATAAAGTCTTATAACCAGTTTTCTGATAGGCGTCAGAATATTACCTTTTGTATTTGTTTGTTAAATATTTGCTGTACTGCTTTTCCACAGTACTGTGTTTGTTTGTTAAATATTTACTATTCTGGTATGCACTTGTAAGTTAAAGCACTTAAAGAAAGTTAAAGCATTAAATAAAGCCTTTTAACCAGTTAACCTGCTTCATAGATTTACACATGATCGGTGGGTTCCAAGACAATTCGCCATCATGCCAGTTCCCCGTCAAAACATGGACGATTCCTCGTCAGGACAATTCGCACCCTGGATGATTCGTCGTCATTCTATAAATATACTTATATTAATTAATCAGTGTGAAAGGGGAAATAGTAGGGGAGTGAAAGATAGGAATAATAGATTGTTGGTGGAGAAGAGAGAGAAATTGAGGAGATGGAAGGAGCACTTTGAGGATTTGTTGAATGTAGAGAGTGAGAGCAGTGTGGGTATAAGTGGTTGGGGAATGGCTGGGAGAAGAAGAGATAAGAGGAGGGAGGAAGAGATCAGTAGGTCGGAAGTAGTGGAAGCGATGAAGAAGATTAAGCTGGGAAAGGCCCCAGGAATTGATGGAGTGTGTGGTGAAATGCTTAGATATGGGGGTGAGATTGTTGTGGAGTGGATATGGAAGTTGTGTAGATTGGCTTGGGAAGAGGGAAGGGTTCCAGAGGACTGGAAATCAGGAATAATTGTTCCTCTGTACAAAGGAAAAGGGGAGAGAGAAGTATGTGGTAACCATAGGGGTATTTGCCTTCTTAGTGTGACTGGTAAAATATATGGTAAAATACTCATTGATAGGGTTAGGCATATGACAGAGGAGCTAGTTGGAGAAGAACAAGGGGGATTTAGGAAGGGAAAAGGGTGTGTAGATCAGATATTTGTTCTAAGATGTTTAGTGGAGAAGTATCTAGAGAAGGGAAGGAAAGTGTATGCTGCCTTCATGGACTTGGAGAAAGCTTATGACAGAATAGATAGGAAAGGTATGTGGAAGGTATTAAGAATATATGGAGTGGAGGGGAAAGTGTTGAGTGCTGTGAAGAGTATGTACGAGGGAGCTAGGGCTACGGTGCGAGTGGGTGGTGAGCTGAGTGAGTTCTTTGATCTCAATGTGGGACTGAAACAGGGGTGTGTAATGTCTCCATGGCTGTTTAATATATATATGGATGGGGTCGTAAAGGAGGTACAAGGTAGGGCAGTGGATGTGGGGGTGGCCCTAATGAATGAGGGTGAGATTTGGAAGCTTCCGGTGTTGCTGTTTGCTGATGATACAGTATTGTTGAGTGAAGATGAATGAGAGTTGCAAGGTTTGGTGAATGAATTTGGGACAGTGTGTAGGAGGAGGAAGCTGAAAGTTAATGTAAACAAAAGTAAAGTTATGGTGTTTGAGAGGAATGAAGTCACAGAGTGTGCAGTGAGGTTGGATGGTGAGGATATGGAGAATGTGAGTGCATTCAAGTACTTGGGTAGTGTGATGAGTAAGGATGGAACTTTGGGGGATGAAGTGCGTGAAAGGGTACAGCAGGGAAGGAAGGTTATTGGCACACTGAAAGCAGTGATGAGAAATAGGGAGGTGAGTATGGAAGTTAAGAAGTCACTGCATGATGGTATTGTGATCCCTACCCTGACGTATGGAAGCGAGGCGTGGACCTTGCAAGAGGGGAACAAGTCAAGAGTGAGAGCAGTGGAAATGAGTTACTTGAGAGGAGCATGTGGAGTGACATGGAGGGACAGGTTGACGAATGAAGAAGTGAAGGAACGTTGTGGGGTAGATGTGGATGTGGTTGAAAAGATTAGGAGAAATACACTGAGGTGGTTTGGACATGTGGAGAGGATGGAGAATGAAAGACTGACTAAGAGGGTGTATGTAGGTGAGGTGGAGGGAGGGAGAGGGAGGGGTAGACCGAGGATGAGGTGGAGGGATGGAGTTGAGAGGTATATGAGGGAGGGGGGGGTGAGTTGGGGGGAGAGTAGTCAAATGGTGGGTGACAGAGTGACTTGGAGGCGTTTTGTCTGCGGCCACCCTTTGCGG
This sequence comes from Coenobita brevimanus, assembly GCF_032717465.1. Taxonomy (NCBI): domain Eukaryota; kingdom Metazoa; phylum Arthropoda; class Malacostraca; order Decapoda; family Coenobitidae; genus Coenobita; species Coenobita brevimanus. The sequence goes on from NC_137063.1 coordinate 12,896,348, forward strand.
GATTAGGGCGTCGGGCTATAGATAGATAGATAGATAGAATTAATCAATACTTTTATAAATATACTTATTAATTAATCAGTACTTTAATAACTATATTTCAGGGGGATCCATCAAAGTCAATGTTGTCTTGTTATTGTTGTGACGGTGAACTGGCTTGACAGCGAATAGTTCCGAAACCATTTTGCTCCCTAGACTCCCTAAACGTTGTATTTTGCTGTTATCTGCCATTGGTAATCAATATGAAAAACTTTAAGTGGTTAGAAGATTTATTTAATGTTATAACTTACAAATACAGTACTGCACAGCAAAACTTCGACATTCAAATATGTAAACACGAGGCAACATTCCGACGCCAATTGGTTTCGGCATCAGAATGTTGCCTTGTGTTTATGTATTTGTATGTTGAAGTTTTGCTGTGCAGTACTGTATTTGTAAGTTATACGTTAAATAAACCTTCTAACCACTTAAAGTGCTTCATATTGATTACCAATGGCAGATAACAGCAAAAGACCATGTTTAGGAGATCTAGGGAGCAAAATAAGGAGTAGTTAAAACTTATGCGGTTTTGTGCCGAACGCACCACGTTAGGAACGAAACTCACGCATTGGAGGCGAGCTTGCTGTATAATAATGGGAAAATTTTTCAGACATATACTACAGATATAGCTACAGTACAGTACCAAAAATATGGTCAGCCACCTTAACAGCAGTAGACAACAGGCCTGATGGACTTAAATAACAGGGGTTCCGAGGCGCAGCAACACACTTAGAGTGCCCCCATCGCCACCCTGGCCGCACCATGCTTGCTTAACGGTTGCCAATGTTGTATTATTCTCGGCTTTGACGAAGAAGTTTATGCCCTGTCGAATGTTACATTTCTTCCAGAATGCAGCAACAGTCATTATGGTGGGGGTTGCAGGTATGCCAGGTGAAGCAGGTGAGTCAGGTGGGGCTCTGGAGGTGGAGGGGGAGGCGGCTGGTGAGTCAGGTGCAACAGAGGAGGAGGGGACAGTGGCGGGCAAGTCAGGGGAGGTGGTGAGGGGAGGATCCTCCATCTCCTCCTTGCTACTGCTCACATTTTCCGGCAATTTCCTTCATCTCTTTTTGTTTGTCTGTTTCATTCCTCATCTTGTTATGGACATATTTGCAGTATAACAACTTGGCATTCGTGAAATAACCGTTATTCAGGGGAGGTGGTGAGGGGAGGATCCTCCATCTCCTTGCTACTGCTCACACTTTCGGCAATTTCTTTCATCTCTTCTTGTTTGTCTGTTTCATGCCTCATCTTGTTATGGATGTATTGGCAGTATAGCAACTTGGTATTCGTGAAGTAACCATCAGTCAAGTGAATCCAAACGTTATTATAGAAACTGGGTATCTATTCTAACTTACTGTTATTGCCGAAAACGTTATTGTCGAAGTCATTATTGGCGAGATCATACTGTAGATTCCTCTTGAGCACCTTCCCCACGAGCCTCTAAGTCACTATTGGTGCTTCATGCAGGGAGGGGGGTCGCGTAGTCAGGGAAAATAGCATTTTTGGGCCACTCTTTGCCTCTGCCTCGCGTATTGTGGGCTAAACTCGCTTAATCAAGGATTTTTGGTTATTATTTTTGGTCACACGTATTATGTGATTCGCACACTATGGGAGCTGTCTGTAATAATAATAATAATAATGATAATAAAAAATTCACAGTTTATTTGCGGTAAGGTAGCCGTAAGGCTAAAAAAATATATAAAAGAGTTAAAAAGTAACATTAGTAAAAGGTGAGCACTGCATCAGGAGTAAATGTAACAGCCATGGTTACAGAGTAAGAAATAATAACTAGGTTCACTCAAGGAATAAGAACAAACAAACAAATAAACAAATAACATTGGTGGAGACGTTTTTAGCTAGTGTTCATTGATCATTTGGACAGTGGTAAGAATTGGGCTATTCATATAGTGATCAGTCCATGCTCTAATTGGTAGTAACTTGTTGCTGGTATGAATAGCGTGAGGTGGTGTTGGGGTGGAGGGAGGAAGCAAGTTGCAGTTACGAGGGTGGTTCAGGAGTTTGAATCCAAGCTGGCAGAAGTTTCCTTGATGGATGTCGAGGATGGTTGTTAAGTTGAGAGATGAAGTGCAGTGGTATGTTTGACATACAGTATATTGGCCCAAGAATTATCTTTGCAGCATGCTTCTGGACAGACTCAAATCTTTGCTTCTGTGTTGCAGTGAGACTTGGTGATCATGCTGGTTAAGCATATGTCAGTTTTGGAAGTATGAAAGAGCGGTAGATACTGCAGAGTTCCACCGTGGGAAGACCAAAGATTTGAGTCTTTGAAAACACATACAGCCTGAAAAAGGCGGATTGAAGGACAGAAGCTGGGTGTAGGTCTCAGCATAGTTTGCTGTCCAAAGTGATGCTGAGAAGCTTGATAGTCTGGAGTAGCTCAAAGGTGTGGTCATCCAGATTAAGGGAGAGAGGTCGGGTGGGAGTAGTGGCCAGGTCAAACTGCATGATGACAGTCTTGTGGTAGTTGATGGTGACATCATTTCATTGTAACCATTCCAAGAGATTGTTAAGATTTTGTTGCAGAGTGAGGTAGTCTGTGTTGGTGTTATTAACTGCTATGATGATGATAGAGTCATCAACATATTTCCATCATAGGTTGGTGTCAGTGAAGGAGTCATTGATTAGGATAAGAAAACAGAGTGGTCTCATCTTGATTCTCTGTGGCACACCTCAGGTAAAGGACTGGAAGCTGGAGGTAGCCCCCCTGTGACAAACAGCCTGTTCTCTGTCTCTCAATAAGTTGCGAAGCCAGGAAATGAGACTCACTCTGTCATCAATTTTCAATGCTTTGTGGACTTTTGTGGTGTGGTTAATGAGGTTAAATGCCTTTGCGAAGTATGAAAGTGGCTGCAACAGAAGTTTTCCCCTTTTCTAAGCTGTTGTAAATAAAGTCTAGCAGACCGAGTAAGGAGTGGATGGTGGAAGATGTCTTCACGTTGCCAGACTGCTATGTATCTATGTTTAGTGCTGTCTTCATAAATCCATTCAGCAACAAAGCTCTCACAAAGTAGACTGGGTGATGGTGATGGGGTGAAAGCCGTTAAAAGTGGGTGGGTTTGAAACTTTGGGTATGGCTGTGACATAGGATTTCTTCCAAGTGGACAATGATTGGGATTTCTGAATGGAAGCATTGACAATGGAGCAATGTGGTTTAGAGAGTTTTGGTGCATGCTCTTAATAGCTTCATTGGATATCCAGAGGTGTGACTGATATCTTGTTCTGGTATGTCTGCAACTTTCTGTAAACATCGAGTTCATCAACTAGTGGGGGAGGTGCAGGAGCTGAAAGGTAGGTGGGGAGAAGGGTTGGGTCCAATCCAGGGAGGTGCATGTGAAGATTGTCATGCATGAAAGGACTGATCTTGCTGGTGAGTCTCTTGAGTGTGTGGAAGAGTTTTGTTACTTGGGAGACATGGTGTGTGCAGGAGGTGGGGCTGGAACTAGCTCATTGGCTAGAGTGAGGAGTGTTTGGAAGAAGTTCAGGGAGCTGTTGCCTCTTCTGACATTAAGAGGGCTCTCCCTCCGTGCTAAGATCTTTGTATGCGACACTTGTTAGGACAGTAATGCCATATGGTAGTGAGACCTGGGCTGTAGAAGGGTATTCATAGGCTCAGACATACACGAATGACAGTGATTAGATGGATGTGTAGAGTGTCCTTGAATGTGAGGCTTGTGGGGGCTAGGTTTATTAAGGAAGATTTGAGAGGAAGGATGGGACTGGAGTGCACTGGCTTTGTGACAAGGAGGGATAGATTGAGATGCTTTGAACATGTAGAGAGGATAAAAGGTGATACTTTGATGCAGAAAGAGAGAAGTGTGAATGGAGGAGGTAGGGTTGCAAGAAGCAGACTGAAAAAGACCTGGGAAGAAGTCATTGAGTGTGACCTCAGGGATAAGGAACTGAATAGGGAGGCTGCTAGAGATTGAGCAGTACGGAGGGCCGCCATTAGGTGACCAAGGCCAACACATGCAAGCATGTTGGAGCCCTTATTAAAGAGAGTGAAAATGAACAATCACTGTCTTATTTATCCTTCTCTTCTCATATTTTCTGTCCTGGCTATCCTCCTCTTTTGTTAGTTATCCTTCTCGAGGAAGGAACCAGTACCAGATATTCTTGTCGTTTTTTTAAATGCTTGGGAGGGCTGCTCAGTAGGTGACTTATTGGCCTCCCATTGTGCTGCCAGATTCACTGGCTATGAATGAAAATGGTTTTCTGGCAAGCAAAAAACTGTTTGTTTTAGGTGCCACTTAGTGGTTAGTAGGATCATCTTAGCCACTGCTTAGTGATTAGCATCACTGACAGGGAATCTGCCAGCCTGGTAATGCAAGAGTTTGAATCCTGGTGCAAAGAACTGGCATCACTTGAGCCAGGTGTCCATCCACTTTTTGTGGGTTGGTAGGTAATTATGAATACCTAGGGTAACACCAAGGGATGGTAACTGTGGTAATATTGATGATACTTTTGGCCTTGTATCCCTGGATCAGAGGCATAAGTTATGGAGTTGAGCAGTGCAGCTGAGCACCTCACAGCATCAACCCCCATTTTACCTTACTTTACTGCTAGATTACTTGTACAGTATTCAGCTTAGACAAGTTGTCAGACTAAAGGCTTAAGTATGTTAATTGTGCCACAAACTCTGAAATACTAACTACTCATTACTGCACTTGTGCAGTATGTAGAGTACTGTATTTAACATATAGAGTACTTATTTAACATGATAGCTTATACTTCTGAAAGATATTGCCCATAGTCATGATTTTAGCTAAGGGAAATTATAGTGCTGATTTAATATTGTTATGGATTTCTCTTTTGATACCTAAAATAGAACTAAGGGGTACTTGGAATAACTACTGTACATCATTTATAAAAAATGTATAGGAGAAACATGGATTTCAGATGTTATGAGGCAAGTTTCATGTTAGACGTGGGCTAGCATTACTATTTTTAGGCCAGAGAGAATATTGCTAGCTATATACCATGGATTGGAATAAGATAAACAGTAATGTGTGTTTTGTGATCACATGGACGTCTTGAAGTAGAGTTGTTCATATGCTGTATAATTTTAATATGTGTTATGGAGTAATGGCTTCCATTGTGGTAATCCTGTAGCATGTAGTTTTCTGTTTTCAAAACTGGAGTCATAACAGCATTATAACTTTCAGGTTTCACCGTCATCATCACGAGCACTAAATGCACCTTGTGTCATGCTGGGAGTGTTTGATTATCATGACATCTGGCACATCACCTCTGCTTTTGGGCTTGGATTCTTTTTCATAGTAAGTTATAAACCATTTATACTAGGACATGTTATAAATGAGTATAAAGAGTTCAAAATGAAAACACCAAAATCAGTTACAGAATAATAAACTTCTATACTACACTTATGGATGGAAAAAAGAGGGAGGATGATGATGGTGATGATGATGATGATGATGATGATGATTGATGGTGGTGGATAATTGATGATGATGATGGTGGTGGATAATTGATGATGATGATGATGATGATAATGACTGGTGGTGGTGGTGGTGGTGGATGATTGATGATGATGATGATGATAATTGATGATTATGATGATGACTGATGTTGATGATGATGATGATGATGATGATCTCATTATGAGGTAACCTACAATGGTGTGTGAGTTGGATTCACACAAGTCAAACATTTAAGCCCCATTATATAAATCTGTTTATTGTCAGACTCCTTAATCTCATAAGGGGTGGCCACAAACAAATCACCTCCATGTCGCCCTGTCCCTCGACATTTCACTGCGCTGCTCCCAGTTCATACCCCCCTCTCTCAGATACCTCTCCACTCCATCCATCCATTTCTTCCTTGGCGTCCTCTTCCTCCCTCTCCCTCTCTCCACCCCACTCACATACACTCTCCTCATCAGTCTTACACTCTTCACCCTCATCACATGGCCAAACCACCACAATATACTTCTCCTAACACTTTCTGTCACATCCACATCCACACCACAATGTTCCTTCACATCCTCATTTGTCAGTCAGTCCCTCCATGTGACATCACATGCTCCTCTTAAATACCTCATTTCCACTGCTTTCACTCTTGACTTCTGTCCTTTCAGCAAGGTCCAAGCATCATTTCCATATGTTAAAGGGTATCACTGTACTGTCATGCAGTGACTTTTTTTACTTCCATGCTCACTTCCTTGTTTCTTATCACTGCTTTCAAAGAACCAGCAGCCTTTCTTCCGTGTTGTACCCTTTCAGTCACTTCACCCACTAAATTTCCATCCTTACTCATCACACTATGCAAGTACTTAAATGCACTCCTCATCCAACCTCACTGTACATCCAGTGACTTCATTTCTTTTGAAGACCATAAGTTTACTACTCCCTACATTCACCTTTAGATTCCATTTCTTACACACTCTCCCAGGCTCGTTCATCTAGCCTTGCAGCTCCCCCTCGTCTTCGCATAACAATACAGTCTCATCTGCAAACAACAGTACAGGGAGTTTCCAGACACTGCCCTCTCTTATTAGGGCCACTCCAGCATCCACTGCCTTACTTTGTATCTCTTTTATAACCCCATCCATATACAGATTGAACAACCACGGATATATGACACATTTCCTGCTTCAATTCAACCTTCAGGTAGAAAAATTCACTGAGTTCACTGTCCACACACACTGCAGCCCTAACACCCTCATACATACTCTTCATGGCATTCAGTAACTTTTCATTTACTCCATATATTCTTAACCCTCTCAGGCACAGCCACGCGATTTGCATTCCATGTGGATTGTTCTAAAGAAGCACAGTCACACGAATCAGGTTCCTAAGCACAAAAAAATACCCCAAAAGTTAAGTTTCTGGCCGATTTGCGTCAAATTTTGATGCGTCGTAGTGAGCACTGCGCTTTCCCGCAGTAAGGCATTGGCAACACTTAGCTGCCTCACAGGTCCCAGCACGTAGCAATAATATCTCAGTCTCTTCCAAGCAGCCAGGCGGTAGGGTTGTGTTGCATGTAGTGTCCCTTTAAACTTCTACTAATTCTCCCCCTCCTGTCCGGAGGGGAACATAGATATATGTCACAAAAAGGAATTGTGCCCATTATCAATCGTTAGGCTTAGAGGTGATATGCGTGTTCACTGTTGCGGGGTTTCACCTCTCGCCCTCCCCAAGGCCCTATAGCATGATTAAAAATACATATATAATGAAGCCAATGCCTAAACTGTATTTTATGTGAAAGATATTGTGGCTGGCTTGGTGAAATTATGGAACTAGTTAGCATTATGGACGCCATAAACCATAGTCTGGAATGGGGCAGGCATCACGTACAGTTTTTATAGTTGGGAAGGGAGAATTAGAGGTGTTTAGGGATGGAATTATTGTGATTCTGATTGTGAAAATGCATGTGGAATTGTGTGAAATATACGTCAAACATGCTGCGGGTGTTCCTGAAGGGGTGTGGTGTGTGCCAATACAACAGAATTGCATCGTACTCTCCCGGTGAAGGATGCTGCATCACGGTCACGTTGAACCGTAGTAAGGAAGGGAATAATTGTGGAGGTTGGGGTGGAATTGTTGTGGTAGTCATGTATTTGTGTATGATATAGTGTGAAGTGTAAGTGAAATGTGCCACATATCCTCGTGACGTCATAAATTATGGTGCGTAGCGTAGGTTAGCAATACCTTAGCGGCAGGGGTCCTCAGGAGATAGGGACGCCTAGGAACGACAGACATCATTGAACAGGTACTGTACCTTGGTCTGACATTTAGTGATAAATTATACTTTTCGTAAAATATACGTGAACTGTGCTGCGAGTGTTCGTTTAGGTGCATAGCATAGGTTAGCGATACTTTAGCGGCAGGTGTGCTGTGAAAGGTGACGATGCCAAAGAATGAGGGACGTCATTGAACAGGTACTGTACCTTGGTTTGACATTTAGTGATAAATTATACTTTATGTAAAATATATGTGAACTGTGTCGCGAGTGTTCGTTTAGGTGCGTAGCGTAGGTGAGCGGTACTTTAGCGGCAGGTATGCTGTGAAAGGTGACGATGCCAAGGAACGAGGGACTTCATTGAACAGTTGCTGTACCTTGGTCTGACATTTAGTGATAAATTATCATTCATTCATTCATTGCCAGACGCCATGTATCCCAAACGGGGTGGCCAAGGGCTTAGAGTTAATTGTTTTACAGGGAGGGGCACTAATCCTCCACCAACCCCACCTGACACGTAGGGAGAACGTTATGCCAACAGCATCTGGTGTTCCCAGGTGGTCAACCATCCAAGTACTAACCAGACCCAACGTTGCTTAACTTCGCTGATCGAACGGGAAGCGGTGTACTCAATGTGGTATGGCCGTTGGCACTTTATGTAAAATATACATGAACTGTTTAGGTGCGTAGCGTAGGTGAGCGATACTTTAGCGGCAGGTGTGCTGTGAAAGGTGACGATGCCAAGGAACGAGGGACTTCATTGAACAGTTGCTGTACCTTGGTCTGACATTTAGTGATAAATTATACTTTATGTAAAATATACATGAACTGTGCAGCGAGTGTTCGTTTAGGTGCGTAGCGTAGGTGAGCGATACTTTAGTGGCAGGTGTGCTGGGAGAGAGAATGACGCCACAGAACGAGGGACGTCAGTGGACAGGTACTGTACCTTGCAACGCCAGGCAACCACGAACGTCAGTGGACAGGTACTGTACCTTTCTAAAAACAATTGTTGAATTTTATGATTCTTATCTAAAATGTTTGTGATATGTGCCACGAGTGTTCGAGGAAAATATTGTATCATGTGTTGGGGGAATGTTGGGGGAAGGAGGGGAAAATATGTCTGTATAAATATATATATATATGTGAGGGAGTATATCATGTGTGGGAGGAACCTTCAGGTACTGTGAGGGAGTATGTCACTTGTGTGGTGAAACTTAGGGGAAGGAGGGCCGAAAAATGAATAAAAAATTATATATATATATATATATATATATATATATATATATATATATATTTATATATTATAAATAACAGAACGGAGGAAGGAAAAACAAATGATTAAAAAATAAAAATAATCCATACACCAGATTACTGGTGTCCTCTGTTCATAAAATATCTGTAACAGTTAGACTTGAACAGTTGTGGGTTGAAATTTGGAGGGAAACAACTCTGGGAAAGCGAGTTCCAGAGAGATGCAGTTTGGGAAATGAAAGAATTCTGATAGGCAGAAGTTCTGCAATATGGCTGAGTGACATTCCAGTCATGAGCGCTACCAGATGCCCATGTAGCACGAGGGATGGCATGGAGAGGTGGCACCATGGACTCAACTTCATCTGAGCATTTGCCAAAAAATATCTGTAAAATAATGCTAGGGAGGCAACATTCTTTCTTACTTGCAGGGGAGATAGTTTATATGTAATGGCAGGGTTGTTAATGATTCTAACAGCTTTGTTCTGAATTTTGCCTAGTTGTCTTAATGCAACCTCTCCACAACCATTCCACAAGGGTGAGCAGTATATATATATTGTTACGGAACAGAGAGAGAGATAATGAACACTTCAAGTGAGAATACTAAAATCACTACTGTCCCGCAAAGTTCCAGGTTCAAAACAAAAGAGTTAGGTAAAATTACAAGTTAAAGTTTAATGCACAAACTAACAACTAAACATTCAGGACTCATAAGGATAATGTAATGGCAAAACAGGTTACATATATGGTTAACTGCAATAGCCTCTATTAACATCAATTTAGCAAGAGCAAATTTATCTAAGTCAACCCTGATAAATGAGAAAACCGGATAATGCTCAGTTAAAGCAAGATATATTATTATAGATACAAAATATTATTAATATTGGCTGACATCAAAAACTCTACATGAATTACAAAAACCTCACCAGGCCTACGAATTAACGCCTTATGCTATACAGTACAAGAAAAAATGTAATAACACTTATACTCAAATTATACAGCAGCTAGATGGTTGGAGACTTCCTGAGCACTCACAAAGATAATACACTATACAGGGGAGGACAGAGATGTGAACCAAATGAGGAGTAGATCTAAGTGGCAATAATGCAGAGACTGAGCTCATTATATAGGGGCCGGCAGAGCTTGATTCAACTTGCAAGAAGGACGCGCAAATGAGGGCACAGAGGACGAAGAGTTGACACTCCTGCTCTGAACAACAGAAAGAACGACTTACTCTACTATAAGGGGGAGAAGGGGGGAGTGAGGTAGAACACGCAAGCCTGGTCACTATGGAAGCCACGAGGCGAATCGTGATCAAACATGCAGCATACTGTACATTAGAATTATACAAAGGATGATGAAATCATAGGCTATGTAACACCTCCCCACAAAGAAAAAGAAATTTACAAATGAAATTTCTTGTTACTCTAAAACAATCTGTCTAAAGTCTAGATAAGCAATCTGCAATAACATTTTCTTTCCCCTTGACATGTTGTATGTCTACTGAATACACCTGAAGAAGTAGACTCCATCTTGTCAATCTCTGATTTTTATCTTTAAACTTACTAAGGAATTTCAGTGGGTTATGATCTGTAAAAATGACTATGGGGTCAAAACCAGAACAGAAATAAAATGAAAAATGCTGTAAACCCAAAATCAAGGCCAAAAGCCCTTTCTCAATAGTGGAGTAGTTCTATTGAGGTGGAGTGAACTTCTTACTGTAATAAGATACAGGGTGTTCAATACCCTGATCATCCTCTTGCAGCAAAACAGCCCCAGCTCCTGTATCACTTGCGTCAACAGCCATCTTAAAAGGCTTAGCAAAATTTGGAGTAGCGAGCACTGACTGACTTAATAGGATAGCTTTAAGTTTACTGAAAGAGGATTCACAGTTATTGGTCCAGACAAATTTAATTCCCTTTTTCAGTAGGTCTGTAAGTGGTGATACAAGAATTGAAAAGTTAAGAACAAATCTCCTGTAATAACCTACCATTCCCAAAAATCTTTGTAGCTCTTTCCTACTTTTAGGTCTGGGAAGATCACTTATAAGCTGAACCTTAGCTCCTGGTGGTGCAACGTGTCCATCACCAATTAGTACCCAAGGTACTGAACTTTAGCTTGACCAAACTCACACTTTGATAAATTAGCTACAAGATTAGCCTGAACCAAACGCTCAAGAAATTTACTGACATGGCATAGGTGATCTTTCTAGTTGTCACTGAAGATTAATACATCATCAGTATAAACAACACACCCTGCCAAACCCTCTGTTACAACATTCATGAGCTGAAAAGTGGCTGGTGCATTCTTCATACCATATGGCATTACAGAACATGCAAAAGTCTTTTCTAGTGTTACAAAACATGAGATCTCCCTCGCACGTTCAGTCATAGGTACTTGCCAGTATCCCTTTAACAAATCAAACTTACTTATGTACCTAGCCTTTCCGATCTTGTCTATGCAATCTTCCACGCGAGGGAGAGGGTAAGTGTCTGTTTTGGTTATCTGATTAACACGTCTGTAGTCGATGCAAAGCCGCTGTGACCCACCTGGCTTAGGGACTAGAGTGACAGGAGAACTCCACTCGCTCTGACAGGGCTCAATCATCTTGTGGTCCAACAGGTAGCCAAGCTCCTTCTGGATGAGAGGAACTTTCACTGGGTTCACACGGTAAGGAGGCAGTTTAATTGGCTTTGCGTCTCCAACATCGACATCATGCATCAACACAGTGGTTCTTCCTGGAGTGTCACGAAACACTTGCGGGTACTCCTGCAGTAATGCCAAAAACTCCTGCCTTTCCTCGGGAGCTAGATGAGAAAGCTTAGTCTGGAGATCATTCATGATATCAGGATTCTTCCCCAAACTATCACTCAGGCTCATACTGCATGGGAGAACTTCACTTGCAGACTCGGGTGGAACAGCTACAGTGCAGACTGGGTTATTTTCGTCCCACCTGTGATATAACTTTAGCATGTTGATGTGACAAAGTTCCTTGTTCTTTCTACGATCTGGTGTGGCGATGACATAGTTGACATCACTGAGTTTCTTTTCCACGAAATAAGGACCACTAAACTTGGATTGAAGAGGTTGCCCATGCACCGGTAGCAGAATCAAAACCTGATCTCCTGGCTGAAAGTGGCGTAACCTGGACTTCTTGTCATAACAAGTCTTCATCTTCTCCTGAGCAGCTCCTAAATTCTCTCTCGCCAGCTGTAAAGCAGTGGACAGGCGTTCTTTGAACTTCATCACATACTCCAGCAGGTTGACGTCATCTTCCTCCGACAGCCAGCATTCCTTGAGTAGCTTAAGGGGTCCTCTTACTTCATGGCCAAACAGTAGTTCAAAGGGTGAGAAGCCCAGTGATTCATTTGGAGATTCTCTTGCGGCAAATACAACGAATGGAAGACCTTTATCCCAGTCTTTCTGATGTTCCAAGCAGTATTTCCTGAGCATCGATTTGAGTGTTTGATGATATCTCTCCAACGCTCCTTGGTTCTGGGGATGGTAAGCTGAAGACGTGATCTGGGTGATGCCCAACTCTTTCAGAGACTGCTTGAAAACATTTGACATGAAATTACTTCCCCGGTCTGACTGTACCTCCTTGGGCAGACCAAACTTGGTGAAGAACCCCAGCATTTCCTTAACCACGTTCTTTGCTGAGATATTTCTAAGTGGAATGGCTTCAGGATAACGAGTAGCCATATCAATCAGGGTCAACACATGAGAAAATCCTGAAGAAGTCTTAGGAAGAGGGCCCACAATATCCACCAACACACGGGTGAAAGGCGCCTCAAAAGGAGGAATGGGAACCAGAGGTGCAACCTTTTCGGTCTGATGACACTTCCCCACAACTTGACAGGTGTGACAAGACTTACAATACCAGGAAACATCTCTGAAGATACCTGGCCAGTAGAAGTGTTTCAAAATGCATGCCACAGTCTTCCTCACTCCAAGGTGTCCTGCCAAACTGGAATCATGAGCCACTCTAATGATATCCTGCTTACAAACACGAGGGATGACAACTTGATGTACAACCTCCCATTCACAGTCGGCTGATGCTGTTGGGGGTCTCCACTTTCTCATAAGTACTCCTGACTTTATATAATAACAAGTAGAAGCACCAGCTGACTCTTCCTCACTGCAAGCAGAGTTAGCTAGACCTTTCAGCTCAGGGTCAGGAACCTGCAACTCAACCAACTCTTGACGAGACAAATTATCAACACTACGGGGTACTGCCTCATCTGGTGAGTGGTCCAAATAAGCAAGAAAAGTGTCAGCAAGGATAACATCATCATCATCATCATCATTATCCTCTAAATCATCAGTAACTTTAGACTTAGCCCTAGTGACAGCACATGCAGAGAACACATCAGGGATATCACAATCCTGGGTCACAGTCACTGGTTCACTAGACAACTGAGGAACTGGACACACTTGACTTCCACCAATATCATTTCCAAGTAAGAAAGTTACACCTGACATTGGGAATGTCTCAACCAACCCAACCATAACGGAACCATTAACAAAACCAGACTCTAAATTCACTCTGCACAGAGGGACAGAGAAGTAATTATTCCCTACACCTTGTAAGATTACAGTTTCATCAGAGGAATTAACATTAGAGCTTAGAACACTGGTCAGCACAAGGGATTGGCAAGCACCTGTATCACGATATATTTTAACTGATTTCCTGTCATTATTGTCCAGAGGACTGACAAAACCATCAGACAGGAAATTAGCACATGAACTCTTGAGAGTGTCACCCACATTACTGCTCAAGAGAGGAGCTTCATCATGAGAATTTAATTTACCCCTCAAAGCAGGTTCAGTTAACTCAGTTAAAGAATTCTGGGAAAACTCAAGGGTGGACACTAGACCAATTGACTGAATATTTAAAGACTCCTTTTTGTTCACATCACGCTGTCTCCTGAAACATTTCTCCGTAGTATGACCAAGCTTACTACAATAAGTACATTTACTTTTCTGAAATCTAGAGGTGGAGCTGGTATTTACTTCCTGAGAAACATCATCTTTATTCTCTTTCCTGTTACCTGTACTCTGAGTAGAGGCAATGTACTTACTCTCAGCTTTCCTTTTTTCTTTAGAATATCTCTTGTGAGTGAGAACATATTCATCAGCTAAAACTGCAGCATCAGACAAATTATCTATTCTTTTCTCATCAAGATATAGGCTTACATCTTTATTAATTTACCTTTTGAAGTCCTCCAGCAAAATCATCTGCTTAAATTTATCAAAATCAGAATTTACATTCTTAGAATTTAACCACTGCTCTAACAGATCTTCTTTGATTTTTGCTTACTCAACATGGGATTGCTTATCTTGCTTGTAAGTTGTCCTAAATTTTACTCTATAGGCTTCAGGAACAAGCTCATAGGCCTTAAGAATCAAGCTCTTAACTACATCATAATTATCAGATTGATCCTGAGGCAAAGATGCATAAGTTACTTGAGCTTTACCGGTGAGAACACTCTGTAGGAGTACTGGCCAATACTTTTTGGGCCAATTAAAACCTGTAGCTACCCTCTCAAGCAACTGAAAATACTTTGTTAAATCAGATTCATTAAAAGGAGGGACAAGTTTAACATTTTTAGCCACATCAAAATCATCAGAGCTAGATGATCCAGTTCCACTGTGTTTCATGCAATACTCATGGTCTGCCTGAATCCTAGCAATTTCAATTTGTGCCTGTGCCTCCTGAATACGAGCCTGAGACTCAGCCTCCTTAGCACGAGCCTCCTGCAGGGCTAGCTGTAACCTAGCTATTTCAAGCTGCATTTGCTCATCTGGAGGAGTTACATTAAACAAGCTTTTATTAATCATGTCAACAATTTGATCTTTAGACTGATGAGA